>NC_091284.1:187653833-187980583 GCF_032444005.1 Ranitomeya imitator | reverse complement strand
ACCGAACCCTCACCAGAGCCCCCAGGCCGACCAGGATGAGCCGCATGAAAGGCACGAACAAGATCGGAAGCATGAACATCAGAGGCAAAAACCCAGGAATTATCTTCCTGAGCATAACCCTTCCATTTAACCAGATACTGGAGTTTCCGTCTAGAAACACGAGAATCCAAAATCTTCTCCACAAAATACTCCAATTCCCCCTCCACCAAAACCGGGGCAGGAGGCTCAACAGATGGAACCATAGGTGCCACGTATCTCCGCAACAACGACCTATGGAATACATTATGTATGGAAAAGGAGTCTGGGAGGGTCAAACGAAAAGACACAGGATTGAAAACCTCAGAAATCCTATACGGACCAATAAAACGAGGTTTAAATTTAGGAGAGGAAACCTTCATAGGAATATGACGAGAAGATAACCAAACCAGATCCCCAACACGAAGTCGGGGACCCACACGGCGTCTGCGATTAGCGAAAAGTTGAGCTTTCTCCTGGGACAAGATCAAATTGTCCACTACCCGAGTCCAGATCTGCTGCAACCTATCCACCACAGAATCCACACCAGGACAGTCCGAAGACTCAACCTGTCCTGAAGAGAAACGAGGATGGAACCCAGAATTGCAAAAAAATGGAGAAACCAAGGTAGCCGAGCTGGCCCGATTATTAAGGGCGAACTCAGCCAACGGCAAAAAGGACACCCAATCATCCTGGTCTGCAGAAACAAAACATCTCAGATATGTTTCCAAGGTCTGATTGGTTCGTTCGGTCTGGCCATTAGTCTGAGGATGGAAAGCCGAGGAAAAGGATAGGTCAATGCCCATCCTACCACAAAAGGCTCGCCAAAACCTTGAAACAAACTGGGAACCTCTGTCAGAAACAATATTCTCAGGAATGCCATGCAACCGAACCACATGCTGAAAGAACAAAGGTACCAAATCAGAGGAGGAAGGCAATTTAGCCAAGGGCACCAGATGGACCATTTTAGAAAAGCGATCACAGACCACCCAAATGACTGACATCTTTTGAGAAACGGGAAGGTCAGAAATGAAATCCATCGAAATATGTGTCCAAGGCCTCTTTGGGACTGGCAAGGGCAAAAGCAACCCACTGGCACGAGAACAGCAGGGCTTAGCCCTAGCACAAATCCCACAGGACTGCACAAAAGTACGTACATCCCGTGACAGAGATGGCCACCAGAAGGATCTAGCCACTAACTCTCTGGTACCAAAGATTCCAGGATGACCAGCCAACACCGAACAATGAAGTTCAGAGATAAGTTTATTAGTCCACCTATCAGGGACGAACAGTTTCTCTGCTGGACAACGATCAGGTTTATTCGCCTGAAATTTTTGCAGCACCCGCCGCAAATCAGGGGAGATGGCAGACACAATGACTCCTTCCTTGAGGATACCCGCTGGCTCAGATAAACCCGGAGAGTCGGGCACAAAACTCCTAGACAGAGCATCCGCTTTCACATTTTTAGAGCCCGGAAGGTACGAAATCACAAAGTCGAAGCGGGCAAAAAATAACGACCAACGGGCCTGTCTAGGATTCAAGCGCTTGGCAGACTCGAGATAAGTCAAGTTCTTATGATCAGTCAATACCACCACGCGATGCTTAGCTCCTTCAAGCCAATGACGCCACTCCTCGAATGCCCACTTCATGGCCAGCAACTCTCGATTGCCCACATCATAATTACGCTCAGCGGGCGAAAACTTCCTGGAAAAGAAAGCACATGGTTTCATCACTGAGCAATCAGAACCTCTCTGTGACAAAACCGCCCCTGCTCCAATCTCAGAAGCATCAACCTCGACCTGGAACGGAAGAGAAACATCTAGCTGACACAACACAGGGGCAGAACAAAAACGACGCTTCAACTCCTGAAAAGCTTCCACAGCAGCAGAAGACCAATTAACCAAATCAGCACCCTTCTTGGTCAAATCGGTCAATGGTTTGGCAATGCTAGAAAAATTACAGATGAAGCGACGATAAAAATTAGCAAAGCCCAGGAACTTTTGCAGACTTTTCAGAGATGTCGGCTGAATCCAATCCTGGATGGCTTGGACCTTAACTGGATCCATCTCGATAGCAGAAGGGGTAAAGATGAACCCCAAAAATGAAACTTTCTGCACACCGAAGAGACACTTTGATCCCTTCACAAACAAAGAGTTAGCACGCAGGACCTAAAAAACCATTCTGACCTGCTTCACATGAGACTCCCAATCATCTGAGAAGATCAAAATGTCATCCAAGTAAACAATCAGGAATTTATCCAGATACTCACGGAAGATGTCATGCATAAAAGACTGAAACACAGATGGAGCATTGGCAAGTCCGAACGGCATCACTAGATACTCAAAATGACCCTCGGGCGTATTGAATGCAGTTTTCCATTCATCTCCTTGCCTGATTCTCACCAGATTATACGCACCACGAAGATCTATCTTAGTGAACCAACTAGCCCCCTTAATCCGAGCAAACAAGTCAGATAACAATGGCAAGGGATACTGAACTTTAACAGTGATCTTATTAAGAAGGCGGTAATCAATACACGGTCTCAGCGAACCATCCTTCTTGGCTACAAAGAAGAACCCTGCTCCCAGTGGTGATGACGATGGGCGAATATGTCCCTTCTCCAGGGATTCCTTCACATAACTGCGCATAGCGGCGTGTTCGGGCACGGATAAATTAAATAATCGACCTTTAGGGAATTTACTACCAGGAATCAAATTGATAGCACAATCACAATCCCTATGCGGAGGTAGAGCATCGGACTTGGGCTCTTCAAATACATCCTGATAATCAGACAAGAACTCTGGGACCTCAGAAGGGGTGGATGACGAAATCGACAAAAATGGAACATCACCATGTACCCCCTGACAACCCCAGCTGGATACCGACATGGAATTCCAATCCAATACTGGATTATGGGTTTGTAGCCATGGCAACCCCAACACGACCACATAATGCAGATTATGCAACACCAGAAAGCGAATAACTTCCTGATGTGCAGGAGCCATGCACATGGTCAGCTGGGCCCAGTATTGAGGTTTATTCTTGGCCAAAGGTGTAGCATCAATTCCTCTCAATGGAATAGGACACCGCAAAGGCTCCAAGAAAAACCCACAACGTTTAGCATAATCCAAATCCATCAGATTCAGGGCAGCGCCCGAATCCACAAACGCCATGACAGAAAACGACGACAAAGAGCATATCAAGGTAATGGACAGAAGGAATTTGGACTGTACAGTACCAATGACGGCAGACCTAGCGGACCGCTTAGTGCGCTTAGGACAATCAGAAATAGCATGAGTGGAATCACCACAGTAGAAACACAGACCATTCAGACGTCTGTATTCCTGCCGTTCAACTCTAGTCATAGTCCTATCGCACTGCATAGGCTCAGGTTTAACCTCAGGCAGTACCGCCAAATGGTGCACAGATTTACGCTCGCGCAAGCGTCGACCGATCTGAATGGCCAAAGACAAAGACTCATTCAAACCAGCAGGCATAGGAAATCCCACCATGACATCCTTAAGAGCCTCAGAGAGACCCTTTCTGAACAAAGCTGCCAGCGCAGATTCATTCCACTGAGTGAGTACTGACCATTTCCTAAATTTCTGACAATATACTTCTATATCATCCTGACCCTGGCACAAAGCCAGCAAATTTTTCTCAGCCTGATCCACTGAATTAGGCTCATCGTACAGCAATCCGAGCGCCAGGAAAAACGCATCGACACTACTCAATGCAGGGTCTCCTGGCGCAAGAGAAAATGCCCAGTCTTGAGGGTCGCCGTGCAAAAAAGAAATAATAATCAAAACCTGTTGAATAGGATTACCAGAAGAATGAGGTTTCAAGGCCAGAAATAGCTTACAATTATTTTTGAAACTTAAAAACTTAGTTCTATCTCCAAAAAACAAATCAGGAATAGGAATTCTTGGTTCTAACATAGATTTCTGATCAATAGTATCTTGAATTTTTTGTACATTTATAACGAGATTATCCATTGAAGAGCACAGACCCTGAATATCCATGTCCACACCTGTGTCCAGAATCACCCAAATGTCTAGGGGAAAAAAAAAAAAAGTGAACACAGAGCAGAAAAAAAAAAAAATGATGTCAGAGCTTTTTCTTTCCCTCTATTGAGAATCATTAGTTTGGCTCCTTGTACTGTTATGTTTGCTAATGACAGGTGTTATGAAGGCAATCCAGAAACACAGTGTGCTTAGCGATCAGAGCGCACACAGTGATCTGACAAATACCCAAAAATACAAGAACGAGCTCTGAGACGTGGAAACTCTGTAGACTGCACACCTGATCCTATCCTAAACACAACTAAAAGCGGCTGTGGATTGCGCCTAACAACTACCTAGGCAACTCGGCACAGCCTAAGAAACTAGCTAGCCTGAAGATAGAAAAATAGGCCTGACTTGCCCCAGAGAAATTCCCCAAAGGAAAAGGCAGCCCCCCACATATAATGACTGTGAGTAAGATGAAAAGACAAAACGTAGGGATGAAATAGATTCAGCAAAGTGGGGCCCGATATTCTAGGACAGAGCGAGGACAGTAAAGCGAACTTTGCAGTCTACAAAAAACCCTAAAGCAAAACCACGCAAAGGGGGCAAAAAAAACCCACCGTGCCGAACTAACGGCACGGCGGTACACCCTTTGCGTCTCAGAGCTTCCAGCAAAACAAAGACAAGCTGGACAGAAAAAAAGCAACAAAAAAGCAAAAAGCACTTAGCTATACAGAGCAGCAGGTCACAGGAACAATCAGGAGAAGCTCAGATCCAACACTGAAACATTGACAAGGAGCAAGGATAGCAGCATCAGGCGGAGTTAAGTAATGAAGCAGTTAACGAGCTCACCAGAACACCTGAGGGAGGAAGCTCAGAAGCTGCAGTACCACTTGTGACCACAGGAGTGAATTCAGCCACAGAATTCACAACAGTACCCCCCCCTTGAGGAGGGGTCACCGAACCCTCACCAGAGCCCCCAGGCCGACCAGGATGAGCCGCATGAAAGGCACGAACAAGATCGGAAGCATGAAGATCAGAGGCAAAAACCCAGGAATTATCTTCCTGAGCATAACCCTTCCATTTAACCAGATACTGGAGTTTCCGTCTAGAAACACGAGAATCCAAAATCTTCTCCACAAAATACTCCAATTCCCCCTCCACCAAAACCGGGGCAGGAGGCTCAACAGATGGAACCATAGGTGCCACGTATCTCCGCAACAACGACCTATGGAATACATTATGTATGGAAAAGGAGTCTGGGAGGGTCAAACGAAAAGACACAGGATTGAGAACCTCAGAAATCCTATACGGACCAATAAAACGAGGTTTAAATTTAGGAGAGGAAACCTTCATAGGAATATGACGAGAAGATAACCAAACCAGATCCCCAACACGAAGTCGGGGACCCACACGGCGTCTGCGATTAGCGAAAAGTTGAGCTTTCTCCTGGGACAAGATCAAATTGTCCACTACCCGAGTCCAGATCTGCTGCAACCTATCCACCACAGAATCCACACCAGGACAGTCCGAAGACTCAACCTGTCCTGAAGAGAAACGAGGATGGAACCCAGAATTGCAAAAAAATGGAGAAACCAAGGTAGCCGAGCTGGCCCGATTATTAAGGGCGAACTCAGCCAACGGCAAAAAGGACACCCAATCATCCTGGTCTGCAGAAACAAAACATCTCAGATATGTTTCCAAGGTCTGATTGGTTCGTTCGGTCTGGCCATTAGTCTGAGGATGGAAAGCCGAGGAAAAGGATAGGTCAATGCCCATCCTACCACAAAAGGCTCGCCAAAACCTTGAAACAAACTGGGAACCTCTGTCAGAAACAATATTCTCAGGAATGCCATGCAACCGAACCACATGCTGAAAGAACAAAGGTACCAAATCAGAGGAGGAAGGCAATTTAGCCAAGGGCACGAGATGGACCATTTTAGAAAAGCGATCACAGACCACCCAAATGACTGACATCTTTTGAGAAACGGGAAGGTCAGAAATGAAATCCATCGAAATATGTGTCCAAGGCCTCTTTGGGACTGGCAAGGGCAAAAGCAACCCACTGGCACGAGAACAGCAGGGCTTAGCCCTAGCACAAATCCCACAGGACTGCACAAAAGTACGTACATCCCGTGACAGAGATGGCCACCAGAAGGATCTAGCCACTAACTCTCTGGTACCAAAGATTCCAGGATGACCAGCCAACACCGAACAATGAAGTTCAGAGATAAGTTTATTAGTCCACCTATCAGGGACGAACAGTTTCTCTGCTGGACAACGATCAGGTTTATTCGCCTGAAATTTTTGCAGCACCCGCCGCAAATCAGGGGAGATGGCAGACACAATGACTCCTTCCTTGAGGATACCCGCTGGCTCAGATAAACCCGGAGAGTCGGGCACAAAACTCCTAGACAGAGCATCCGCTTTCACATTTTTAGAGCCCGGAAGGTACGAAATCACAAAGTCGAAGCGGGCAAAAAATAACGACCAACGGGCCTGTCTAGGATTCAAGCGCTTGGCAGACTCGAGATAAGTCAAGTTCTTATGATCAGTCAATACCACCACGCGATGCTTAGCTCCTTCAAGCCAATGACGCCACTCCTCGAATGCCCACTTCATGGCCAGCAACTCTCGATTGCCCACATCATAATTACGCTCAGCGGGCGAAAACTTCCTGGAAAAGAAAGCACATGGTTTCATCACTGAGCAATCAGAACCTCTCTGTGACAAAACCGCCCCTGCTCCAATCTCAGAAGCATCAACCTCGACCTGGAACGGAAGAGAAACATCTAGCTGACACAACACAGGGGCAGAACAAAAACGACGCTTCAACTCCTGAAAAGCTTCCACAGCAGCAGAAGACCAATTAACCAAATCAGCACCCTTCTTGGTCAAATCGGTCAATGGTTTGGCAATGCTAGAAAAATTACAGATGAAGCGACGATAAAAATTAGCAAAGCCCAGGAACTTTTGCAGACTTTTCAGAGATGTCGGCTGAATCCAATCCTGGATGGCTTGGACCTTAACTGGATCCATCTCGATAGCAGAAGGGGTAAAGATGAACCCCAAAAATGAAACTTTCTGCACACCGAAGAGACACTTTGATCCCTTCACAAACAAAGAGTTAGCACGCAGGACCTAAAAAACCATTCTGACCTGCTTCACATGAGACTCCCAATCATCTGAGAAGATCAAAATGTCATCCAAGTAAACAATCAGGAATTTATCCAGATACTCACGGAAGATGTCATGCATAAAAGACTGAAACACAGATGGAGCATTGGCAAGTCCGAACGGCATCACTAGATACTCAAAATGACCCTCGGGCGTATTGAATGCAGTTTTCCATTCATCTCCTTGCCTGATTCTCACCAGATTATACGCACCACGAAGATCTATCTTAGTGAACCAACTAGCCCCCTTAATCCGAGCAAACAAGTCAGATAACAATGGCAAGGGATACTGAACTTTAACAGTGATCTTATTAAGAAGGCGGTAATCAATACACGGTCTCAGCGAACCATCCTTCTTGGCTACAAAGAAGAACCCTGCTCCCAGTGGTGATGACGATGGGCGAATATGTCCCTTCTCCAGGGATTCCTTCACATAACTGCGCATAGCGGCGTGTTCGGGCACGGATAAATTAAATAATCGACCTTTAGGGAATTTACTACCAGGAATCAAATTGATAGCACAATCACAATCCCTATGCGGAGGTAGAGCATCGGACTTGGGCTCTTCAAATACATCCTGATAATCAGACAAGAACTCTGGGACCTCAGAAGGGGTGGATGACGAAATCGACAAAAATGGAACATCACCATGTACCCCCTGACAACCCCAGCTGGATACCGACATGGAATTCCAATCCAATACTGGATTATGGGTTTGTAGCCATGGCAACCCCAACACGACCACATAATGCAGATTATGCAACACCAGAAAGCGAATAACTTCCTGATGTGCAGGAGCCATGCACATGGTCAGCTGGGCCCAGTATTGAGGTTTATTCTTGGCCAAAGGTGTAGCATCAATTCCTCTCAATGGAATAGGACACCGCAAAGGCTCCAAGAAAAACCCACAACGTTTAGCATAATCCAAATCCATCAGATTCAGGGCAGCGCCCGAATCCACAAACGCCATGACAGAAAACGACGACAAAGAGCATATCAAGGTAATGGACAGAAGGAATTTGGACTGTACAGTACCAATGACGGCAGACCTAGCGGACCGCTTAGTGCGCTTAGGACAATCAGAAATAGCATGAGTGGAATCACCACAGTAGAAACACAGACCATTCAGACGTCTGTATTCCTGCCGTTCAACTCTAGTCATAGTCCTATCGCACTGCATAGGCTCAGGTTTAACCTCAGGCAGTACCGCCAAATGGTGCACAGATTTACGCTCGCGCAAGCGTCGACCGATCTGAATGGCCAAAGACAAAGACTCATTCAAACCAGCAGGCATAGGAAATCCCACCATGACATCCTTAAGAGCCTCAGAGAGACCCTTTCTGAACAAAGCTGCCAGCGCAGATTCATTCCACTGAGTGAGTACTGACCATTTCCTAAATTTCTGACAATATACTTCTATATCATCCTGACCCTGGCACAAAGCCAGCAAATTTTTCTCAGCCTGATCCACTGAATTAGGCTCATCGTACAGCAATCCGAGCGCCAGGAAAAACGCATCGACACTACTCAATGCAGGGTCTCCTGGCGCAAGAGAAAATGCCCAGTCTTGAGGGTCGCCGTGCAAAAAAGAAATAATAATCAAAACCTGTTGAATAGGATTACCAGAAGAATGAGGTTTCAAGGCCAGAAATAGCTTACAATTATTTTTGAAACTTAAAAACTTAGTTCTATCTCCAAAAAACAAATCAGGAATAGGAATTCTTGGTTCTAACATAGATTTCTGATCAATAGTATCTTGAATTTTTTGTACATTTATAACGAGATTATCCATTGAAGAGCACAGACCCTGAATATCCATGTCCACACCTGTGTCCAGAATCACCCAAATGTCTAGGGGAAAAAAAAAAAAAGTGAACACAGAGCAGAAAAAAAAAAAAATGATGTCAGAGCTTTTTCTTTCCCTCTATTGAGAATCATTAGTTTGGCTCCTTGTACTGTTATGTTTGCTAATGACAGGTGTTATGAAGGCAATCCAGAAACACAGTGTGCTTAGCGATCAGAGCGCACACAGTGATCTGACAAATACCCAAAAATACAAGAACGAGCTCTGAGACGTGGAAACTCTGTAGACTGCACACCTGATCCTATCCTAAACACAACTAAAAGCGGCTGTGGATTGCGCCTAACAACTACCTAGGCAACTCGGCACAGCCTAAGAAACTAGCTAGCCTGAAGATAGAAAAATAGGCCTGACTTGCCCCAGAGAAATTCCCCAAAGGAAAAGGCAGCCCCCCACATATAATGACTGTGAGTAAGATGAAAAGACAAAACGTAGGGATGAAATAGATTCAGCAAAGTGGGGCCCGATATTCTAGGACAGAGCGAGGACAGTAAAGCGAACTTTGCAGTCTACAAAAAACCCTAAAGCAAAACCACGCAAAGGGGGCAAAAAAACCCCACCGTGCCGAACTAACGGCACGGCGGTACACCCTTTGCGTCTCAGAGCTTCCAGCAAAACAAAGACAAGCTGGACAGAAAAAAAGCAACAAAAAAGCAAAAAGCACTTAGCTATACAGAGCAGCAGGTCACAGGAACAATCAGGAGAAGCTCAGATCCAACACTGAAACATTGACAAGGAGCAAGGATAGCAGCATCAGGCGGAGTTAAGTAATGAAGCAGTTAACGAGCTCACCAGAACACCTGAGGGAGGAAGCTCAGAAGCTGCAGTACCACTTGTGACCACAGGAGTGAATTCAGCCACAGAATTCACAACACTTTGCGCCTACTACAACTGTCTGCTACTCAGCAGAGGAGGCCACCCCAATACCTAGCTATGCCGCCTGTTTAGTCCTGTTACCAATTTTGAACTGCTTTTAGCCTACTTTTGTATTTGGGCCTACTAACCGTGTCTGCGCCACCCATTACAGTTGTCCTCCACTGAACAAAGCTATTCCGCCTGTTTAGTCCTGTTACCAATTATGAACTGCATTTAGCCTACTTTTGTATTTGGGCCTACTAACTGTGTCTGCGCCACCCATTACAGTTGTCCTCCACTGAACAAAGCAATGCCGCCTGTTTAGTCCTGTTACCAATTTTGAACTGCATTTAGCCTACTTTTGTATTTGAGCCTACTAACTGGGTCTGCGCCACTCATTACAGTTGTCCTCCACTGAACAAAGCTATGCCACCTGTTTAGTCCTGTTACCAATTTTGAACTGCATTTAGCCTACTTTTTTATTTTGGGCCTACTAACTGTGTCTGCGCCACTCATTACAGTTGTCCTCCACTGAACAAAGCAATGCCGCCTGTTTAGTCCTGTTACCAATTTTTAACTACATTTAGCCTACTTTTTTATTGTGGGCCTACAAACTGTGTCTGCGCCACTCATTACAGTTGTCCTCCACTGAACAAAGCAATGCCGCCTGTTTAGTCCTGTTACCAATTTTGAACTGCATTTAGCCTACTTTTTTATTTTGGGCCTACTAACTGTGTCTGCAACACTCATTACAGTTGTCCTCCACTGAACAAAGCAATGCCGCCTGTTTAGTCCAGTTACCAATTTTGAACTGCTTATAGCCTACTTTTTTATTTTGGCCTATATCTGTGTTTCCTCCTCATCCTGCCCATTGCCCAGCCACTGCTAGATGAGTCTGCTGGTACATTGACCCAGACCACTACATTCCCCTTGCACTCTACACAGCCTGAATCTGACCCTGCTGAAAGTCAGGTTCCCCTTCCCGCATACTATATCACCTTACACGGGGACAAAGAGGAAGGTGCAGATGAAAGTGCAGGTTCCTTCATCAGGTGGGGGGCATGCTCATTGGCGACGTCACTGACACAGGGCCCCTCATAGTACACAAAAGTGTCTCTGGCAGTGGGAGGCGCCACCCGCCGTCAAACACACCGCCGTAATATGAGGGGCCTGTGCCAGTGCCAAGTGCCAACGAGTGGGCCCCCTGCTTGCTCAGCATCACAGAACTTGCAAAGTTGAAATACTTACCTCTCCCTGCTCCACCGCCATGACGTATTCCGCGTTTCCTGGGCCCACGAAAATCTTGAGCCAGCCCTACCCCCCCACAACTTTAGCCAAATGACCCCCTGTTTTCAATGCCTAACTATTATTATAAAGTAAATTAAGATTGATAAGCTTAAGAAATAAGAACTGATGTTTTTGGCATTAAAATGGGCACTGTAGGTTTTTTCCTGTCCTCCACTCACTGCCGACTTTGATTCCCCATTGACTTGCATTGGGTTTCGTGTTTCGGTCGGCCCCCGACTTTTTGAAATAATTGGCCGATTTCCCCCGACCCGACTTTTGACAAAGTCGGGTTTCGCGAAACCCGACTTGATCCTAAAAAAGTAAAAGTCGCTCAACTCTAATTTAGACTTAAAATATATCAAAATATATTTGCAATAGTTGAAGGGAACCTGTCATCATGAAAATGCTGTTAAATCTACTGATATCAAATGAGCATATTGTAACTAATTAACCCCTTAGCGACCGCCGATACACCTTTTAACGGCGGCCGCTAAGGGTACTTAAACCACAGCGCCGTTAATTAATGGCGCTGTGGAAAAAGTGAATAGCGCCCCCAGAGTCGGATTTTCTCCGGGGTCTCAGCTGCCGGGGGTAGCCGAGACCCCAGAGAACATGATTCGGGGGGTTTTGCACCGACCCCGCATTTGCGATCGCCGGTAATTAACCGTTTACCGGCGATCGCAAAAAAAACAAACGCGATCTCTTTTTAATTTCTCTGTCCTCCGATGTGATCGCACATCAGAGGACAGAGAAAGGGGGTCCCAGATAGCCCCCCGATACTCACCTATCTCCCCCAGTGCTCCTCGTGGCTCCCGGTGGGCGCCGCCATCTTCAAAATGGCGGGCGCATTCGCAGTGCACCCGCCGGCCGGCCCCGGGAGAATCTTTGGGGTCTCGGCTGCCGGGGGTAGCCGAGACCCCAAAGAGCATGATCGGGGTCGATTTTACCGACCCTGTTTTGCGATCGCCGGTAATTAACTGTTTACCGGCGACCGCAAAAAAAAAAGCAAAGTGTAATCCTCTGTCCTCTGATGTGATCGCACATCAGAGGACAGAGAGATAGGGGGATTCGGGGACCCTATCATACTTACCGGTGTCCCTGGGTCCTCCTGCTGCTCCTCCTGGCCGCCGTCATCTTCTGGGAAAAAGAAAATGGCGGGCGCATGCGCAGTGCGCCCGCCATCTGTCTCCATCTGCCTGCCGGCAGGAGAAGAGCAGTTGGGGCTAAAATTAGGGTTAGGGTTAGGGCTAGGGTTAGGGCTAGGGTTAGGGTTACTGCTAGGGTTAGGGCTAGGGTTAGGGCTAGGGTTAGGGTTAGGGCTAGGGTTAGTGCTAGGGTTAGGGCTAGGGTTAGGCCTAGGGTTAGGGTTAGGGCTAGGGTTAGGGCTAAATTTAGGGTTAGGGTTGGGGCTAAATTTAGGGTTAGGGTTGGGGCTAAATTTATTGTTAGGGTTGGCGCTAAATTTAGGGTTAGGCTTCTTTCACACCAACGTCGGTACGGGGCCGTCGCAATGCATCAGCCCGACACACCGATGCACGTTGTGAAAATTGTGCACAACGTGGGCAGCGGATTTAGTTTTTCCACTGCCCAATCTATGTCCTGGGGAGGAGGAGTTACGGCCACGCATGCGCGGTCAGAAATGGCGGATGTGACGTACAAAAAAACGTTACATTGAACTTTTTTTGTGCTGACGGTACGCCAAAACACTGATCCAGTGCACGACGGACGCGACGTGTGGCCATCCGTCACGATCCGCCGGCAATACAAGTCTATGGGCAAAAAACGCATCCTACGGGCACATTTGCAGGATCCGTTTCTTGTCCAAAATGACGGATTGCAACGGATGCCAAACGACGCAAGTGTGAAAGTAGCCTTAGGGCTAGGGTTAGGGTTGGGGCTAAAGTTAGGGCTAGGGTTGGGGCTAAGGTTAGGTTTAGAGTTGGGATTAGGGTTAGGGTTTGGATTAGGGTTGGTATTAGGGTTAGGGTTGGCATTAGGGTTACGCTTGGGATTAGGGTTAGGTTTGGGATTAGGGTTAAGGTTAGGGTTGTGATTGGGGGTGTATTGGGATTAGGGTTAGGTTTGAGGTTAGGGTTGAGATTAGGATTAGGGGTGTGTTGGATTTAGGGTTTTGATTAGGGTTATGGTTAGGGTTCACACTAGGGTTGCTTTGGGGTAAGGGTTGTGATTATCATTAGGGTTAGTGATTAGGATTATGGATCAGGTTGGGATTAGGGTTAGGGGTGTGCTGGGGTTAGGGTTGGAGCTAGAATTGGGGGGTTTCCACTGTTTAGGTACATCAGGGGGTCTCCAAACACGACAGCCAATTTTGCGCTCAAAAAGTCAAATGGTGCTCCTTCCTTCCGAGCTCTGCCGTGCACCCAAACAGTGGTTTACCCCCACATATGGCACATCAGCGTACTTGGGATAAATTGGACAACAACTATTGCAGTCCAATTTCTCCTGTTACCCTTGTGAAAATAAAAACTTTTGGGGCTACAATATCTTTTTTGTGGAAAAATTTTTATTTTTTATTTTCACGACTCTGCATTCTAAACTTCTGTGAAGTACTTGGGCATTCAAAGTTCTCACCACACATCTACATAAGTTCCTTGGGGGGTCTAGTTTCCAAAACGGGGTCACTTGTGGGGGGTTACTACTGTTTAGGTACATCAGGGGCTCTGCAAACGCAACATAATGCCCACAGGCCATTCTATCTAAGTCTGCATTCCAAAACGGCGCTCCTTCCTTCCGAGCTCTGCCGTGCACCCAAACAGTGGTTTACCCCCACATATGGCACATTAGCGTACTTGGGATAAATTGGACAACAACTATTGCAGTCCAATTTCTCCTGTTACCCTTGTGAAAATAAAAACTTTTGGGGCTACAATATCTTTTTTGTGGAAAAAAATATTTTTTATTTTCACGACTCTGCATTCTAAACTTCTGTGAAGCACTTGGGCATTCAAAGTTCTCACCACACATCTAGATAAGTTCCATGGGGGTCTAGTTTCCAAAATGGGGTCACTTGTGGGGGATTTCTACTGTTTAGGCACATCAGGGGCTCTCCAAACGCGACATGGCGTCCGATCTCAATTCCAGACAATTCTACATTGAAAAAGTAAAACAGCACTCCTTCTCTTCCAAGCTCTGCGGTGCGCCCAAACAGTGGTTTACCCCCACATATTGGGTATCGACGTACTCAAGAAAAGTCGCACAACAACTTTTGTGGTATAATTTCTCCTGTTACCCTTGTGAAAATAAAAATTTGGGGGCAAAAAAATCATTTTTGTAGAAAAAATGCGATTTTTTTTTTTCATGGCTCTACGTTATAAACGTCTGTGAAGCATTTGGGGGTTCAAAGTGCTCACCACACATCTAGATAAGTTCCATGGGGGTCTAGTTTCCAAAATGGGGTCACTTGTGGGTGATTTCTACTGTTTAGGCACATCAGGGGCTCTCCATACGCGACATGGCGTCCGATCTCAATTCCAGACAATTCTACATTGAAAAAGTAAAACGGCACTCCTTCCCTTCCAAGCTCTGCGGTGCGCCCAAACAGTGGTATACCCTCACATATGGGGTATCGACGTATTCAGGAGAAATCGCACAACAACTTTTGTGGTCTAATTTCTCCTGTTACCCTTGTGAAAATAAGAATTTGTGGGCGAAAATATCATTTTTGTGTAAACAAAAGCGATTTTTTATTTTCACGGCTCTACGTTATAAACTTCCGTGAAGCACTTGGGGGTTCAAAGTGCTCACCACACATCTAGATAAGTTCCTTAAGGGGTCTAGTTTCCAAAATGGTGTCACTTGTGGGGGTTTCCACTGTTTAGGTACATCAGGGGCTCTCCAAACGCGACATGGCGTCCAATCTCAATTCCAGCCAATTCTGCATTGAAAAAGTCAAACGGCGCTCCTTCACTTCCAAGTTCTGCGGTGCGCCCAAAAAGTGGTTTACCCCCACATATGGGGTACTGACATATTCAGGAGAAATTGCATAACAAAATTTATGGTTACATTTCTGTTTTTACACATGTGAAAATAAAAAAAATGGTTCTGAATTAGGCCGGCGTCACACACAGCGTATGAAAATACGGTCCGTATATTACGGCCGTAATACGCTGAAAAGTCCCGAAAATAGTGGTCCGTAGCTCCTCCATAGGCAGGGTGTGTCACCGTTTTTTGCGCATGGCATCCTCCGTATGTAATCCGTATGGCAGCCGTAATGCGTGTTTTTAGCGCAGGCTTGCAAAACCGACATACCGCTATACAAGGGATCCATGTGTTAAAAAAAAACAAAAACATATATACTGTCTCTCTACATATATATATACAGGTCCTTCTCAAAAAATTAGCATATAGTGTTAAATTTCATTATTTACCATAATGTAATGATTACAATTAAACTTTCATATATTATAGATTCATTATCCACCAACTGAAATTTGTCAGGTCTTTTATTGTTTTAATACTGATGATTTTGGCATACAACTCCTGATAACCCAAAAAACCTGTCTCAATAAATTAGCATATCAAGAAAAGGTTCTCTAAACGACCTATTACCCTAATCTTCTGAATCAACTAATTAACTCTAAACAGATGCAAAAGATACCTGAGGCTTTTATAAACTCCCTGCCTGGTTCATTACTCAAAACCCCCATCATGGGTAAGACTAGCGACCTGACAGATGTCAAGAAGGCCATCATTGACACCCTCAAGCAAGAGGGTAAGACCCAGAAAGAAATTTCTCAACAAATAGGCTGTTCCCAGAGTGCTGTATCAAGGCACCTCAATGGTAAGTCTGTTGGAAGGAAACAATGTGGCAGAAAACGCTGTACAACGAGAAGAGGAGACCGGACCCTGAGGAAGATTGTGGAGAAGGACCGATTCCAGACCTTGGGGAACCTGAGGAAGCAGTGGACTGAGTCTGGTGTGGAAACATCCAGAGCCACCGTGCACAGGCGTGTGCAGGAAATGGGCTACAGGTGCCGCATTCCCCAGGTAAAGCCACTTTTGAACCATAAACAGCGGCAGAGGCGCCTGACCTGGGCTACAGAGAAGCAACACTGGACTGTTGCTAAGTGGTCCCAAGTACTTTTTTCTGATGAAAGCAAATTTTGCATGTCATTCGGAAATCAAGGTGCCAGAGTCTGGAGGAAGACTGGGGAGAAGGAAATGCCAAAATGCCTGAAGTCCAGTGTCAAGTACCCACAGTCAGTGATGGTGTGGGGTGCCATGTCAGCTGCTGGTGTTGGTCCACTGTGTTTCATCAAGGGCAGGGTCAATGCAGCTAGCTATCAGGAGATTTTGGAGCACTTCATGCTTCCATCGGCTGAAATGCTTTATGGAGATGAAGATTTCATTTTTCAGCATGACCTGGCACCTGCTCACAGTGCCAAAACCACTGGTAAATGGTTTACTGACCATGGTATTACTGTGCTCAATTGGCCTGCCAACTCTCCTGACCTGAACCCCATAGAGAATCTGTGGGATATTGTGAAGAGAAAGTTGAGAGACGCAAGACCCAACACTCTGGATGATTTTAAGGCCGCTATTGAAGCATCCTGGGCCTCCATAACATCTCAGCAGTGTCACAGGCTGATTGCCTCCATGCCACGCCGCATTGAAGCAGTCATTTCTGCCAAAGGATTCCCGACCAAGTATTGAGTGCATAACTGAACATTATTATTTGATGTTTTTTTTGTTTGTTATTAAAAAACACTTTTATTTGATTGGATGGGTGAAATATGCTAATTTATTGAGACAGGGTTATCAGGAGTTGTATGCCAAAATCATCAGTATTAAAACAATAAAAGACCTGACAAATTTCAGTTGGTGGATAATGAATCTATAATATATGAAAGTTTAATTGTAATCATTACATTATGGTAAATAATGAAATTTAACACTATATGCTAATTTTTTGAGAAGGACCTGTATATATGTCAGTATACACATATATGTATATATATTATTGCTTCATACAGCGCGAGATAGCAGAAAGCCGGTAATTCAATTACCGGCTTTTGCTTTCTCCTTCCTAAACCCGACATGATATGAGACATGGTTTAGATACAGTAAACCATCTGATATCACCATTTTTTTTGCATATTCCACACTACTAATGTCAGTAGTGTGTATGTGCAAAATTTGGCCGTTCTAGCTAGTAAATTAAAGGGTTAAATGGCGGAAAAAATTGGCGTGGGCTCCCGCGCAATTTTCTCCGCCAGAGTAGTAAAGCCAGTGACTGAGGGCAGATATTAATAGCCTGGAGAGGGTCCATGGTTATTGCCCCCCCCCTGGCTAAAAACACCTGCCCCCAGCCACCCCAGAAAAGGCACATCTGGAAGATGCGCCTATTCTGGCACTTGGCCACTCTCTTCCCATTCCCATGTAGCGGTGGGATATGGGGTAATGAAGGGTTAATGCCACCTTGCTATTGTAAGGTGACATTAAGCCAAATTAATAATGGAGAAGCGTCAATTATGACACCTATCCATTATTAATCCAATACTAGTAAAGGGTTAAAAAAAAACACACACATTATTAAAAATGTATTTATTGAAAAAATCACAAAGGCTGTTGTATTAATTTATTCTACTCTCAATCCACTCACTGAAGACCCTCGATCTGTAAATTAAAAAAAAATAATAAACCAACAATATACATACCTTCCGAGGATCTGTAAGGTCCAACGATGTAGATCCATCTGAAGGGGTTAAAATATTTTGCAGACACGAGCTCCGCTAATGCAGGCTGCTCATTTCTGCAAAACCCCGGCGAATGAAGCTAAATATAGGTCAATGACCTATATTTAGCTTCATTTGCGGTGAGGCGCCCTCTGCTGGTTGTCCTCATATGAACTCGAGCAAGGGAGCTTTCAAGGAAAGTTCCCACGATCTAGGAACAGCCAGCAGAGGGCGCCTCACCGCAAATGAAGCTAAATATAGCTCATTGATCTATATTTAGCTTCATTCGCCGGGGTTTTGCAGAAATGAGCAGCCTGCATTAGCGGAGCTCTTGTCTGCAAAATATTTTAACCCCTTCAGATGGATCTACATCGTTGGACCTTACAGATCCTCGGAAGGTATGTATATTGTTGGTTTATTTTTTTTTTTTAATTTACAGATCGAGGGTCTTCAGTGAGTGGATTGAGAGTAGAATAAATTAATACAACAGCCTTTGTGATTTTTTCAATAAATTAATTTTTAATAATGTGTGTGTGTGTTTTTTTTAACCCTTTACTAGTATTGGATTAATAATGGATAGGTGTCATATTTGACGCCTCTCCATTATTAATTTGGCTTAATGTCACCTTACAATAGCAAGGCGACATTAACCCTTCATTACCCCATATCCCACCGCTACACGGGAATGGGAAGAGAGTGGCCAAGTGCCAGAATAGGCGTATCTTCCAGATGTGCCTTTTCTGGGGTGGCTGGGGGCAGGTGTTTTTAGCCAGGAGGGGGGCCAATAACCGTGGACCCTCTCCAGGCTATTAATATCTGCCCTCAGTCACTGGCTTTACTACTTTGGCGGAGAAAATTGTGCAGGAGCCCACGCCAATTTTTTCCGCCATTTAACCCCTTATTTTACTAGCTAGAACGGCCAAATTTTGCACATACACACTACTAACATTAGTAGTGTGGAATATGCAAAAAAAATGTTGATATGAGATGGTTTACTGTATGTAAACCAGGTCTCATATCATGTCGGGTTTAGGAAGGAGAAAGCAAAAGCCGGTAATTGAATTACCGGCTTTTCTCTCTAACAGCGCTGCGTATTCCTCGCAGGTCACACTGCTGGTCCGTGTGGAATCCGTATTTTTGGGGCTTCCATAGACTTTCATTGACGTTTTATTTGCGCAATACGGTGACAAACGCAGCATGCTGCGATTTTCTACGGCCGTAGAAAGCCGTATAATACGGATCAGTTTAATACGGCAGATAGGAGCAGGGGCATAGAGAATAATTGTGCCGTATTTTTTGCGAGTTTTACGGACGTAGTTTCTGCGCTCTTACGTCCGTAAAACTCGCAAGTGTGACGCCGGCCTTAAGATGTTTGCAAAAAAAAGTTAAATGTTCATTTTTTCCTTCCACATTGTTTCAGTTCCTGTGAAGCAAGTAAAGGGTTAACAAACTTCTTGAATGTGGTTTTGAGAACCTTGAGGGGTGCAGTTTTTAGAATGGTGTCACACTTCGTTATTTTCTATCATATAGACCCCTCAAAATGACTTCAAATGTGATGTGGTCCCTAAAAAAAAATGGTGTTGTAAAAATGAGAAATTGCTGGTCAACTTTTAACCCTTATAACTCCCTAACAAAAATTTTTTTTTTTCCAAAATTGTGCTGATGTAAAGTAGACATGTGGGAAATGTTATTTATTAACTATTTTTTGTGACATACCTCTCTGATTTAAGGGCATAAAAATACAAAGTTTGAAAATTGCAAAATTGTAAAATTTTTTGCCATATTTCCGTTTTTTTCATAAATAATCGCAAATAATATTGAAGAAATGTTACCACTAACATGAAGTACAATATGTCACGAAAAAACAGTCTCAGAATCAGCGGGATCCGTTGAAGCGTTCCAGAGTTATAACCTCATAAAGTGACAGTGGTCAGAATTGTAAAAATTGGCTCGGTCATTAAGTACCAAATTAGCTCTGTCACTAAGGGGTTAAAGGGAATCTGTTAGTAGGTGTTTGCTATCTCATCTGAAAGCAGCATGATGTAGGCAAAGAGACCCTGACTCAAACGATGTATCATTTACAGGGTGCAGCAGTTCTGACACAATCAGAGCTTTTAGATTTAGCAAAGCAGCAGAGCTTAAAAGCTAATCCCACCCACACCAGGCTTTCTTAAAGGTAACCTGTAACCCCATTTTTTCAATATGAGCTAAAAATAGTGTTCAGTAGGGCCTGAGCTGTGCTTTACAATTGTGCCTTTATTATCCCCTGATTCCCCACCTTTGCTGCCAAAAATACCTTAGTAAACTCGCCGTTTTCGGCTGTCAATCACCCCGGTCCGATGGACGTTGCCAAATCGCTGCCTCTCCCCCCGCTCCTCGGCGTGTCAGACGTAATTCGATCTGTGAATAGCACAGATTGCGCTCATTTTTTGCAGTTGCACAGTGCATTAGGCTCTAATGCATGCACAGTATGTACTGCCCAACTGTTGGCAAAGTATACAATACATCATTGCGCATGCAAATACCAATATTTGTAGCCTGCTATGAATATCAGCCCGCAGCTGTCTGCGTAACCTTTACTGGCTATTAAAATAGGGGGACCCCCCAAAAAATGATGTGGGTCCCCCAATATTTTACAGCCCCCCCCCTTGGCTACAAATAACAGTCGGCAGCCGCCCCAGAAATGGCGCATCTTACAGAATTCCGGCACTTAGCCCCACTCTTCCCACTCCCGTGTAGCGTTGAGATATGGGGTAATAAGGGGTTAATGTCACCTTGCTATTGTAAGGTGATATTAAGCCGGGTTAGTAATGGAGAGTAGGGTTGAGCGACCTTGACCTTTTTAGAGTCGAGTCGTGTTTCGCGAAACCCGACTATCTTAGAAGTCGAGTCGAGTGGAATCAGCCGATTATGGCGAAAAGTCGGGTATCGCCCGAAACACGAAACCCAATGCAAGTCAATGGGGGAGCATAGTCGGCAGTGAGTGGAGGCCAGGAAAACACCTACACTGCCCATTTTAATGGCAAAAACATCCATTCTTGTTACAGAAGCTTGTCAATCGTAATTTAGCTTATAATAATTGGAAGGCATTTTAAATTGGGGGTCATTTGGCTAAAGTTGTGGGGGGTAGGGCTGGTTCAAGTAATTAGTGGGCCCAGTAAATCTGGACCACGTCACGGCAGTGGAGCAGGGAGAGGTAAGTATTTCAACTTTGCAAGTGCTGTGATCCTGAGCAAGCAGGGGGGGCCCACTCGTTGGCATTGGCACTGGCACAGGGCCCCTCAAAGTACAGCGGTGTGTTTGCACGGCGGGGGCGCCTCCCACCGGCAGCAACACTTTTGCGTACTATGAGAGGCCCTGTGCCAGTGACGTCGCCAACTAGTATTCCTCCCCCCACCTGATGAAGGAACCTGCACTTTCATCTGCACCTTCCTCTTTGTCCCCGTGTAAGGTGGTATGGTATGCGGGAAGAGGAACCTGACTTTCAGCAGGGTCACAATCTTGCTGTGTAGCGTGCACGGGGAATTTTGCGTTATGGGTCAATGTACCAGCAGACTCATCTATCACTGGCTGGGCAATGGGCAGGATGAGGAGGAAACACAGATATAGGCCCAAAGAATAAAGTTGGCTAAATGCAGTTCAAAATTGGTAACACAGGACTAACCA
This sequence comes from Ranitomeya imitator, assembly GCF_032444005.1. NCBI lineage: Eukaryota > Metazoa > Chordata > Amphibia > Anura > Dendrobatidae > Ranitomeya > Ranitomeya imitator. The sequence goes on along the minus strand of NC_091284.1, from coordinate 187,959,024 downwards.
GGGGGCATTGCAGTGGAGGACAACTGGAATGAGAGGCTGACACAGAGAGTAGGCCCAAATCAGTAAGTAGTCGAAATGCAGTTCAAAATTGGCAACCGTAGTAAACAGGCGGCACAGCTTTGTTCAGTGGAGGAGAACAGCAAGGAGTGGCAGACACCGATAGTAGGCCCCAACCCAACTAGTAGGCCAAATGCAGTCTAACATTAACAACTACTTAACGAGAGCCTGAAAATGGAATTTCAGGACAGGAAACCTGGAGAACAGCAAGGAGTGGCAGACACCGATAGTAGGCCCCAAACCAACTAGTACGCCAAATGCAGTTGTTCCATTTAACCACAATTTAATGAGAGCCTGAAGATAGAAGTTCAGGAAAGGCAACCTGGAGAACACCTTGGAGTGTAACACACCATCTCTCTACACCCCATACCCAATTTGTAGGCCTAATGCAGCGTAGTTTCCAACAACTACTAAACGAGAGCCTGAAGATCGAAGCTCAGGAAAGGCAACCTGGAGAACACCTTGGAGTGGAACACACCATCTCTCTACACCCCATACCCAATTTGTAGGCCTAATGCAGTGTAGTTTCCAACAACTACTAAACGAGAGCATGAAGATCGAAGTATTGGCGAGGAAACCTGGGGAACACCTTGGAGTGGAACACACCATCTCTCTACACCCCATACCCAATTTGTAGGCCTAATGCAGCGTAGTTTCCAACAACTACTAAACGAGAGCCGGAAGATCGAAGCTCAGGAAAGGCAACCTGGAGAACACCTTGGAGTGGAACACACCATCTCTCTACACCCCATACCCAATTTGTAGGCCTAATGCAGTGTAGTTTCCAAGAACTACTAAACGAGAGCCGGAAGATCGAAGCTCAGGAAAGGCAACCTGGAGAACACCTTGGAGTGGAACACACCATATCTCTACACCCCATACCCAATTTGTAGGCCTAATGCAGCGTAGTTTCCAACAACTACTAAACGAGAGCATGAAGATCGAAGCAATGGAGAGGAAACCTGGGGAACACCTTGGAGTGGAACACACCATCTCTCTACACCCCATACCCAATTTGTAGGCCTAATGCAGCGTAGTTTCCAACAACTACTAAATGAGAGCATGAAGATCGAAGCAATGGAGAGGAAACCTGGGGAACACCTTGGAGTGGAACACACCATCTCTCTACACCCCATACCCAATTTGTAGGCCTAATGCAGTGTAGTTTCCAACAACTACTAAACGAGAGCATGAAGATCGAAGCATTGGCGAGGAAACCTGGGGAACACCTTGGAGTGGAACACACCATCTCTCTATACCCCATACCCAATTTGTAGGCCTAATTCAGCGTAGTTTCCAACAACTACTAAACGAGAGCCAGAAGATTGAAGCTCAGGAAAGGCAACCTGGAGAACACCTTGGAGTGGAACACACCATCTCTCTACACCCCATACCCAATTTGTAGGCCTAATGCAGTGTAGTTTCCAAGAACTACTAAACGAGAGCCGGAAGATCGAAGCTCAGGAAAGGCAACCTGGGGAACACCTTGGAGTGGAACACACCATCTCTCTACACCCCATACCCAATTTGTAGGCCTAATGCAGTGTGGTTTCCAAGAACTACTAAACGAGAGCCGGAAGATCGAAGCTCAGGAAAGGCAACCTGGAGAACACCTTGGAGTGGAACACACCATCTCTCTACACCCCATACCCAATTTGTAGGTCTAATGCAGCGTAGTTTCCAACAACTACTAAACGAGAGCATGAAGATCGAAGCAATGGAGAGGAAACCTGGGGAACACCTTGGAGTGGAACACACCATCTCTCTACACCCCATACCCAATTTGTAGGCCTAATGCAGTGTAGTTTCCAACAACTACTAAACGAGAGCCGGAAGATCGAAGCTCAGGAAAGGCAACCTGGAGAACACCTTGGAGTGGAACACACCATTTCTCTACACCCCATACCCAATTTGTAGGCCTAATGCAGCGTACTTTCCAACAACTACTAAACGAGAGCATGAAGATCGAAGCAATGGAGAGGAAACCTGGGGAACACCTTGGAGTGGAACACACCATCTCTCTACACCCCATACCCAATTTGTAGGCCTAATGCAGTGTAGTTTCCAAGAACTACTAAATGAGAGCCGGAAGATTGAAGATCAGGAAAGGCAACCTGGAGAACACCTTGGAGTGGAACACACCATCTCTCTACACCCCATACCCAATTTGTAGGCCTAATGCAGTGTAGTTTCCAAGAACTACTAAACGAGAGCCGGAAGATCGAAGCTCAGGAAAGGCAACCTGGAGAACACCTTGGAGTGGAACACACCATCTCTCTACACCCCATACCCAATTTGTAGGCCTAATGCAGTGTAGTTTCCAAGAACTACTAAACGAGAGCCGGAAGATCGAAGCTCAGGAAAGGCAACCTGGAGAACACCTTGGAGTGGAACACACCATCTCTCTACACCCCATACCCAATTTGTAGGTCTAATGCAGCGTAGTTTCCAACAACTACTAAACGAGAGCATGAAGATCGAAGCAATGGAGAGGAAACCTGGGGAACACCTTGGAGTGGAACACACCATCTCTCTACACCCCATACCCAATTTGTAGGCCTAATGCAGTGTAGTTTCCAACAACTACTAAACGAGAGCATTAAGATCGAAGCAATGGCGAGGAAACCTGGGACACACCTTGGGGAGGCAGACACCGTTAGTAGGCCCTACCAAAGTTGTACCCTCAATGCAGTTTTAAAATTCCTAGAGGCTGAAAACAAGACTATTGACGCTCAGCTTTTTTCAAAGGAACACAGCTGAATTGAGTGGCGCAGACAGACACAGGTAGTAGGACTTAACCCAAAAATGTGGCTCACTGAAGCTTAAAAAAGTTACAGGGGTACACAAGCAGCAGTGCTCTGGGCAGTGGAGGACAATTTCAATAGTGGACCGCAGACAGACTTTGTACGCCTACTATTAAAAAAAGGATGCTCTATGCAATTAAAAATAGGTTCCAGGGGTCCACGGGCAGCAGTGGTGTGGTCAGTGGACGAGTATTGGAAGAGGGACCGCAGACAGGCGTAGTAGGCCTAACATAACAAAATTAGGCTATAGACACTGTAAAATTGGTTCCAGGGGTACACGGGCAGCAGTGGTGTGGTCAGCGGAGGAAATTTGGAATTAGGGACTGCAGACAGACTTTGTAGGCTGTCCCCTGTGGACCATGCATCCAACACATTAACCCAGTGCGCCGTAATGGACACGTAACTTTTTGTGGACATGCCTACTGGTCCATGCATCTCTTGTCAGGTGCACCTTTCTACTGTTTGATTGCCTGAGTGCTATGACAATGCAGACTTTTTCATGCCGGTGGAGGGCTGGGATGGCTTTTCTCGCAAAAGAAATGTCGATTGGGTAGCTTGAACCGTTGCACAGCGTAGTTCATCTGGGCTTTCTAAATATAAAACAAAGAAAAAAAGGAGGCTACATGCACTTTCAGCTGGGTTCCAGGGGTACACGGCCAGCATTGGTCTGGTCAGTGGAGAACTATTGGAAGGAAGGACCGCAGACACGCTTTGAAGGCCTAACATAATAACAGATGGCTGTAGGCAATTTTAAATTGGTTCCAGGGGTACACGGGCAGCAGTGGTGTGGTCAGTGGAGGCCTAGTGGAAGGAGGGACCGCAGACAGGCATCGAAGGCCTAACATAATAATACATTGCTGTTGGCAATTTTAAATTGGTTCCAGGGGAACACGGGCAGCAGTGGCCTGGTCAGTGTAGTAGTAGTAGAAAGAACGGACCGCAGACAGGCATCGAAGGCCTAAAATAAAAAAATTGGGCTGGCTGTAGGCAATTTTAAATTGGTTCCAGGGGTACACGGGCAGCAGTGGTGTGGTCAGTGGAGGCCTAGTGGAAGGAGTGACCGCAGACAGGCATCGAAGGCCTAACATAATAACACATGGCTGTAGGCAATTTTAAATTGGTTCCGTGGGTACACGGGCAGCAGTGGTGTGTTCAGTGGAGGCCTAGTGGAAGGAGTGACCGCAAACAGGCATCGAAGGCCTAACATAATAACACATTGCTGTTGGCAATTTTAAATTGGTTCCAGGGGAACACGGGCAGCAGTGGCCTGGTCAGTGTAGTAGTAGTAGAAAGAACGGACCGCAGACAGGCATCGAAGGCCTAAAATAAAAAAATTGGGCTGGCTGTAGGCAATTTTAAATTGGTTCCAGGGGTACACGGGCAGCAGTGGTGTGGTCAGTGGAGGCCTAGTGGAAGGAGTGACCGCAGACAGGCATCGAAGGCCTAACATAATAACACATTGCTGTTGGCAATTTTAAATTGGTTCCAGGGGAACACGGGCAGCAGTGGCCTGGTCAGTGTAGTAGTAGTAGAAAGAACGGACCGCAGACAGGCATCGAAGGCCTAAAATAAAAAAATTGGGCTGGCTGTAGGCAATTTTAAATTGGTTCCAGGGGTACACGGGCAGCAGTGGTGTGGTCAGTGGAGGCTTAGTGGAAGGAGTGACCGCAGACAGGCATCGAAGGCCTAACATAATAACACATTGCTGTTGGCAATTTTAAATTGGTTCCAGGGGAACACGGGCAGCAGTGGCCTGGTCAGTGTAGTAGTAGTAGAAAGAACGGACCGCAGACAGGCATCGAAGGCCTAAAATAAAAAAATTGGGCTGGCTGTAGGCAATTTTAAATTGGTTCCAGGGGTACACGGGCAGCAGTGGTGTGGTCAGTGGAGGCCTAGTGGAAGGAGTGACCGCAGACAGGCATCGAAGGCCTAACATAATAACACATGGCTGTAGGCAATTTTAAATTGGTTCCGTGGGTACACGGGCAGCAGTGGTGTGGTCAGTGGAGGCCTAGTGAAAGGAGGGACCGCAGACAGGCTTCGAAGGCCTAACATAAAAAAATAGGGCTGTTGGCAATTTAAAATTGGTTCCAGTGGTACAAGGGCAGCAGTACAATGGTCAGTGGAGGCCTAGTGGAAGGAGGGACCGCAGACAGGCATCGAAGGCCTAACATAATAACACATGGCTGTAGGCAATTTTAAATTGGTTCCGTGGGTACACGGGCAGCAGTGGTGTGGTCAGTGGAGGCCTAGTGGAAGGAGGGACCGCAGACAGGCTTCGAAGGCCTAACATAAAAAAATAGGGCTGTTGGCAATTTAAAATTGGTTCCAGGGGTACACGGGCAGCAGTGGTCTGGTCAGTGTAGTAGTAGTAGAAAGAAGGGACTGCAGACAGGCTTCGAAGGCCTAACATAACAAAATTGGGCTATTGGCAATTTAAAATTGGTTCCAGGGGTACACGGGCAGCAGTACAATGGTCAGTGGAGGCCTAGTGGAAGGAGGGACCGCAGACAGGCTTCGAAGGCCTAACATAACAAAAATGTCAATACAATGGTATTGTCAGTGCCAGGCATTGAAGGATGTCAGCGCATAGACTAAACATTAGTGGAGCTGTGAGAGATAATTTTGCAAGTGGTAGAGCACTGTTTGAGCTGGGGGGGGGGGAACTGTCTTGTGGCCGCGGTACAGGCCCAGGGCCCCTCATATTACAACGGTGTGTCTGACGTTGGGTGCGCACCACCACCGCCAGAGACACTTTATTGTACTATGAGGGACCCAGTGGCAGTGCCGTCGACCAAAAGCGGGCACACCCACCTCTTCAGAAAAAAAACAGCACTCTCACGGGTGCTGGCGCCAAGTGGCGATACCACGGCCCCGTGTGGGGAGTTTGGCCATTTAGGGAGGTGTAAACATGTCGTATGCTGGACAATCAGGTGCAGCAAATTACGATATTGGAAAAGTCATTAATAATAGTCCACAGGCAAGACCTTTTCATAGGAAAGCTAGGTGTCAGCCGGGTAAGGTGGGGCAAAAGATTTCGAAATCCAGTTGTGGTTCATTTTAATGAAGGTTAGATCATCTACATTTTGGGTAGCCAGACGAGTCCTTTTTTCTGTTAGTATTGAACCTGCAACACTGAATACTCTTTCTGATAGGACACTAGCTGCCGGGCAAGCAAGCTCCTGCAATGCATATTCTGCCAATTCTGGCCAGGTGTCTAATTTGGATGCCCAGTAATCAAATGGGAATGACGGTTGAGGGAGAACGTCGATAAGGGATGAAAAATAGTTTGTAACCATACTGGACAAATGTTGTCTCCTGTCACTTTGAATTGATGCTGCAGTACCTGTCCTGTCTGCGGTCATAGCAAAATCACTCCACAACCTGGTCAGAAAACCCCTCTGGCCAACGCCACTTCTGATTTCTGCCCCTCTAACACCTCTGGTCTGCTGGCCCCTGCAGCTCGTGTGAGAACGATCACAGGCGCTGTGTGCAGGGAATGCCTGAAGCAAACGGTCAACAAGAGTTGATTGTTTGGTTGCTAATATTATTTCCAAGTTCTCATGTGGCATTATATTTTGCAATTTGCCTTTATAGCGAGGATCAAGGAGGCAGGCCAACAAGTAATCGTCATCGTTCATCATTTTAGTAATGCGTGTGTCCCTTTTGAGGATACGTAAGGCATAATCCGCCATGTGGGCCAAAGTTCCAGTTCTCAAATCTGCGGTTGTGCTTGGTTGAGGGGCAGTTTCAGGCAAATCCACGTCACTTGTGTCCCTCCAAAAACCAGAACCCGGCCTTGCCGCGCCAACAATTTCCAGTGGCCCCGGAAAAGCTTCCTCATTAAAAATATAATCATCCCCATCATCCTCCTCGTCCTCCTCCTCCTCTTCGCCCGCTACCTCGTCCTGTACACTGCCCTGGCCAGACAATGGCTGACTGTCATCAAGGCTTTCCTCTTCCTCAGCTGCAGACGCCTGATCCTTTATGTGCGTCAAACTTTGCATCAGCAGACGCATTAGGGGGATGCTCATGCTTATTATGGCGTTGTCTGCACTAACCAGCCGTGTGCATTCCTCAAAACACTGAAGGACTTGACACATGTCTTGAATCTTCGACCACTGCACACCTGACAACTCCATGTCTGCCATCCTACTGCCTGCCCGTGTATGTGTATCCTCCCACAAAAACATAACAGCCCGCCTCTGTTCGCACAGTCTCTGAAGCATGTGCAGTGTTGAGTTCCACCTTGTTGCAACGTCTATGATTAGGCGATGCTGGGGAAGGTTCAAAGAACGCTGATAGGTCTGCATACGGCTGGAGTGTACGGGCGAATGGCGGATATGTGAGCAAAGTCTACGCACTTTGAGGAGCAGGTCGGATAACCCCGGATAACTTTTCAGGAAGCACTGCACCACCAGGTTTAAGGTGTGAGCCAGGCAAGGAATGTGTTTCAGTTGGGAAAGGGAGATGGCAGCCATGAAATTCCTTCCGTTATCACTCACTACCTTGCCTGCCTCAAGATCTACAGTGCCCAGCCACGACTGCGTTTCTTTCTGCAAGAACTCGGACAGAACTTCCGCGGTGTGTCTGTTGTCGCCCAAACACTTCATAGCCAATACAGCCTGCTGACGTTTGCCAGTAGCTGCCCCATAATGGGAGACCTGGTGTGCAACAGTGGCAGCTGCGGATGGAGTGGTTGTGCGACTGCGGTCTGTGGACGAGCTCTCGCTTCTGCAGGAGGACGAGGAGGAGGAGGATGGGGGGCGAACGGCTACAGCCAACTGTTTCCTAGACCGTGGGCTAGGCAGAACTGTCCCAAAAATTGCTGTCCCCTGTGGACCCTGCATCCACAACATTCACCCAGTGTGCCGTGATGGACACGTAACGTCCCTGGCCATGCCTACTGGTCCATGCATCTGTTGTCAGGTGCACCTTTGTGCTCACAGATTGCCTGAGTGCATGGACGATGCGCTCTTTAACATGCTGGTGGAGGGCTGGGATGGCTTTTCTGGAAAAAAAAGTGTCGACTGGGTAGCTCGTAGCGTGGTACAGCGTAGTCCATCAGGGCTTTGAAAGCTTTGCTTTCAACTAACCGGTAGGGCATCATCTCTAACGAGATTAGTCTAGCTATGTGGGCGTTCAAGCCCTGTGTACACGGATGCGAGGCTAAGTACTTCCTTTTTCTAACCATAGTCTCATGTAGGGTGAGCTGGACTGGAGAGCTGGAGATCGTGGAACTAGCGGGGGTGCCGGTGGACATGGCAGACTGAGAGACGGTGGGAGATGGTATTGTTGCCGCCGGTGCCCTAGATGCAGTGTTTCCTACTACGAAACTGGTGATTCCCTGACCCTGACTGCTTTGGCCTGGCAAAGAAACCTGCACAGATACTGCAGGTGGTGCGGAAAATGGTGGCCCTACACTGCCGGAAGGGATGTTGCGTTGATGACTAGCTTCATTGGCCGAGGGTGCTACAACCTTAAGGGACGTTTGGTAGTTAGTCCAAGCTTGCAAATGCATGGTGGTTAAATGTCTATGCATGCAACTTGTATTGAGACTTTTCAGATTCTGCCCTCTGCTTAAGGTAGTTGAACATTTTTGACAGATGACTTTGCGCTGATCAATTGGATGTTGTTTAAAAAAATGCCATACTGCACTCTTTCTAGCATCGGATACCTTTTCAGGCATTGCAGACTGAGCTTTAACCGGATGGCCACGCTGTCCTCCAACAGGTTTTGGCTTTGCCACGCGTTTTGGGCCATCTACGGGCCCGGCAGATGGAACCTGTTGCGATGTTGATGCCTGCTGCGGCCCCTCCTCCTCCGCTTCAGAACTGCTGCCGCCTGCACCCTGTTCCCCCAATGGCTGCCAATCGGGGTCAAGAACTGGGTCATCTATTACCTCTTCTTGTAGCTCGTGTGCAACTTCGTCTGTGTCACCGTGTCGGTCGGTGGTATAGCGTTCGTGATGGGGCAACATAGTCTCATCAGGGTCTGATTCTTGATCATTACCCTGCGAGGGCAATGTTGTGGTCTGAGTCAAAGGACCAGCATAGTAGTCTGGCTGTGGCTGTGCATCAGTGCACTCCATGTCAGATTCAACTTGTAATGGGCATGGACTGTTAACTGCTTCACTTTCTAAGCCAGGGACGGTATGTGTAGAGAGCTCCATGGAGTAACCCATTGTGTCGCCTGCTGCATTCTTCTCTGTTGTTGTTTTTGCTGAAGAGGACAAGGAAGCGACTTGTCCCTGACCGTGAACATCCACTAACGACGCGCTGCTTTTACATTTACCAGTTTCACGAGAGGAGGCAAAAGAGCTAGAGGCTGAGTCAGCAAGATAAGCCAAAACTTGCTCTTGCTGCTCCGGCTTTAAAAGCGGTTTTCCTACTCCCAGAAAAGGGAGCGTTCGAGGCCTTGTGTAGCCAGACGACGAACCTGGCTCTACAGCTCCAGACTTAGGTGCAATATTTTTTTCCCACGACCACCTGATGCTCCACCACTACCACTACCCTCATTACCAGCTGACAATGAACGCCCCCGGCCACGACCTCTTCCACCAGACTTCCTCATTGTTTTAAAAACGTAACCAAACTAACGGTATTTGTTGCTGTCACACAACTTACACGGCGAGCTATAACTTCAGTATGATTTAGCTACCCCTTTACAGGTGGGTGAGACTGCAAGGAAAATCAGGCACAATGTTACACACTCTGTTTTTGGTGGCAACAAATGAGAGATGCCACACACGCAGGACTGTCACTGAAGCACAAATGTAAATATTAATCTCCCACTGATTTTTTTTTTTTTCAGGGAGACTTTAGAAAAAAAAATAATAGAATAAAATGATTTTTTAAGGAAGAATTTAGAAACCAAATTAAAGAAAATGATTTCTTCAGGGAGAATTTAGAAAACAAATAAAACAAAAAATAGGCTTTCTATGGCCCACTGAGTGAGAGATGACGCACACAGGAGTCAGGAGTGGCACACAAGCCCAGAGGCCAATATTGTTCTCCCAATGATTGATGTAGTGATTTTTTCAGGTAGACTTTGGAACCCAAATCAAGCTAAAAAAATAATAGGCTTTCTATGGCCCACAATTGGAGAGAGAGAGAGAGAGATGGCACACCCAGGAGTCAAGACTGGCACACAAGCAGAAAGGGCAATATTAATCTCCCACTGATTTGATTTTTTTTTTTCAGGGAGACTTTAGAAAAAAAAAATAATAAAAAAAAAAGATTTTTTCAGGAAGAATTTAGAAACCAAATAAAATAAAATGATTTTTTCAGGGAGAATTTAGAAAACAAATAAAACAAAAAATAGGCTTTCTATGGCCCACTGAGTGAGAGATGATGCACACAGGAGTCAGGAGTGGCACACAAGCCCAGAGGCCATTATTTATCTCCCAATGATTGATGTAGTGATTTTTTCAGGTAGATTTTGGAACCCAAATCAAGCAAAAAAAATAATAGGCTTTCTATGGCCCACAATTGGAGAGAGAGAGAGAGATGGCACACCCAGGAGTCAAGACTGGCGCACAAGCAGAAAGGGCAATATTAATCTCCCATTGATTTTTTTTTTTTTTTTCAGGGAGACTTTAGAAAAAAAAAATAATAAAAAAAATGATTTTTTCAGGAAGAATTTAGAAACCAAATAAAATAAAATGATTTTCTCAGGGAGAATTTAGAAAACAAATAAAACAAAAAATAGGCTTTCTATGGCCCACTGAGTGAGAGATGACGCACACAGGAGTCAGGAGTGGCACACAAGCCCAGAGGCCAATATTTATCTCCCACTGATTGATTTATTGATTTTTTCAGGTAGAATTTAGAACCCAAATCAACCAAAAAAATAAATAGGCTTTCTATGGCCCACTATTTGTGAGAGAGATGGCACGCTCAGGACTGGCACACACGCCCAGAGGCCAATATTAATCTCCCACTTTTTTTTTTTTTTTTTTCAGGGAAAATTTATAAACCCAATAAAATAAATAATAAATAGGCTTTCTATGGCCCACTATCTGAGAGAGAGAGATGGCACGCTTAGGACTGGCACACAAGCCCAAAGGCCAATATTAATCTCCCTTTTTTTTTTCAGGGAGAATTTATAAAACCAAATAAAAAATAAATAAATAGGCTTTCTATGGCCCACTATTTGTGAGAGAGATGGCACGCTCAGGACTGGCACACAAGCCCAGAGGCCAATATTAATCTCCCACTTTTTTTTTTTTTTTTCAGGGAAAATTTATAAACCCAATAAAAAAAATAAATAGGCTTTCTATGGCCCACTATCTGAGAGAGAGAGATGGCACGCTTAGGACTGGCACACAAGCCCAAAGGCCAATATTAATCTCCCACTGATTGATTTATTGATTTTTTCAGGTAGAATTTAGAACCCAAATAAAGCAAAAAAAAAAAAAAATAGGCTTTCTATGGCCCACTGAGTGAGTGATGATGCACACAGGAGTCAGGAGTGGCACACAAGCCCTGAGGCCAATATTTTTCTCCCACTGATTGATGTAGTGATTTTTTCAGGTAGATTTTGGAACCCAAATCAAGCAAAAAAATAAATAGGCTTTCTATGACCCACTGAGTGAGAGATGGCACACACAGGAGTCAGGAGTGGCACACAAGCCCTGAGGCCAATATTTTTCTCCCACTGATTGATGTAGTAATTTTTTCAGGTAGATTTTAGAACCCAAATCAAGCAAAAAAATAAATAGGCTTTCTATGGCCCACTGAGTGAGAGATGGCACAGACAGGGATGGCACTCTAGCAGAAATGCCAATCTTAATCTCCCACGAAAAAAAAAAAAAAAAAAAAAGGAACTGTCCTTCAATTACTATCTCCCTGCAGTAATCTCAGCCAGGTATGGCAGGCAGCAATAAGGAGTGGACTGATGCACAAATTAAATAAAAAGTGTGGACAAACAAACAAGATAGCTGTGCAGAAAGGAAGGAACAAAAGGATTTGTGCTTTGAAAAAAGCAGTTGGTTTGCACAGCGGCGTACACACAGCAATGCAGCTATCAGGGAGCCTTCTAGGGCAGCCCAATGAGCTACAGCGCTGAGGAAAAAAAAAAAAAGTAGCTTCCACTGTCCCTGCACACCGAAGGTGGTGTTGGACAGTGGAAATCGCTACAGCACAAGCGGTTTGGTGGTTAATGGACCCTGCCTAACGCTATCCCTGCTTCTGACGAAGCGGCAGCAACCTCTCCCTAAGCTCAGATCAGGAGCAGTAACATGGCGGTCGGCGGAAACGCCCCTTTATAGCCCCTGTGACGCCGCAGACAGCAAGCCAATCACTGCAATGCCCTTCTCTAAGATGGTGGGGACCAGGACCTATGTCATCACGCTGCCCACACTCTGCGTTTACCTTCATTGGCTGAAAAATGGCGCTTTTCGCATCATTGAAACGCGACTTTGGCGCGAAAGTCGCATACCGCATGGCCGACCCCACACAGGGGTCGGATCGGGTTTCATGAAACCCGACTTTGCCAAAAGTCGGCGACTTTTGAAAATGAACAACCCGTTTCGCTCAACCCTAATGGAGAGGCGTCAATAAGACGCCTATCCATTATTAATCCAATACTAGTAAAGGGTTAATAACACACACATTAGGAAAAAAGTATTTTAATATTCTTCATTTAACCATACTTACCATACTTCAGCGCCTGCAAAAAACAACGTAAAATAATAAACCGTATACTACCTGTCCGCCGTAGTCCAATTAATAACAAGTGTCCCAAGACGATCTCCCCTATAGAAGAGTGACATCGGGTGATGTCACTGCTCTATAGGACCCTCCGTGACACACTGACAGGAGACAATGGCTCCTGCAGTGCATCACTGAGGTTACCTTAGTTCAGAGTCTCACTTTCTGGCAAAGCTGCCTGGGATTTTTCCAACACAGTAGTGTCAGAAGTGAGACCAGGGACTATTTTCTCACAGGGGCGTAGGAATACATTGTGGGGAATACATTGGGGAAGCATACCTTCCATCATTTTATTCCTGGAGCCCCTGGAGAGCAGTCGCATCAGCTGATGCTCCTGTTCTCCACGGGAGATCGTCGAGGGACACTCGTTTAAATAGGATTTTTGCGGATTAGGGAGTATATTGGTTGTTTGTCATTGTAATATTTTTTACAGGTGACACTGGCTTTGGGGATCAAAGTGACAAGTGATGATGAGTGTGTACTCTATGTTTAATGTACTGCATGTCTGTATGTATGTATTGTATGCATGTGTTGTATGGTGTATGTTGCATGTTGTATGGTGCATAGTGCCTGTCGCATGTTGCATGTTGTCGCATGTTGCATGTAGCATGTTGCTGCATGTTGCATGTTGCATGTCGCAAGCCGTCGCATGTCGCCGCATAACACATGTTGTCGCATGCCGCATATTATAGCATGTTGCATGTTGTTGCATGTCGCATGTCATCGCATGTAGCATGTTACATGTTGTTGCATGTCGTATGTCGCATGCTTCATGTTGCATGTTTCATGTTGTCGCATGTTGTTGCATGTTGTTGCATGTTGTCGCATGTTGCATGTCATCGCATGTCGCCGCATGCTGTCGCATGTCTCATGTTGCATGTTGTAGCATGTTGCATGTTGTCGCATGTCGTCTAATGTCGCATGTCACATGTTGCATGTCATCGCATGCCGCATATTGCCGCATGACACATGTTGCATGTCGCTGCATGTAGCATGTCGCATGTTGCATGTCATCACATGTAGCATGTCGCATGTTGTTGCATGTCCCATGTTGCTTGTTTCATGACGCATGTTGTTGCATGTTGCATGTCGCATGTTGTTGCATGTCTCATGTTGTCGCATGTCGCATGCATATTGTCGCATGTTGCATGTCGCCACTTGTCGCCGCATGCTGTCGCAGGTTGCATGTTGTAGCATGCTGCATGTCGCATGTTGTTGCATGTCATCTAATGTCGCATGTCATCGCATGTTGCATGCTGACGAATGTAGCATGCTGTCACATGTCGGATGTTGTATCATGTTGCATGTTGCATGTTCTTGCATGTCGCATGTCATCGCATGTTGCATGTCGCATGTTGTTGCATGTCACTGCATGCTGTCGCATGTTGCATGTTGTTGCATGTTGTTGCATGTTGCCCCATGTTGCATGTCACATGTTGCATGTCGCATGTTGTAGCATGTCGCATGTTGTCACATGTCGCATGTTGTCACATGTTGCATATTGTCGCATGCTGTCAAATGTTGTCGCATATTGCATGTCACATGTTGTTGCATGTCGCCGCATGTTGTCCCATGCTGTCGCATGTCACATGTTACATGTTGTCGCATGTTGCTGCATGTCGCATGTAGTATGTTGCATGTCACATGTGGTAGGTAGGGTTGAGCGACCTTGACCTTTTTAGAGTCGAGTCGGGTTTCGCAAAACTCGACTATCTCAAAAGTCGAGTCGAGTGGAATCGGCCGATTATCGCGAAAAGTCAGGGATCGACCGAAACACGAAACGCAATGCAAGTCAATGGGGGAGCATAGTCGGCAGTGAGTAGAGGCCAGGAAAACATGTACAGAGCCCATTTTAATGGCAAAAACATCCATTCTTGTTACTGAAGCTTGACAATCTTAATTTAGCTTATAATAATTGTAAGGCATTTGAAATTGGGGGTCATTTGGCTAAAGTTGTGGGGGGTAGGGCTGGTTCAAGTAATTAGTGGGCCCAGTAAATCTGGACCACGTCACGGCAGTGGAGCAGGGAGAGGTAAGTATTTCAACTTTGCAAGTGCTGTGATCCTGAGCAAGCAGGGGGGGCCCACTCATTGGCCTTGGCACTGGCACAGGGCCCCTCAAAGTACAGCGGTGTGTTTGCACGGCGGGGGCGCCTCCCACTAGCAGCAACACTTTTGCGTACTATGAAGGGCCTTGTGCCAGTGACGAGGCCAACGAGTATTCCTCCCCCCACCTGATGAAGGAACCTGCACCTTCATCTGCACCTTCCTCTTTGTCCCCGTGTAAGGTGGTATGGTATGCGGGAAGGGGGACCTGACTTTCAGCAGGGTCACAATCTTGCAGTGTAGCGTGCACGGGGAATGTTGCATTATTGGTCAATGTACCAGCAGACTCATCTATCACTGGCTGGGCAATGGGCAGGATGAGGGGGAAACAGATATGGGCCCAAAGAATAAAGTGGGCTAAATGCAGTTCAAAATTGGTAACAGGACTAACCAGGGGGCATTGTTTTGTTCAGTGGAGGACAACTGGAATGAGAGGCTGACACAGAGAGTAGGCCCAAATCAGTAAGTATTCTAAATGCAGTTCAAAATTGGCAACAGTAGTAAACCGGCGGCACAGCTTTGTTCACTGTAGGAGAACAGCAAGGAGCGGCAGACACAGATAGAAGGCCCCAACCCAACTAGTAGGCCTAATGCAGTGTTGTTTTCAACAACTACTAAACGAGAGCCAGAAGATCGAAGCAATGGAGAGGAAACCTGGGGAACACCTTGGAGTGGAAGACACCGTCTCTACACCCCAGACCCAACTTGTAGGCCGAATGCAGTGTTGTTTTCAACAACTACTAAACAAGAGCTTTAAGATTGAAGCAATGGAGAGGCAACCTGGGGAACACCTTGGAGCGGAAGACACCGTCTCTACACCCCAGACCCAACTTGTAGGCCGGATGCAGTGTTGTTTTCAACAACTACTAAACAAGAGCTTTAAGATTGAAGCAATGGAGAGGAAACCTGGAGAACACCTTGGAGCGGAAGACACCGTCTCTACAATCCAGACCCAACTTGTAGGCTGAATGCAGTGTTGTTTTCAACAACTACTTAAGAAGAGCCAGAAGATCGAAGCAATGGAGAGGCAACCTGGGGAACACCTTGGAGTGGAACACACCGTCTCTACACCCCAGACCCAACTTGTAGGCCGAATGCAGTGTTGTTTTCAACAACTACTAAACAAGAGCTTTAAGATTGAAGCAATGGAGAGGCAACCTGGGGAACACCTTGGAGCGGAAGACACCGTCTCTACACCCCAGACCCAACTTGTAGGCCGAATGCAGTGTTGTTTTCAACAACTACTAAACAAGAGCTTTAAGATTGAAGCAATGGAGAGGCAACCTGGGGAACACCTTGGAGCGGAAGACACCGTCTCTACACCCCAAACCCAACTTGTAGGCCGAATGCAGTGTTGTTTTCAACAACTACTCAACGACAGCTAGAAGCTCTAAGCTATGGAGAGGAAACCTGGGGAACAAAATTGGAGCGGCAGACACCGTTAGTAGGCCCTAGCAAAGTAGTAGTAGTAGCCCCAATGCAGTTTTCAAATTCCTATAGGCTGAAAATCAGACTATTGATGCTCAGCTTTTTTAAAAGGAGGACAGCTGTATTGAGTGGCGCAGACAGACACAGGTAGTAGGCCTTAAACACAACATTTGGCTCAATGCAGTTTAAAAAAGGTTACAGGGGTACACAGGCAGCATTGGTCTGTTCAGTGGAGGACAATTTCAATTATGGACCACAGACAGAGTTTGTATGCCTACTATTAAAAAAAGGATGCTCTATGCAATTTAAAATAGGTTCCAGGGGTACACGGGCAGCAGTGGACAGGTCACTGGAGGACTAGTGGAAGGAGGGACCGCAGACAGGCGTAGTAGGCCTAACATAACAAAATTTGGCTGTAGGCACTTTTAAATTGGTTCCAGGGGTACACGGGCAGCAGTGGACATGTCACTGGAGGACTAGTGGAAGGAGGGACCGCAGACAGGCGTAGTAGGCCTAACATAACAAAATTTGGCTGTAGGCACTTTTAAATTGGTTCCAGGGGTACACGGGCAGCAGTGGTCTGGTCAGTGGAGGACTAGTGGAAGGAGGGACCGCAGACAGGCGTAGTAGGCCTAACATAACAAAATTTGGCTGCAGGCACTTTTAAATTGGTTCCAGGGGTACACGGGCAGCAGTGGTCTGGTCAGTGGAGGACTAGTGGAAGGAGGGACCGCAGACAGGCGTAGTAGGCCTAACATAACAAAATTTGGCTGTAGGCACTTTTAAATTGGTTCCAGGGGTACACGGGCAGCAGTGGTCTGGTCAGTGGAGGACTAGTGGAAGGAGGGACCGCAGACAGGCGTAGTAGGCCTAACATAACAAAATTTGGCTGTAGGCACTTTTAAATTGGTTCCAGGGGTACACGGGCAGCAGTAGACAGGTCAGTGGAGGACTAGTGGAAGGAGGGACCGCAGACAGGCGTAGTAGGCCTAACATAACAAAATTTGGCTGTAGGCAGTTTTAAATTGGTTCCAGGGGTACACGGGCAGCAGTAGACAGGTCACTGGAGGACTAGTGGAAGGAGGGACCGCAGACAGGCGTAGTAGGCCTAACATAACAAAATTTGGCTGTAGGCACTTTTACATTGGTTTCAGGGGTACACGGGCAGCAGTGGACATGTCACTGGAGGACTAGTGGAAGGAGGGACCGCAGACAGGCGTAGTAGGCCTAACATAACAAAATTTGGCTGTAGGCACTTGCAATTCTCTTGCAGGGGTACGCAGGCAGCATTGGTGTTGTCAGCGGAGGCCGATTGTAATGAGTGTCTGCCAGATAGTACTCCAAAAAAAAAAAATTGATGTTAATGTCTTGCATTACAACAAAACCAAAACACAAAAGGGTGGAATACTTAGGTACAGGGGTGGGCTCCTCTACTGAGTTTTAGACCTAGTAATTTGGCGCTAATTATTTACTGGTGTAAATATAGGACACTGCCACTGACTATGTTAAGTACCATCATACATGTCAATGGTATTGTCAGTGCCAGGCATTTAATGATGTCAGCGCATAGACTAAACATAGGTGGAACTGTGAGAGATAATTGTGCAAGTGGTAGAGCAATGTTTGAGCTGGGGGGGAAACTCTCTTGTGGCCGGCGGTACAGGCCCAGGGCCCCTCATGTTACAACAGTGTGTCTGACGTTGGGTGCGCACCACCACCGCCAGAGACACTTTATTGTACTATGAGGGACCCAGTGGCAGTGCCGTCGACCAAAAGCGGGCACACTCACCTCTTCAGACAAACGGCACTCTCACGGGTGCTTGCGCCAAGTGGTGAGACCACGGCCCCGTGGGGGGAGTTTGGCCATTTAGGGAGGTGTAAACATGTCGTATGCTGGACAATCAGCTGCTGCAAATTACGCGATTGGAAAAGTCAGTCAGAGTAATCCACAAGCAAGACCTTTTCATAGGAAAGCTAGGTGTCAGCCGGGCAAGGTGGGGCAAAAGAATTCGAAATCCAGTTGTGGTTCATTTTAATGAAGGTTAGATCATCCACATTTTGTGTAGCCAGACAAGTCCTTTTTTCGGTTAATATTGAACCTGCAGCACTGAATACTCTTTCTGATAGGACACTAGCTGCCGGGCAAGCAAGCTCCTGCAATGCATATTCTGCCAATTCTGGCCAGGTGTCTAATTTGGATGCCCAGTAATCAAATGGGAATGACGGTTGAGGGAGAACATCGATAAGGGATGAAAAATAGTTAGTAACCATACTGGACAAATGTTGTCTCCTGTCACTTTGAATTGATGCTGCAGTACCTGTCCTGTCTGCGGTCATAGCAAAATCACTCCACAACTTGGTCAGAAAACCCCTCTGTCCAACGCCACTTCTGATTTCTGCACCTCTAACACTTCTGGTCTGCTGCCCCCTGCAGCTCGTGTGAGAACGATCACGGGCACTGTGTGCTGGGAATGCCTGAAGCAAACGGTCAACAAGAGTTGATTGTTTGGTTGCTAATATTAGTTCCAAGTTCTCATGTGGCATAATATTTTGCAATTTGCCTTTATAGCGAGGATCAAGGAGGCAGGCCAACCAGTAATCGTCATCGTTCATCATTTTAGTAATGCGTGTGTCCCTTTTGAGGATACGTAAGGCATAATCCGCCATGTGGGCCAAAGTTCCAGTTGTCAAATCTGCGGTTGTGCTGGGTTGAGGGGCTGTTTCAGGCAAATCTACGTCACTTGTGTCCCTCAAAAAACCAGAACCCGGCCTTGCCACGCCACCAATTTCCAGTGGCCCCGGAAAAGCTTCCTCATTAACAAAATACTCATCCCCATCATCCTCCTCGTCCTCCTCCTCCTGTTCGCCCGCTACCTCGTCCTGTACACTGCCCTGACCAGACAATGGCTGACTGTCATCAAGGCTTTCCTCTTCCTCTGCTGCAGACGCCTGCTCCTTTATGTGCGTCAAACTTTGCATCAGCAGACGCATTAGGGGGATGCTCATGCTTATTATGGCATTGTCTGCACTAACCAGCCGTGTGCATTCCTCAAAACACTGAAGGACTTGACACATGTCTTGTATCTTCGACCACTGCACACCTGACAACTCCATGTCTGCCATCCTACTGCCTGCCCGTGTATGTGTATCCTCCCACAAATACATAACAGCACGCCTCTGTTCGCAGTGTCTCTGAAGCATGTGCAGTGTTGAGTTCCACCTTGTTGCAACGTCTATGATTAGGCGTTGCTGGGGAAGGTTCAAAGACCGCTGATAGGTCTGCATACGGCTGGAGTGTACGGGCGAACGGCGGATATGCGAGCAAAGTCCGCGCACTTTGAGGAGCAGGTCGGATAACCCCGGATAACTTTTCAGGAAGCACTGCACCACCAGGTTTAAGGTGTGAGCCAGGCAAGGAATGTGTTTCAGTTGGGAAATGGAGATGGCAGCCATGAAATTCCTTCCGTTATCACTCACTACCTTGCCTGCCTCAAGATCTACAGTGCCTGGCCACGACTGGGTTTCTTTCTCCAAGAACTCGGACAGAACTTCCGCGGTGTGTCTTAGTGTGTCTTAGCAACTGTATGGTATATACTCTTTGGCGCCATCGCTCTCATTCTTTAAGTCCCCCTTGTTCACATCTGGCAGCTGTCAATTTGCCTCCTCCACTTTTCCTTTCATTTTTTCCCATTATGTAGATAGGGGCAAAATTGTTTGGTTAATTGGAAAGCGCGGGGTTAAAATTTCACCTCACAACATAGCCTATGACGCTCTCAGGGTCCAGACGTGTGACTGTGCAAAATTTTGTGGCTGTAGCTTCGACGGTGCAGATGCCAATCCCGGACATACACACACACACACACACATACACACACACTCATACACACATTCAGCTTTATATATTAGATATATATATGTGCTGACGCTTGCCAGTAGCTGCCCCATAATGGGACAACTGGTGTGCAACAGTGGCAGCTGCGGATGGAGTGGTTGGGTGACTGCGGTCTGTGGACGAGCTCTCGCTTCTGCAGGAGGACGAGGAGCAGGAGGGGGTGCGAACGGCTACAGCCAACTGTTTCCTAGACCATGGGCTAGGCAGAACTGTCCCAAAATTGCTGTTCCCTGTGGACCCTGCATCCACCACATTCACCCAGTGTGCCGTGATGGACATGTAACGTCCCTGGCCATGCCTACTGGTCCATGCATCTGATGTCAGGTGCACCTTTGTACTCACAGATTGCCTGAGTGCATGGACGATGCGCTCTTTAACATGCTGGTGGAGGGCTGGGATGGCTTTTCTCGAAAAGAAGTGTCGACTGGGTAGCTCGTAGAGCGTAGTTCATCAGGGCTTTGAAAGCTTCGCTTTCAACTAACCGGTAGGGCATCATCTCTAACGAGATTAGTCTAGCTATGTGGGCGTTCAAACCCTGTGTACGCGGATGCGAGGCTAAGTACTTCCTTTTTCTAACCAGAGTCTCATGTAGGGTGAGCTGGACTGGAGAGCTGGAGATCGTGGAACTAGCGGGGGTGGCGGTGGACATGGCAGACTGAGAGACGGTTGGAGACGGTATTGTTGCCGCCGGTGCCCTAGATGCAGTGTTTCCTACTACGAAACTGGTGATTCCCTGACCCTGACTGCTTTGGCCTGGCAAAGAAACCTGCACAGATACTGCAGGTGGTGCGGAAAATGGTGGCCTTACACTGACGGAAGGGATGTAGCGTTGCTGACTAGCTTCATTGGCCGAGGGTGCTACAACCTTAAGGGACGTTTGGTAGTTAGTCCAGGCTTGCAAATGCATGGTGGTTAAATGTCTATGCATGCAACTTGTATTTAGACTTTTCAGATTCTGACCTCTGCTTAAGGTAGTTGAACATTTTTGACAGATGACTTTGCGCTGATCAATTGGATGTTGTTTAAAAAAATGCCAGACTGCACTCTTTCTAGCATCGGATCCCTTTTCAGGCAATGCAGACTGAGCTTTAACCGGATGGCCACGCTGTCCTCCAACAGGTTTTGGCTTTGCCATGCGTTTTGGGCCATCTACGGGCCCGGCAGATGGAACCTGTTGCGATGTTGATGCCTGCTGCGGCCCCTCCTCCTCCGCTTCAGAACTACTGCCGCCTGCACCCTGTTCCCCCAATGGCTGCCAAACGGGGTCAACAACTGGGTCATCTATAACCTCCTCTTCTAGCTCGTGTGCAACTTCGTCTGTGTCACCGTGTAAGTCGGTGGTATAGCTTTCATGATGGGGCAACATAGTCTCATCAGGGTCTGATTCTGGTTCAGTACCCTGCGAGGGCAATGTTCTGGTCTGAGTCAAAGGACCAGCATAGTAGTCTGGCTGTGGCTGTGCATCAGTGCACTCCATGTCAGATTCAACTTGTAATGGGCATGGCCTGTTAACTGTTTCACTTTCTAAGCCAGGGACGGTATGTGTAAAGAGCTCCATGGAGTAACCCGTTGTGTCGCCTGCTGCATCCTTCTCTGTTGCTGTTTTTGCTGAAGAGGACAAGGAAGCGACTTGTCCCTGACCGTGAACATCCACTAACGACGCGCTGCTTTTACATTTACCAGTTTCAGAAGAGGAGGCAAAAGAGCTAGAGGCTGAGGCTGAGTCAGCAAGGTAAGCCAAAACTTGCTCTTGCTGCTCCGGCTTTAAAAGCAGTTTTCCTACTCCCAGAAAAGGGAGCGTTCGAGGCCTTGTGTAGCCAGACGACGAACCTGGTTCCACAGCTCGAGACTTAGGTGCTATATTGTTTTTCCCACGACCACCCGATGCTCCACTACCACTACCATCATTACCAGCTGGCAATGAACGCCCACGGCCACGACCTCTTCCACCAGACTTCCTCATTGTTTTAAAAACGTCACCAAACTAACGGTATTTGTTACTGTCAAACAACTTACAAGGTGAACTCTAACTTCTGTATGATTTGGATATCCCTTTATAGGTGGGTGAGACAGCAAGGAAAATCAGGCACGATGTTACACACTCTGTTTTCTGTGGCACCAAATGAGTGAGATGCCACACACGCAGGACTGTCACTCAAGCACAAAGGCCAATATTAATTTTTTTTCAGGGAGAATTTAGATACCAAATTTTTTTTAAAAAAAACACTAGGCTTTCTATGGCACACTATTTAAGAGAGATGGCACACTCAGGACTGGCAGACAAGCAGAAGGGCCAATATTAATCTCCCACAGTTTTTTTTTTTCAGGGATAATTTAGATACCAAATAAAAAAAAAACACTAGGCTTTCTATGGCCCACTATTTAACCCCTTAAGCCCCGAGGGTGGTTTGCACGTTAATGACCGGGCCAATTTTTACAATTCTGACCACTGTCCATTTATGAGGTTATAACTCTGGAACGCTTCAACGGATCTTGGCGATTCTGACATTGTTTTCTCGTGACATATTGTACTTCATTTTAGTGGTAACATTTATTCGATATAACTTGCGTTTATTTGTGAAAAAAACGGAATTTTGGCGAAAATTTAGAAAATTTCGCAATTTTCCAACTTTAAATTTTTATGCCCTTAAATCACAGAGATATGTCACGCAAAATACTTAATAAGTAACATTTCCCACATGTCTACTTTACATCAGCACAATTTTGGAACCAAAATTTTTTTTTGTTAGGGAGTTATAAGGGTTAAAAGTTGACCAGCAATTTCTCATTTTTACAACACCATTTTTTTTTAGGGACCACATCTCATTTGATGTCAATTTGAGGGGTCTATATGATAGAAAATACCCAAGTGTGACACCATTCTAAAAACTGCACCCCTCAAGGTGCTCAAAACCACATTCAAGAAGTTTATTAACCCTTCAGGGGTTTCACAGGAATTTTTGGAATGTTTAAATAAAAATGAATATTTAACTTTTTTTCACACAAAATTTATTTCAGCTCCAATTTGTTTTATTTTACCAAGGGTAACAGGATAAAATGGATGCCAAACGTTGTTGTACAATCTGTATTGAGTACGCTGATACCCCATATGTGGGGGTAAACCACTGTTTGGGCGCATGGCAGAGCTCGGAAGGAAAGGAGCGCCATTTGACTTTTCAATGCAAAATTGACAGGAATTGAGATGGGACGCCATGTTGCGTTTGGAGAGCTCCTCATGTGCCTAAACATTGAAACCCCCCACAAGTGACATCATTTTGGAAAGTAGACACCCTAAGGAACTTATCTAGATGTGATAAGAAAGAGAGGGGGCACCACAGATTCCAAGGGATCCAACCAGGTCTATATAATATGAACCATTTCAAAAAAGAAGAGAAAGAAATAGACCAAAAATCGGGGATCACCGGAGGCACGGATCAAGTAAAAAAAGGCAAATTTTATTCAAAAGTGTATAAACGGACACAGAAAACCACATAGAGCACACATTAAAAACATTTAAAACATTGGTCATCCATGTGACCTATACATGGTACACTTAGGCCCAAAATAGAGCCATCCCCCTGTATGAACCAACTCCCCAGTATCAATAGATGACAAATATAAAGAAAATCCTAACTATTACCGAGTGTGATGTCTATGTGAACAGCACCTTATTTTATCATACAAAAAATATATTGAAAAAGAGAGCTAAATGGCAAGTACACAAATAGTCATATAGCTACCACATTCAGCATATGTCACAATGACTTGTAAGGAGATCCACAATGCCTAGATGCACCATGTTATAGTGAAGGCAGTATCCATGGTGCAAACACATAAAAAAAAAAAAAAAAAAAAGAGTCATCTAGACATGAACCCCAATTGCCATAGAAATGAATAAAGATACATATGGAGGTGCAGATAACCAGCCCAGCTGAGGGCACAATCAGGTTCAAAGACTAATAAATCTATTAGCAGAGTAAGTACGAGACTCAATGTGCCAAAGCTGCAGAGACTCCCATGCTGAAGAGGCATGCACACAGTTACCAAAGCCTCTGGGGCTAGATGACCAAAGCTCAATCACGGCATGTAAAATAGAGCCAAGGGCTGCTGGACACACTCAGGACCACCTGGGGAGTGGAGACAGGGGGTACGCTGACCCGACGCGTGTCGCCACACTCAGTGGCTTCGTCAGTGGCTGACGAAGCCACTGAGTGTGGCGACACGCGTCGGGTCAGCGTACCCCCTGTCTCCACTCCCCAGGTGGTCCTGAGTGTGTCCAGCAGCCCTTGGCTCTATTTTACATGCCGTGATTGAGCTTTGGTCATCTAGCCCCAGAGGCTTTGGTAACTGTGTGCATGCCTCTTCAGCATGGGAGTCTCTGCAGCTTTGGCACATTGAGTCTCGTACTTACTCTGCTAATAGATTTATTAGTCTTTGAACCTGATTGTGCCCTCAGCTGGGCTGGTTATCTGCACCTCCATATGTATCTTTATTCATTTCTATGGCAATTGGGGTTCATGTCTAGATGACTCTTTTTTTTTTTTTTTTTTTTTTTTATGTGTTTGCACCATGGATACTGCCTT
The DNA here is from genome assembly GCF_032444005.1 of Ranitomeya imitator. Taxonomy (NCBI): domain Eukaryota; kingdom Metazoa; phylum Chordata; class Amphibia; order Anura; family Dendrobatidae; genus Ranitomeya; species Ranitomeya imitator. The sequence goes on along the minus strand of NC_091284.1, from coordinate 187,934,442 downwards.
CACTATAACATGGTGCATCTAGGCATTGTGGATCTCCTTACAAGTCATTGTGACATATGCTGAATGTGGTAGCTATATGACTATTTGTGTACTTGCCATTTAGCTCTCTTTTTCAATATATTTTTTGTATGATAAAATAAGGTGCTGTTCACATAGACATCACACTCGGTAATAGTTAGGATTTTCTTTATATTTGTCATCTATTGATACTGGGGAGTTGGTTCATACAGGGGGATGGCTCTATTTTGGGCCTAAGTGTGCCATGTATAGGTCACATGGATGACCAATGTTTTAAATGTTTTTAATGTGTGCTCTATGTGGTTTTCTGTGTCCGTTTATACACTTTTGAATAAAATTTGCCTTTTTTTACTTGATCCGTGCCTCCGGTGATCCCCGATTTTTGGTCTATTTCTTTCTCTTCTTTTTTGAAACTTATCTAGATGTGTGGTGACCACTTTGACCCACCAATTGCTTCACAGAAGTTTATAATGCAGAGCCGTAAAAATAAAAAATCATATTTTTTCACAAAAATGATCTTTTCGCCCCCCAATTTTTTATTTTCCCAAGAGTAAGAGAAGAAATTGGACCTCAAAAATTGTTGTCCAATTTGTCCTGAGTACGCTGATACCCCATATATGGGTGTAAACCATTGTCTGGGCGTATGGCAGAGCTCGGAAGGGAAGGAGCGCCATTTTACTTTTCAATGCAAAATTGACTGGAATTGAGATGGGATGCCATGTTGCGTTTGGAGAGCCCCTGATGTGCCTAAACATTGAAATCCCCACAAGTGACACCATTTTGGAAAGTAGACCCCTTAAGGAACTTATCTAGAGGTGTGGTGCGCACTTTGACCCAACAAGTGCTTCACAGAAGTTTATAATGCAGAGCCGTAAAAATTAAAAATCTTATTTTTTCACAAAAATGATCTTTTCGCCCCCAATTTTTTATTTTCCCAAGGGTAGGAGTAGAAATTAGACCACAAAAGTTGTTGTGCCATTTGTCCTGAGTGCGATGATACCCCATATGTGGGGGTAAACCACTTTTTGGGCGCATAGCAGAGCTCAGAAGGGAAGGAGCGCCATTTGACTTTTCAATGCAAAATTGACTGGAATTAAGATGGGACGCCATGTTGGTTTGGAGAGCCCCTGATGTGCCTAAACATTAAAACCCCCCACAAGTGACACCATTTTCGAAACTAGACCCCCTAAGGAACTTATCTAGATGTGTTTTGAGAGCTTTGAACCCCCAAGTGTTTCACTACAGTTTATAACGCAGAGCCGTTAAAATAATTTTTTTTTTTTTCGCAAAAATTATTTTTTAGCCCCCAGTTTTGTATTTTCAAAAGGGTAACAGAATAAATTGGACCCCAAAAGTTGTTGTCCAATTTGTCCTGAGTACGCTGATACCCAATATGTGGGGGGAACCACTGTTTGGGCGCATGGCAGAGCTCGGAAGGGAAGGAGCGCCATTTGGAATGCAGACTTAGATGGATTGGTCTGCAGGAGTCACGTTGCATTTGCAGAGCCCCTGATGTACCCAAACAGTACAAACCCCCCACAAGTGACCCCATATTAGAAACTAGACCTCCCAAGGAACTTATCTAGATGTGTTGTGAGAACTTTGAACCCCTAAGTGTTTCACTACAGTTTATAACGCAGAGCCGTGAAAATAAAAATTCTTTTTTTTTTCACAAAAATGATTTTTTAGCCCCCAGCTTTGTATTTTTACAAGGGTAACAGAATAAATTGGACCCCAAAAGTTGTTGTCCAATTTGTCCTGAGTACGCTGATACCCCATATGTGGGGGGGAACCACTGTTTGGGCGCATTTCAGAGCTCTAAAGGGAAGGAGCGCCATTTGGAATGCAGACTTAGATGGATTGGTCTGCAGGAGTCACGTTGCATTTGCAGAGCCCCTGATGTACCCAAACAGTACAAACCCCCCACAAGTGACCTTATATTGGAAACTAGACCTCCCACGGAACTTATCTAGATGTGTTGTGAAAACTTTGAACCCCCAAGTGTTTCACTACAGTTTACAACGCAGAGCCGTGAAAATAAAAAATCCTTTTTTTTTCCCACAAAAATGATTTTTAGCCCCCCAAATTTTTATTTTCCCAAGGATAACAAGAGAACTTGGACCCAAAAAGTTGTTGTCCAATTTGTCTCGAGTACGATGATACCCCATATGTTGGGGTAAACCCCTGTTTGGGCGCACGGGAGAGCTCGGAAGTGAAGGAGCACTGTTTTACTTTTTCAATGCAGAATTGGCTGGAATTGAGATTGGACGCCATGTCGCGTTTGGAGAGCCCCTGATATGCCTGAACAGTGGAAACTCCCCAATTCTACCTGAAACCCTAATCCAAACGCACCCCTAACCCTAATCCCAACTGTAACCCTAACCACACACCTAACCCTGACACACCCCTAATTCTAATCCCAACCCTAATCCCAACCGTAAATGTAATCCAAACCCTAACCCTAGCCCTAACCCTAGCCCTAACCCTAGCCCTAACCCTAGCCCTAACCCTAATGGGAAAATGGAAATAAATACATTTTTTTTTATTTTATTATTTTTCCCTAAGGCTAGGTTCACATTGCGTTAGGGAAATCCGTTTAGCACTAGCGGATTGCGCTAACGCAATGTCTTTTTAGGTGTCGTGTTTAGTGGTCGCTTTAACGTCCCCGCTCTGGAAGATTGGGGATCGGACCTCGGGGCACGCCACAAAAGAACGGCACCTTGCTAGCGCGAGCCGAAAATGGCACGCTCAAGCGATGCGCTACACCCGAAAATCACATTGCTGTCAATGGTTGTGCTAACGGACCCGTTGCACGGCATTAATTGTGACATTTTCGCCGTGCAACGCTGTCCGTTAGCGTTAACCCATTAACGCAATGTGAACCTAGCCTAACTAAGGGGGTGATGAAGGGGGGTTTGATTTACTTTTATAGCGTTTTCTATATCGGATTTTTATGATTGGCAGCCGTCACACACTAAAAGACGCTTTTTATAGCACATTTTGAGACCTATAATTTTTCCATATTTTGGTCCACAGAGTCATGTGAGGTCTTGTTTTTTGCGGGACGAGTTGACGTTTTTATCGGTTACATTTTTGGACACGTGACAGTTTTTGATCGCCTTTTATTCCGATTTTTTGTGAGGCAGAATGACCAAAAACCAGCTATTCATGAATTTCTTTTGGGGGAGGCGCTTATACCGTTCCGCGGTTGGTAAAATTGATGAAGCAGTTTGATTCTTCGGGTCAGTATGATGACAGCGATACCTCATTTATATCATTTTTTTATGTTTTGGCGCTTTTATACGATAAAAGCTATTTTATAGAAAAAAAATTATTTTGGCATCGCTTTATTCTGAGGACTATAACTTTTTTATTTTTTTGGTTATGATGCTATATGGTGGCTCGTTTTTTGCGGGACAAGATGACGTTTTCAGAGGTACCTTGGTTATTTATATCCGTCTTTTTCATCGCGTGTTATTCCACTTTTTGTTCAGCGTTATGATAATAAAGCGTTGTTTTTTGGCTCGTTTTTTTTTTTTTTCTTACGGTGTTCACTGAAGGGGTTAAATAGTGGGCCAGTTTTATAGGTCGGGTCGTTACGGACGCGGCGATACTAAATATGTGTACTTTTATTTTTTTTATTTTTTTTTTTTAGATAAAGAAATGTATTTATGGGAATAATATATATTTTTTTAAATTCTTTATTTAGGAATTTTTTTTTTTTTTTTTACACGTGTGGAAAATTTTTTTTTTACTTTTTCACTTTGTCCCATGGGGGGACATCACAGATCACCGATCTGACAGTGTGCACAGCACTCTATCAGAGCGGTGATCTGACATACAGCCGGGCAGGATTAGAGCTGCAGCTGCAGCCTGATCCTGACCCGGAAGTGCTCCCTGCAGGACCCGGATGCAGCCCGGCGGCCATTTTGGATCCGGGGACTGCAGGGAGAAGACGCTCGGTACACGGTGAGCACATCACCGTGTACCGATCGTCTCAGGGAAGCCCGCAGGGAGCCCCCTCCCTGCGCGATGCTTCCCTGCACCGCCGGCACACCGCGATCATCTTTGATCGCGGTGTGCCGGGGGTTAATGTGCCGGGAGCGGTCCGTGACCCCCGTGAGCGCGGCCGATCGCATATGACGTACTATCCCGTCACTGGGAATTAAGTCCCAGGTCACCTGGACGGGATAGTACGTCATATGGGATTAAGGGATTAAGAGAGATGGCACACTCAGGAATGGCAGACAAGCAGAAAGGCCAATATTAATCTCCCACTGTTTTTTTTTTTTTTCAGGGAGAATTTAGATACCAAATTAAAAAAAAAAACAGTAGGCTTTCTATGGCCCACTATTTAAGAGAGATGGCACACTCAGGACTGGCACACAAGCAGAAAGGCCAATATTAATCTCCCACGTTTTTTTTTATTTTTTCAGGGAGAATTTAGATACGAAATATAGAAAAAAAACCACTAGGCTTTCTATGGCCCACTATTTAAGAGAGATAGCACACTCAGGACTGGCAGACAAGCAGAAAGGCCAATATTAATCTCCCACTGTTTTTTTTTTTCAGGGAGAATTTAGATACCAAATAAAAAAAAAACCCACTAGGCTTTCTATGGCCCACTATAGAGAGATGGCACACTCAGGACTGGCACACAAGCAGAAAGGCCAATATTAATCTCCCACGTTTTTTTTTATTTTTTCAGGGAGAATGTAGATACCAAATTTAAAAAAAAAACACTAGGCTTTCTATGGCCCACTATTTAAGAGAGATGGCACACTCGGGACTGGCACACAAGCAGAAAGGCCAATATTAATCTCCCACTGTTTTTGTTTCAGAGAGAATTTAGATACCAAATTTAAAAAAAAAAACACTAGGCTTTCTATGGCCCACTATTTAAGAGAGATGGCACACTCAGGACTGGCACACAAGCAGAAAGGCCAATATTAATCTCCCACGTTTTTTTTTATTTTTTCAGGGAGAATGTAGATACCAAATAAAAAAAAAAACACTAGGCTTTCTATGGCCCACTATATAAGAGAGATGGCACACTCAGGACTGGCAGACAAGCAGAAAGGCCAATATTAATCTCCCACTGTTTTTTTTTTTTTTCAGGGAGAATTTAGATACCAAATTTAAAAAAAAAACACTAGGCTTTCTATGGCCCACTATTTAAGAGAGATGGCACACTCAGGACTGGCAGACAAGCAGAAAGGCCAATATTAATCTCCCCCTGTTTTTTTTTTTCAGGGAGAATTTAGATACCAAATTAAAAAAAAAACATTAGGCTTTCTATGGCCCAACATTTAAGAGAGATGGCACACTCAGGACTGGCAGACAAGCAGAAAGGCCAATATTAATCTCCCCCTGTTTTTTTTTTTTTCAGGGAGAATTTAGATACCAAATTAAAAAAAAAAACACTAGGCTTTCTATGGCCCACTATTTAAGAGAGATGGCACACTCAGGAATGGCAGACAAGCAGAAAGGCCAATATTAATCTCCCACTGTTTTTTTTTTTCAGGGAGAATTTAGATACCAAATTAAAAAAAAAACCTATGCTTTCTATGGCCCACTATTTAAGAGAGATGGCACACTCAGGACTGGCACACAAGCAGAAAGGCCAATATTAATCTCCCACGTTTTTTTTTATTTTTTCAGGGAGAATGTAGATACCAAATTTAAAAAAAAAACACTAGGCTTTCTATGGCCCACTATTTAAGAGAGATGGCACACTCAGGACTGGCAGACAAGCAGAAAGGCCAATATTAATCTCCCCCTGTTTTTTTTTTTTCAGGGAGAATTTAGATACCAAAAAAAAACAAAAAACACTAGGCTTTCTATGGCCCACTATTTAAGAGAGATGGCACACTCAGGACTTACACACAAGCAGAAAGGCCAATATTAATCTCCCCCTGTTTTTTTTTTTTTCAGGGAGAATTTAGATACCAAATTAAAAAAAAACATTAGGCTTTCTATGGCCCACTATTTAAGAGAGATGGCACACTCAGGACTGGCAGACAAGCAGAAAGGCCAATATTAATCTCCCCCTGTTTTTTTTTTTTTCAGGGAGAATTTAGATACCAAATTTAAAAAATAAACACTAGGCTTTCTATGGCCCACTATTTAAGAGAGATGGCACACTCAGGACTGGCAGACAAGCAGAAAGGCCAATATTAATCTCCCCCTGTTTTTTTTTTCAGGGAGAATTTAGATACCAAATTAAAAAAAAACATTAGGCTTTCTATGGCCCACTATTTAAGAGAGATGGCACACTCAGGACTGGCAGACAAGCAGAAAGGCCAATATTAATCTCTCCCTGTTTTTTTTTTTTTCAGGGAGAATTTAAATACCAAATTAAAAAAAAAACACTAGGCTTTCTATGGCCCACTATTTAAGAGAGATGGCACACTCAGGAATGGCAGACAAGCAGAAAGGCCAATATTAATCTCCCACTGTTTTTTTTTTCAGGGAGAATTTAGATACCAAATTAAAAAAAAACACTAGGCTTTCTATGGCCCACTATTTAAGAGAGATGGCACACTCAGGACTGGCAGACAAGCAGAAAGGCCAATATTAATCTCCCACATTTTTTTTATTTTTTCAGGGAGAATGTAGATACCAAATTGAAAAAAAAAAACACTAGGCTTTCTATGGCCCACTATATAAGAGAGAGGGCACACTCAGGACTGGCAGACAAGCAGAAAGGCCAATATTAATCTCCCACTGTTTTTTTTTTTCAGGGAGAATTTAGATACCAAATTAAGAAAAAAAACACTAGGCTTTCTATGGCCCACTATTTAAGAGAGATGGCACACTCAGGACTGGCAGACAAGCAGAAAGGCCAATATTAATCTCCCCCTGTTTTTTTTTTCAGAGAGAATTTAGATACCAAATAAAAAAAAAAACACTAGGCTTTCTATGGCCCACTATTTAAGAGAGATGGCACACTCAGGACTTACACACAAGCAGAAAGGCCAATATTAATCTCCCCCTGTTTTTTTTTTTTCAGGGAGAATTTAGATACCAAATAAAAAAAAAAACACTAGGCTTTCTATGGCCCACTATTTAAGAGAGATTGCACACTCAGGATTGGCAGACAAGCAGAAAGGCCAATATTAATCTCCCACTGTTTTTTTTTTTCAGGGAGAATTTAGATACCAAATTTAAAAAAAACACACTAGGCTTTCTATGGCCCACTATTTAAGAGAGATGGCACACAAGCAGAAAGGCCAATATTAATCTCCCACGTTTTTTTTTTATTTTTTCAGGGAGAATTTAAATACCAAATTAAAAAAAAAAAACACTAGGCTTTCTATGGCCCACTATTTAAGAGAGATGACACACTCAGGACTGGCACACAAGCAGAAAGGCCAATATTAATCTCCCACGTTTTTTTTTATTTTTTCAGGGAGAATTTAGATACCAAATTTAAAAAAAAACACTAGGCTTTCTATGGCCCACTATTTAAGAGAGATGGCACACTCAGGACTGGCACACAAGCAGAAAGGTCAATATTAATCTCCCACATTTTTTTTATTTTTTCAGGGAAAATTTAGATACCAAATTTAAGAAAAAAAAATAGGCTTTCTATGGCCCACTATTTAAGAGAGAAGGCACACTCAGGACTGGCACACAAGCAGAAAGGCCAATACTAATCTCCCACGTTTTTTTTATTTTTTCAGGGAGAATTTAGATACCAAATTTAAAAAAAAAACACTAGGCTTTCTATGGCCCACTATTTAAGAGAGATGACACACTCAGGACTGGCACACAAGCAGAAAGGCCAATATTAATCTCCCACGTTTTTTTTATTTTTTCAGGGAGAATTTAGATACCAAATATAAAAAAAAATAACACTAGGCTTTCTTTGTCCCACTATTTAAGAGAGATGGCACACTCAGGACTGGCAGACAAGCAGAAAGGCCAATATTAATCTCCCACTGTTTTTTTTCAGGGAGAATTTAGATACCAAATTTAATAAAAAAAAAAAACACTAGGCTTTCTATGGCCCACTATTTAAGAGAGATGGCACACTCAAGACTGGCACACAAGCAGAAAGGCCAATATTAATCTCCCACTGTTTTTTTTTTTTCTGGGAGAATTTAGATACCAAATTTAAAAAAAAAAAAACACTAGGCTTTCTATGGCCCACTATTTAAGAGAGATGGCACACTCAGGACTGGCACACAAGCAGAAAGGCCAATATTAATCTCCCACGTTTTTTTTTATTTTTTCAGGGAGAATTTAGATACCAAATTTAAAAAAAAAAAACACTAGGCTTTCTATGGCCCACTATTTAAGAGAGATGGCACACTCAGGACTGGCAGACAAGCAGAAAGGCCGATATTAATCTCCCACTGTTTTTTTTTTCAGGGAGAATTTAGATACCAAATTAAAAAAAAAAAAAACACTAGGCTTTCTATGGCCCACTCTTTAAGAGAGATGGCACACTCAGGACTGGCAGACAAGCAGAAAGGCCAATATTAATCTCCCACTGTTTTTTTTTTTTCAGGGAGAATTTAGATACCAACTTTAAAAAAAAACAAAAAAAAACACTAGGCTTTCTATGGCACACTATTTGAGATGGCACACTCAGGACTGGCACACAAGCAGAAAGGCCAATATTAATCTCCCACATTTTTTTTTATTTTTTCAGGGAGAATTTAGATACCAAATTTAAAAAAAAAAAACACTAGGCTTTCTATGGCCCACTATTTAAGAGAGATGGCACACACAGGACTGGCACTCTAGCAGAAATGCCAATCTTAATCTCCCACTACTTTTTTTTTTAGGGAGAATTAAAAAAAAAAAAAAGGGACTGTCCTACAATTACTATCTCCCTGCAGTAATCTCAGCCAGGTATGGCAGGCAGCAATAAGAAGGAGTGGACTGCTGCACAAATTAAATCAAATGAGTGGACAAACAAACAAGATAGCTGTGCAGAAAGGAAGGAACAACAGGATTTGTGCTTTGAAAAAAGCAGTTGGTTTGCACAGCGGCGTACACACAGCAATGCAGCTATCACGGAGCCTTCTAGGGCAACCCAATGAGCTACAGCGCTGAGGAAAAAAAAATGTAGCTTCCACTGTCCCTGCAAACAAAAGGTGGTGTTGGACACTGGAAATCGCTACAGCACAAGCGGTTTGGTGGTTAATGGACCCTGCCTAAGGCTATCCCTGCTTCTGACGAAGCGGCAGCAACCTCTCCCTATGCTCAGATCAGCAGCAGTAAGATGGCGGTCGGCGGGAACGCCTCTTTATAGCCCCTGTGATGCCGCAGACAGCAAGCCAATCACTGCAATGCCCTTCTCTAAGATGGTGGGGACCAGGACCTATGTCATCACGCTGCCCACACTCTGCATCTACCTTCATTGGCTGAGAAATGGCACTTTTAGCGTCATTGAAACGCGACTTTGGCGCGAAAGTCGCGTACTGCATGGCCGACCCCACACAGGGGTCGGGTCGGGTTTCGTGAAACCCGACTGTGCCAAAAGTCGGCGACTTTTGAAAATGAACGATCCATTTCACTCAACCCTAGTGGTAGGTTGCAAGTCATATATCGCAGGGTGTATGTCACAGTGTGTATGTCGCAGGGTGTATGTTGTAGGGTGTATGTCATGGGGTGTATGTTGTATGTAATCTGCTCTTAGATAGATGAGATAGATAAATAGATAGAATGAAGGAATGAGAAAGTTGGAAGGAATACCATAGATAGAATGAGATAGATAGATGTAAAGAAATAGATAGATAGATAGATAGATAGATAGATAGATAGATAGATAGATAGATAGATAGATAGATAAGCGATTTTGTCACAAAATTTACGCCAGCAGTCCTGGATCGGAAAAGTTTACCGGTGTCCAGGACAACACAATTTGCATATCCTGACTTCTGGGGCACACAGGTTACAGTGAAGACCCACGCATGTGCAATGATGTGCTGAATGCTATGCCCACAGTTGGGCAAAGCATAATGCGCAGGTGCGAGATGACACTTTAGTGCGCAGGCGCGAAATACAACGCCACCGCCAGGAAGAAGTTTCTTAGTGAAAAGCCAGAGGTGGGGAGAAAGAGCGATTTGTCAAAGCCCATCGGACTGGATAGGGGTGATTGACAGCCGAAAACGGCGAGTTTACGAAGATATTTTGGCAGCAAAGGTGGGGAATCAGGGGATAATAAAGGCACTATTGTAAAGCACAGCTCAGGCCCTATTGAACGCTATTTTTAGCTCATAATGAAAAAACGGGGTGACAGGTTTCCTTTAATACATAACTATAGACAGTGAGCTGCTTATCACAGAAGAGGGTGGAGTCAAACTTGCAAACACATAGCTAGCTAGTCATAGTGATGTTAATAACATAGTGATAAAACATTCACTGTAAGTAAACAACAGCACACAGCCAGACTTGTAATATATCATTGAGTTTAGTTTTTTAACCCCTTGCTCATGCTGTTCTCAGTTTACATAACAAAAACTTGTTTCAGATTCCCTTTATTTAAAATCTCTGCACATTCGCACATTCTGAGCTTAGGAGTTTAGTGGATGGAGTGAGTTAGTGAATCAATATATATATATATATATATATATATATAGATTCAAGGTACTGTAGATGTCACTCACTTTGTAGCTGTCAGTCACTAAGTAGGTTGTCTGCTATATTCCTAATGCCCAGAATGAGCAGTAATATAATAAGTACCTATCATCAGTCTGTGTTTACCTTTTTACTCATGTGACATGCAGATAATTTCTCTAAATAGCATTAACTAGAAAAAGTGCCAGCCTAAGGGATCCAACTTTCTAGCAAAAGACAAGTCCAAACTTTTAAATTGTGGGATCCCGGCATCCAGAGCAGGATTCCACATTGTTCTATGTCTAGACCTATTGGGAATATGTGAGCTATTATAATTTTATCACAAGAGGTTGCGCTTTTAACTAAAATAGCGCTGTTGCATTATGTACACAGCAATGACCTATAAATAGCATTATATTTGCACTGGAACTGTACTTGAGCACCCTTGACCCAGGAGAGCCGCACATCTTCACACTATCAGTAACATCATTATAACTGTTACTGATTGGTGACCACAGTGTACATAATGCGGCAGCTCTGTTTTACTTAAAAGTGCATCAGATCTCGCTGTTAGGCTGCGTTCACATTTGCGTCTGTGTGCGCAGCATATGATCCGCATCGATCCACATGCGTCATGCATACATAACTTTAACATGGTGTACACAGGGACATGCGTTCACATGCGTTCTCTTGTGGATGCGTTCACATGCGTTCTCTTGTGGATGCGTACGCATGCGTCGTTTTGAGGTGTGCGGCGGGGTCCGACGAATGCTACATGTTGCATTTTCTGAGGTGTCAAATATTGCGCATCGTTCCCACATTACTGTCTGTGGGAAAGCATTGAAATGCAAGGTCATGCGTATGTCTGCGTTCGATACACATGCGTACTTCTGACTAATTTTGTCTTGGAAATGATGTAACCACCTGAAAATTGCCAGCTGTATAAAAGGGGGTCTGGAGACAGGAAGTCCATTACTCTCAAGACTATTGATGCGGGCACAGGACATTGGATGAAGGTAGAAGACTCTGGATGCGGGCACAGGACATTGGAAGAAGGCAGAAGACTCTGGATGTAAGTATAGAAGCTTTGAAAATGTCTGTCTGTCTCTCACTGCATTCTGTACGCTGTACTTATTTTTTTTTCTGTTGCTTCTAGACTGTTTGTTTCTGTCATCCCAGTGCTGCTGTCTTGGTGCCAGTGCTGCTGTCTTGGTCCCAGTGCTGCTGTTTTGGTCCCGGTGCTGCTGTCTTGGTCCCAGTGCTGCTGTCTTGGTCCCAATGCTGCTGTTTTGGTCCCGATGCTGCTGTCTTGGTCCCAGTGCTGCTGTCTTGGTCCCAGTGCTGCCGTCTATGTAAGTATAGAAGCTTTGAAAATGTCTTTCTGTTTTTGCACTCTGTACAGATTTTTTTTTCCATTTCTTGTAGATTAGGTGCTGCTGTCCTTGTCTTGGTGCTGCTGTCCTGGTCCCAGTGCTGCTGTCTTGGTCGCAGTGCTGCTGTCTTGGTCCCGATGCTGCTGTCTTGGTCCCAGTGCTGCTGTCTTGGTCCCAGTACTGCTGTCTTGGTCCCAGTGCTGCTGTCTTGGTCCCAGTGCTGCTGTTTTGGTCCCGATGCTGCTGTCTTGGTCCCAGTGCTGCTGTCTTGGTCCCAGTGCTGCCGTCTATGTAAGTATAGAAGCTTTGAAAATGTCTTTCTGTTTTTGCACTCTGTACAGATTTTTTTTTCCATTTCTTGTAGATTAGGTGCTGCTGTCCTGGTCTTGGTGCTGCTATCTTGGTCCCAGTGCTGCTGTCTTGGTCGCAGTGCTGCTGTCTTGGTCCCGATGCTGCTGTCTTGGTCCCAGTGCTGCCGTCTATGTAAGTATAGAAGCTTTGAGAATGTCTTTCTGTCTTTACAGTCTGTAATCTGTGCTGATTTTTTTCCATTCCTTGTAGATTATGTGCTGCTTTCCTGGTCCTGGTGCTGCTGTCCTGGTCCCAGTGCTGCTGTCCTAGTGCTGTTCTTCAGTCCATCCTGGTGCTGTGCTGCAGTTCCTGTTGTGCGGTGCCTGCCTGCTTTGTGTATGGACTACTGCCTGTAATGTACCTGTATTTTTTTGGGACTATAAGACGCATTGGACTATAAGACGCACCCAGGTTTTAGAGGTGGAAAATAGGGAAAAAAATATTTTAAGCAAAAAAATGTGGTAAAATATTTAATAACAAAAATAACATACTATTATATGTGGTGTTGTTATATATAATAGTATGTTATTATGTTGGAAGCTATGGGAAGAAGATGGTGCTGCGGCACCAGTGTGGTGTCTGTAAAGTACTATATGAAGGTGCTGGAGGGTGAGTATAGGAATGGGGGCACAGGGCTTATATTTAAAGCACCACTCCAGCACTGCAAAATAACACTGGAGCCCTGCCTTAAGAACCCATGGGAGAACTATAACTCCCAGCCTGTCCTGCAGATCCTATGACATGCTGGGAGTTATAGTTCACCACAGGAGTGTCAGGGTGCTTTATTGTGTGTTGTAAAGACTAACTTTTTACCGTAATTCTTAGTTGTTCAGGCTGTGCAGGTCATGCAGCCAGCCAGCCACGCTGTAGTGAGGTAAAAAGCTGGAGCACCCCTTGACTGCACACAGAGCCCTGCCTCTTGTTGCCTCTCCATAGGTAATAAGTGGAAGCTTGCAGATTCTAGTGCCATGTCTGAAGGACCTGTGATGACATCAAGAAGAGGGAGTGCTCTGTGCTGCAATGTGATGCTCCAGCCCGCCCACTTCATGACATCACACAGGTCCTTTTGCTGCAGCACTCAGCATCCAGGACAGCCAGGCAGGTATGCAGCGATCTTGTCTCCTCCAGCCCCTGCTGCTGCCCCCTCCTCCACTGGACACAGATCTCCCCAGCTGCTGCAGGAATCCAGTGCTGGGGAAACCATGTGTGTTTCCATGAAGGACTATTCATTTGCTGCTCCCTGCTCACCTGACAGGTGAGCGGGGAAGCAGCTAATGAATATTCACTGAACTTTAATCATCGGGACCATGTGGTTTCCCCAGCTCTGCAGCCAGGCAGTGGGGACATTTTTCTGCCTCCTGTGAGTGGGAGCACGGTAGATCCCACTCGTGGCTGCTCCCTTCCAACATATTACATCCGGACCATAAGACGCACCCACACTCTCCTCCCAAATTTGGAGGGAAAAAAGTGCGTCTTATGGTCCGAAAAATACGGTAAGTATATGAGTCCCTTTTTGGGGGGCCTGCATTGTGTGTGTTCTAAAACAAGTTTATTTTTTTCTTTTCTCTAGTGTTTCACTTGACTGCTACCTGTGATTCCAAGATGTCCTCCAGTGAGGCTTCATAGACTGGACATGACACAGATTATGTAATCACATTTGATATATTGATTGGTATGTATTGACTGGGAATACTATACATGTGTTAAATCATGCATTTTCTCTGCAGGTTCCATCCAGTCAGGAAGAGCAGGAGCAGTCAAGTGGAAATGATTCTTCCCAGGGTCGCAGGCCTCAAGCTGCTATGGAGGAAAAATGGGGTAAGTATCCTTTATCAGAGCTGTAATTGAATTTGTTTTCATTTTTACTAACAAATTCATTTTTTGTATTTCATCTACAGGTTCCAACACGTGACATAAATAACGAGTTACTTATTCAAGCTGTGCAAGACCGAGCAGAGTTGTGAGACCCCTGTGATTGGAATCATTCTGACTCAGTCTTGATCCAATGACTCTGGAAAGAATTGGCCAGATTGCTGCTGGATGATTTGGACCATACAACGCCAAAAGTCAGAAAGGATTTTGGTAAGTATTGTAATTTTGGATGCATCTGTTTTTCTGTAAATTTTGCTGTCTTTTAACAATTTTATTTTCTTCCCCCTTCACAGAGAAAAGAGTAAAAGTTCTTTGGCGTTCAATGAAGGATCGCTTCAATAAGGACATGAGAGAGGAGATTCGGGTTCGAAATGGTGCAGCTCGAAAAATCAGAAAATACAAGTACCATAACTAGCTTTCTTTCTTATGCCAGTGGTTGCTCAGCAAAGGTGAGTATCTTTTGTGCTGTCTTTTACGATTATTTAAATTTTTTTTAATAATGTTTTTTAATTTCATTTCCACCCAGAAACTGGAGCAGCACTGTAGAACCTGGATCATCCTCTGTTGGAGCGGCCCCTCATCGACCAGCCAATGAACCGGCACCATCCCAATCATCCACCAGTGATGGAGCAGCCAGGCAGGCTTCACAGGCTGGGGATCAGGAAGCCGTCCATCTGGTTTTCCCCTCTCCCAGCCCTCTGCCACTACTTTACTTGGGTCTTCTCTCCAGTGGCAGAGGGCCTGGGAGAGGTCAGTCATGCCCGAGTTTATTCACTTAAGCTCGGTCATCCAGGCTGGGATGAAGGCGGTTGTGGATAGAATGGATAGTGGGTTCACTCATGTGAACTTTTCCAGGAAGTCCACAGACGCCTTGACCGCCTGGAAGGTGACCTTAATAGGCCGGTGCAACATTATTTTTCCACTATGGAACGGGGCATGATGGAAAACCTTAGTCATCATCTCCAGCTGTTTGTGATGAAGGCCTGTCAGGATGCTTATACCGAGGCCATTCAGCGGTCCCGATATCAGCAGCAGGCACAAAGTTCATTCCCTACAGGGCAACAAGCTCCAGGACAGCAGCTGTGGCAAAATCTGCTAGCACTGACTTGCCAAGGGACTTATTTACCACCTCCACCACCACTGGACATTTCCAAGAATACCCAGCTTCTCCATGAAACCGAGTGCAGCAGCCCAGCCATCCACAAGCACCACCACGCAGCTGACTGCAGCAGCCCAGACATCCACATCCCCCACCATGCAGCCGAGTGCAGCAGCCCAGCCACCATCAAGCCGAGTGCAGAAGCCCACACTTCTACTACACCAATGCAGAACCAGGAAAAAAGCTGCAAAACCAAAGTCCCAGAGGAGAAAAACCAGGAAAAAAATACACACACCCTCAACCCTCACCTCCTAATATGTCATTGTTTTCTAGTCTGTCCACACCTTTCCTTGGTTCTTTCCCTTCCAATGTGTCAATCCATTCCAACTTGTCTTCCACTCCTAATGTGTCCTCTTCCCCCAATGTGTCTGACCCAATCCTATAATTGTCTTCCACTTCCCCTGTAACAACTTCCCCAACCACTCCTAACCTACCATCACAGGCCGACACCCCCCATGGTCCACCATGTAACTCCCTCCCACAGACCCGAAAGTAAATAATCAGTAAATCATTTTTTTTATTTTTGTTAGTAAAAATTGTTTTGATTCACAATACCGGTCTCACTTTGCTTTCTTTATCTCTTTATTTAACCATGTGTGTATTGTTGAGTGAAGTATGAATGGGTGTAAGAGTTAAGGTGTTTATTATACAAGTTACAATCAAGGTGTTAATATTACAGTCAGAAAACATTACAGGTACATAACATTACAGGTAAATTTTATTTTCAGGTTAAGCCATTTCATTTTGACATGCCACATCTCCAATATCAGAAACAAAATAGGCTGCAAATGTATCCCTCATTTGGGCAACTTCTACTGTAGCCCTCAGAGGGTGATGTTGGTAATCCTGCAATGTAGTATTAACAGTTTCCTCAAGTGCAAAGTGGGGTTGCTCTTTTGACAGGATGTAGTTATGCAGAACAACACATGCTTTCACAACCTAATTAATTGTCTCTATTTTTAGATTGATAGCTGTTCCCAAAATGCGCTATTTAGATGCCAGCAATCCAAAGGCACACTCCACAGTTCTTAGTGCCCTTGTCAGTCGGTAGTTGAAAATCCTTTTTGTGTGACTCAAGTCTCGACTTGAGTACGTTTTATTAGGGTGGCACACATTTGAAAGGCCTCATCCCCAACATTATCAAACAGCATTGGCGGTCCTTCAGTATTAGGAATAGGTTGTGGCGGTGGAAAATTAAAATCATTCCCATACAATCGTTGTCCTATGTCAGAGTTTTTGAAAGTCTGCGAGTCATTTCCTTGTCCAAATGAGCCAACATCAATGGTGACAAATCGACAATCTGCATCTGCATTTGCAATGAGAACAATTAAAAAGTATTTTTTATCATTAAAGTACTCAGATCCACTTCCTGTAGGTTTCAGAATCCGAATATGTTTGCCGTCCACATTCCCCACACAGTTAGGAAATTTACAAACTTCATTAAATTTAGCTACATTTTGTAGCCACAGTTCAGCTGTGGGTTAGGCCGGTTTCACACGTCAGTGGCTCCGGTACGTGAGGTGACAGTTTCCTCACATACCGGAGACACTGACTCACGTAGACACATTAAAATCAATGTGTCTCTGCACATGTCAGCGTGTTTTCAAGGGCCGTGTGTCTGTTTGAAAAACACGGAGACATGTCAGTGTTTGTGGGAATGCACGGATCACACGGACCCATTAAAGTCAATGGGTCCATGTAAAACACGTACCGCACACGGATGTTGTCCATGTGCAGTCCGTGTGCCGTGCAGGAGACAGCGCTACTGTAAGCGCTGCCCCCCCACGTGTGGTGCTGGAGCCGGTACTCATCCCTTCTTCCCAGCAGCGTTCGCTGGAAAGAAGGAATGAATAATCTTTTTTTTTCTTTTCCCTTAAAAATAAAGTTTGTGCGTCCCCTCCCGCCTCCCATCCCCTGTGCGCCCCCCCCGCTTGCCAGGAAATTTTCACCGACACCCAGCTCCAGCGATGTCTCCTCTCAGCGGCTGCAGCATGTGCTGTGTGAGCGGTCACGTGGTCCTGCTCATTACAGTGAGGAATATGCGCATATTCCTCACTGTACTGAGCGGGACCATGTGACCGCTCACACAGGGCCTGCTGCCGGCGCTGAGAGGAGACATTGCTGGAGCTGGGTGTCGGTGAGTATTTCCTGGCAAGCGGGGGGGGGGGGGGGGCGCACAGGGGATGGGAGGCGGGAGGGGACGCACAAAATTTATTTTTAAGGGAAAAGAAAAAAAAAAGATTATTCATTCCTTCTTTCCAGCGAACGATGCTGGGAAGAAGGGATGAGTACCAGCTTCAGCACCACACGTAGGGGACAGCGCTTAACTGTAGCGCTGTCTCCTGCACGGTCCGTGTGGTCCTCAGTCGGTGCACGGTCCGTGTGGTCCTAAGTCGGCACACGGGCGGCACACGGCTGCCGCACGTGTGCCACACTGATGTGCTACGTAAGCACACGGACAATTCCGGTACCGATTTTTCCGGTACCGGAATTATCTGGACGTGTGGGACAGGCCTCAGGGGAGGAATTCTGCACTCAGAACGTCAAACAATGCACGGCAGGTGTCTTCAACAATCCCAGAAAGGGTGGACAATCCAATCCGAAACTGGAAATGTACAGATCTTAAGGTCTCTGCAGTAGCCAGGAATCTGCAGAACAGACAAAGGAACAAATAAATCAGTACATGGCTTTTCTAATAATAATAGCAACAACAGGTGTTTGTTGTTCAAAATTATGTACCTTAGGGTCACCAACAGATGTTCCTCAGCAGGAATTGCTCTGCATATTTGGGTGTCCTGCCTGCTGATGGATCCTCGGACATGTTGCAGCAAGTCATCAAAGCTCTGTTTTGACATTCTGGTGTAGTCATAAAACTTCTCCGGGTTTTCACGAAGCTCTGTGTACAATGAGTGGTAGGCTCCACGGCTCTGTCAGAGTTCAACAATGAGGTGTTGCCAATAGCGACGATGACATATTCTCCGTCTTTCTCTTCTCTTTTCTTCCTCACAAATCACAGTGAAAGCAAAAGCCAATTTCAATGAGAAATCCAGATTCAGATTGAAGCTCTCCATGCTATCCATCTTGCAGCAGCATCCAAAGAAGCGAATTTCAGCTGTGCAGTGTCTCTATATATAGAAATCCCATAAGCCACGCCCATTGGGAAATAATGTACACGTGCGCATAAACAACACAAACACATGCAAAAACGCATACAAATCCATGCAATCACAGCTTTTTTTTAGGTCATGCGTAAGAGCATGAGGATAAAAACCGCTGCGTACACATGCGTTTGCATGCGTTTTTGCATGCATTTGCGCATGCAGACAATACGCTGTGGACACATACGCAAATGTGAACTTAGCCTTACTGAGGGGTTCATCGAGGGATATGAGATCCTGCTCTGCTTCCCACAACCCTGACATTTTTCATACAATTATCTTTACAGTTGAACAGTCTATATTGTCACATTGCATAGTTGATATTATGACCTTTATTACACAGTTTATGGGTTAGATAAAGGCTCCTTACCTGTGCACTTGATATATTTACTGATTCTTCAGAATCCTTTAACTCCCTAAGTGAAACAAATTTCACACCATTTTAATATCTCATTCAAATATCAATGTAATTAAGATCAGTTGTTTTACACAGTAACGTCAGCAAACACCTCAAGGTGAAAACATTATGTATTGGACAGTATGAAAATGTGTGGATTTGAGAACTTATCTTATATCTTGGATTATTTGGGGCAAGTTATTATAAGCACTATAATGAGCTTTATGGTAGTAGCAGAAGTCACAAAAATATCCCTGAAATTAATGAGATGACTGCATGGGGGGGAAGACTTATTAAGCAGTGTTGAGCGAGCATGCTCGGATTAGGTGTTGTCAGAGCATAATCAGGTGCTAACAGAGTGTCTTCGGCATGCTCGAATACTATGTTTGAGTCGCCGCGGCTGCATGTCTCATGTCTGTTCGACAGCGACAACACATGCAGGGATTGCATAACAAACAGGCAATCCCTACATCTGTTGCGGCTGTCGAAGAGACATGCAGCCGCGGCGACTCGAACATAGTATTTGAGCACACGAGAGATACTCTACTGGCAACCGAGCATGCGGCCACAACACAATCCGAGCACGCTCGCTCAGCACTATTATTAACCCCTTAGCGACCGCCGATACGCCTTTTAACGGCGGCCGCTAAGGGTACTTAAGCCACAGCGCCGTTAATTAACAGCGCTGTGGAAAAAGTACATAGCGCCCCCCAGAGGCCGATTTTCTCCGGGGTCTCGGCTGCCGGGGGTAGCCGAGACCCCAGAGAACATGATTCGGGTCGGTTTTCACCGACCCCGCTTTTGCGATCGCCGGTAATTAACCGTTTACCG
Organism: Ranitomeya imitator; assembly: GCF_032444005.1. NCBI lineage: Eukaryota > Metazoa > Chordata > Amphibia > Anura > Dendrobatidae > Ranitomeya > Ranitomeya imitator. The sequence continues at coordinate 187,914,711 of NC_091284.1, read as the reverse complement.
GCGATCGCAAAAAAAAAAAAAAACGCGATTCGTATTGTGTTTCTCTCCCCTCTAATGTGATCGGACATTAGAGGGGAGAGAAATAGGGTCCCCCGAGCCCCCCACGGTACCTTATGTACCGGAGAAGGTGCCCCCCCGGTCCCCGACCCTCCTCCTTCCTGCCCGGGCTCCAAAATGGCGGGCGCATGTGCAGATGCGCCCGCCAAAGCCTAGCTTCCCCCGGTGTATTGGGGTCTGTTTTTACAGACCCCCTGGAGCGATCGCAGACCCCCTGGAGCGATCGCAATCCCAGGGGTCTTTACAGACCCCCGGGATTGCGATCGCTGCAAATAGTTTGTAAAAAAAAAAAAATGCTTTGCATTTCTCTCCCCTCTGATGTGATCGCACATCAGAGGGGAGAGAAATAGAGCCCCCGAGCCCCCCACCATACCGCCTGCTCCTGTCCCCGGTCCTCAGTAGTGGTCCCCGGTCCTCAGTAGTGGTCCCCGGTCCCCAGCCCACTGCTCCTGGCCCCCCTTCTTCTTCTCTGCTGGAAGAAAATGGCGGGCGCATGCGCAGTGCGCCTGCCATGATCTGCCAGCAGAGACCCAGCAACCTATGAGAATTTTCTCATTGGCTGCTGGGTTTTGATTACTGTAATATGTCCAATTACAGTGATCAAAACCCCTAATATTTGATAAACATGGCAGCACTTGGGCTGTACCTTTCTCTTCTCTCCTTGTAGTTGTTCTAGGAGAGAAGAGAGAGAGACTATAGTTCAAGTGCTGCCCTGTCAGTGACAAAAAACATAATATCTGCCTCCGCCAGCATCCCATTTACCCACCCCCGTTCTCCGTAATCCCTGCATCACCAGCAGAGGATTATAAAAAATAAAAAAAAAAAAAAAATTATAATTTTTTTTTTAAATTTTTTTTAGGGGTAGGGTTAGGGTTAGGGTTAGGGGAGGAATTAGATAAAATGGCTCGCAGAACTTTTAGCGCGGAGCAAGCTTACAGCCTGCTTTGCTCCGGCAGCTCCGGCAGCGAAACAGATTCTGCCCCTGAAGTTGAGCAGTTTTCAGACAGTGATGACGACTCTTCCTCCACGGGATCCCCCAGCCCGGTGGTAGCGGAGTCGGTCGTCACTGCTGAAGCTTCAGAGGCAGGACCAAGTACCGCAGTCCCCCCACCGCTGTGGTATAATGACACCTCATTTTCCCCTCAAATTCCCCCTTTTTCTGCAGTCCCTGGAATAAAAGTAGATGTCGCCAATTTTACCCCCATTGATTTTTTTGAAATTTTCATTAGCCCCGAAGTCCTGCAATTAATCGTCCACCAAACTAACCTATATGCCCGGCAATATATTTCCCAAAAACCCACTGCCTTTCATTCTCGTTCCTGGATCCCCACAAATGTCCCCGAAATTAAAAAATTCTTAGGCCTCACCCTGAATATGGGTATAGTAAAAAAACCCACTCTCCGCTCTTACTGGGCAACAAAAGCTGTCCACTGCACCCCTGTATTTGCAGCCATCATGTCCCGAGCCCGTTACGAAGCCCTGATGAGATTCCTCCACTTCAGTGACAATGCCCAAGCTCTCCCAAGAACTGACCCCAACTACGATCGGCTAAATAAATTAAGACCCCTAATTTCCCTCCTAAAAACTTCCTTTCTAAATTCCTATACCCCAGAGCAAAATATGGCAGTCGACGAGTCCTTGATGAGCTACAAGGGCCGTCTTTCATTCCGCCAATTTATTCCCTCCAAGAGAGCCAAATACGGCGTAAAATTATATAAAGCTTGCGAGAGCTCATCAGGGTACACGTCCACCTTCCTAATTTACGAAGGTAGGGACCGCCAAATAAACCCCCCAAACTGCCCCCAGACAATTGGTATCCCAGGCAAAATTGTCTGGGAGCTAATGACGCCCTTTCTCAATCAAGGGTACCACTTGTACACAGATAATTATTACACGAGTATCCCCCTATACAAATCCCTCCATGCTGCAAGTACAGGGGCCTGTGGGACAGTGAGGAAAAACAGAGTGGGGTTTCCGTCACAGTTGGTGTCCAGACGTTTGGAGAGGGGGGCGTCATTTTCACTTGCAAGCGACCAACTACTTGCAGTGAAGTGGAAAGACAGGAAGGACGTCTATATGCTTTCCACACTGCATACGGACACCACTGTGACGGTCAGAGAGAGGGGTGCCACCAGGGACAAAGAAAAACCTGTCTGCGTCACAGAATATAATAGACATATGGGTGGCGTTAGACCTGTCAGACCAGGTTCTGCAACCATACCTGGTCAAGAGGAAGACCAGGGCGTGGTATAAAAAGGTGGGAATCTATCTAATTCAGACTGCCACATAACAACAGTTTTGTCCTATACAAAAAATCTCAAGGACCACTAACTTTCCTGCACTTTCAGGAAAAAGTAGTAGAGAGCCTCATATTTGAGTCCATGGCACCGGGGGAAGCCTTCGACTCTGAGGATTCCCGGAGACTGTCAGAACGCCATTTTCCTCACCCTGTCCCTGTCACTCCCACCCAAAGGTATCCTCAAAAAAGGTGCCGAGTTTGCAGAAAGCATGGCAGGCGGAGTGATTCCCGATTTTATTGCCCCACATGCCCATCCCAACCAGGCCTTTGTATCTCCCCCTGTTTTGAGACCTACCACACCACCTACAATTATTAGTTTTTTTTTTTTTTCAATCATTTTTATTTTCTGCTTAGTGGCCCCAGTAGTACAATTTGGAACAATTGATAAATATTTTAATTAGTAGATCCCATTTTACCCCATTTCACAATTAATTCCAGAATTTGATCAATCCCATACCAAACTACTATCCCAACAAATTCTCATCCACGTACCCACGTCTGTACGCTGTAGAGTGTGGACCCCACAAATGTTCTTGCAAAGTCAGGTCATCTGAAAATTCTACGACTCGATCAATCCCATACCAAACTACTATTCCAACAAATTCTCGTCCACGTACCTATGTCAATAAGCGTTAGAATGTGGACCCCAGAAATGATCTTGAAAAGTGAGATTATCTGAAAATGAATTCTAGGACTTTATTACTCAAACATTTTTGACCATTTATCTAACTTTGACTGTTTTTATAACTGTCTTGCTACACAAAACTTTGGCTTCCATTTATATTACTTATATTTATGTTGATGATACGGGCATGATCATTTTATTGTAGGATTTCTAAAAAATGAGGAAGTTCCGTACTTATACACTATGGGCTTTACTTTATGGTTCTTGCCGAACCTCTGGTACCAGACAATACTTTCTATAGAGAACTGGTTGTTTTGTGCATATAGCGGTTCTGACCTTGGCGGGTGGGAGCTTGCTATGGTGTACCACGTCTATTGGCACATTCGTCTCTCATATAGGGATTGATGGAGCTAAAAGGACGTTGTACGACCAGTCTCTGAAAGTGTCTGCCATTCGAGCCCTGATGGTGTTCTTTCATCTTTGGAACAAACTCCGCTTTGCCACATAGTTGGCTGCATTTTCCTACACATTTTGCCCTTCATTCCAGTACAGTTTATTCTTCCTGCTACAATATACGCAAATGCGGGACAACTGTTTTGTTAGCAAGACCAATTTTATAGTCAGCCATTGTGTTTTAGGAGCATGCCTCCCTCTGTGAGTAATAATTCCTGGAAGGATTTTCTTTTTTGCTCAATGTCTCTAGAAGCTTTGAATGGGTCCTGGATCTTCAATTTCAAATAAAGCCAAATTTGTCACATTGTGCCCCTTTCTGTCCAAGCCCTGCCATTTGTCCAAACAGAACTTTTTTACTACATATGGGATATTGCTGCACTCATAATAAAGTGGGTAACGAATTGTGGGGTCCACTTTTTGATGTTATTTCTGAAAAATCGAGACATTCAGGTCTAAAACAAGATTCTCGTGGAAAAAAATGAATTTTTTCAATATGACAACCTAATGTTATCAAACTCTGTGTCATACATGTGGGTTCAAATTGCTCAATATACCCCTGATTAAAATCTTTGAGGGGTGTAGTTTCCAAAACGGGGTCAGTTGTGGGGGGTTTCTGCTGTTAGGCACATCTACAAACCCAAAATGACGTCCGCTCTCACAATTAAGAGATTAAAAAGTCAAACGGCGCGCCTTCCCTTCCAAGCTCCGCAGTGCGCCCAAACAGAGGTTTACCCCCACATACAGGGTATCGACATACTCAGGACAAATTGCACAACAAATTTTGGGGTCTATTTTGTCTTGCTACCCTTGAGAAAATAAAAAATTGGGGGTGAAAAGATCATATTTGTGAAAAAAAAATGATTTTTAATTTTTTCGGCTCTACGTTATAAACTTGTGTGAAGCACTTGGGGGTTCAAAGTGTTGACCACACACCTAGATAAGTTCCTTAGGGGGTCTAGTTTCCAAAATGGTGTCAATTGTGGGGGGTTTCCACTGTTTAGGCACATCAGGGGCTCTCCAAACGCGACATGGTGTCCGATCTCAATTCCAGAGAATTCTATGTTGAAAAAGTCAAATGGCGCTCCTTCCCTTCTGAGCTCTACTGTGCACCCAAACAGAGGTTTACCCCCACATACGGGGTATCGACATACTCAGGACAAATTGCAAAACAACTTTTGGGGTCTATTTTGTCTTGCTACCCTTGGGAAAATAAAAAATTGGGGGTGAAAAGATCATTTTTGTGAAAAAAAAATGATTTTTAATTTTTTCGGCTCTACGTTATAAACTTGTGTGAAGCACTTGGGGGTTCAAAGTGTTGACCACACACCTAGATAAGTTCCTTAGGGGGTCTAGTTTCCAAAATGGTGTCACTTGTGGGGGGTTTCCACTGTTTAGGCACATCAGGGGCTCTCCAAACGCGACATGGTGTCCGATCTCAATTCCAGGGAATTCTATGTTGAAAAAGCCAAATGGCGCTCCTTCCCTCCTGAGCTCTACTGTGCACCCAAATAGTGGTCCCTCCCCACATATGGGGTATCGGCATTCTCCGGACAAATTGCACAACAAATGATGTGGTTCATTTTCTTTTTTTACACATGTGAAAATAAAAAAAATTGATTCTGAAGTAAAATATTTGTGAAAAAAAGTAAAATGTTCATTTTTTCCTTCCACATTGCTTCAGTTCCTGTGCAGCAACTGAAGGGTTAATAAACTTCTTGAATGTGGTTTTGCGCACCTTGAGGGGTGCAGTTTTTAGAATGGTGTCAATTTTGGGCATTTTCTGCTACATAGACCCCTCAAACTGACTTCAAATGTGAGGTGGTCCCTAAAAAAAATGGTTTTGTAAATTTTGCTGTAAAAATAAGAAATTGCTGGTCAAATTTTAACCCTTATAACTCCCTAATAATTTTTTTTTTTTCCCAAAATTGTGCTGATGTAAAGTAGACATATGGGAAATGTTATTTATTGACCATTTTGTGTGACATATCTCTCTGATGTAAGGGCATAAAAATTCAAAGTTTGAAAATTGCAAAATTTTCTAAATTTTCGCCATATTTCCGTTTTTTTAATAAATAAACGCAAGTAATATCGAAGAAATGTTACCACTAACATGAAGTGCAATATGTCACGAAAAAACAGTCTCAGAATCAGCGGGATCCGTTGAAGCGTTCCAGAGTTATAACCTCATAAAGTGACAGTGGTCAGAATTGTAAAAATTGGCCTGGTCATTAAGTACCAAATTGGCTCTGTCACTAAGGGGTTAAGCTATTTGCACTTGTTTCCGCCTAAAAGAAGCTCCATGGTTGAACAATGCCGGACAGATTTACTATAATTTACTTCAGAAATTGGAGGAAAACACCAGAAACCTATGACAGAACATAGCCGGTATAGATATCAGTTTATGGCACAGAGACAGCCTAAAATATCACAAAGTTATGAGGTCTAGAGCACATTTCTCCATGGTATTTACCCAGCTCTACTGTCTTATAATCATATTGGTTGTTAAAGAGATCACAACCATCATTGTCTACTGACCCAAGCCACTCTCAGGACATCCTTGTAACTGGGAATCTACTATGTCTAAGGCTCTATTCCTAGTATTGCCCATTTTTTTTCTTGGACAGCACACTCATCCATAATAATTCATTGATCCAAAAACAGGTCCTCATTTATGGTCCACGAGACTCAGAGCAGGTCCTATTGTCGTCAGATTTTGTAGATCAGATTTGACCATTAAAGTCTATTGGGATCCGTGGGATGAGGATGAAACTAGGACGACTTACTTTGTACTTCAGAGTTCTATTCAATTTTTACCAAGATAAAAACAAATTTAGACAGTCTACCTGCTTCAGAGGAAAAATGGGTTAGAAAAAGTTAATGTAAGTAGGATAAAACCTGAGAAAAATATCTGTCCGTTATTCTCAGGTGGTAACACTCACACGGATGAATGGATCTAGCCAAAAGAAATTTTTATCATTGGCATAAATAGGTTCTCTGAGAATATTATGAAGGCTCAGTCAAGGGCTGAAATACTTTTCTAATAAGAATTGTAATGTTATAAATTATTAGGGTACGTTCACACAGGGCATTTTTGCAGCTTTTTTTTCAGCAGCAAAACCTGATCATCTGGACAGGAAAGAATCTGCGTCAAAAACGCAGGTTTAGGTGCGTTTTTGGTGCGTTTTTTGGGCATTTTTGTGCGTTTTTTGTTGCGTTTTTTTTTCTCTTTGTCCATGCTAATGTCCTTGCATTTTTAGCAGCAAAAAAGCATCAAATAATGATACCTGCGTTTTTGCTACATTTTTTTCAACACCCATTCAAGTCAATGGGTGAAAAAACTCAGCAATAATGCTGAAAGAAGTGACATATTCTATGCCCAAAAAACGCAGCAAAGCACAAAATACTGATCAAACAAAAAGCCAATGTGTGTGCATGAGATTTCTGAAATCTCATAGGCTTTGCTGGTATTGTAAAAAGCAGCTGAAAATTAGCTTAAAAAAGCAGCAAAAAAATGCAGCAAAAATGCCCTGTGTGAACTTACCCTTAAAGGGAATCTGTCAGCAGATTTTTACTACGTAATCTGAGAGCAGTATGATGTAAGAGCAGAGACCACGATTCCACTGATGTATCACTTACTGGACTGCTTGGTGAAGTTTTGATAGATTCTGTTTTCTCTGTTGTAGATGTAGCAGTGGCCAGAATGCTGAGCGGTGTTTAAGCCTGCCCACATCCTTGATTGGCAGCTTCCTGTTTACAATGTACATTGTCAGCAAACTGCTGGGGGCGGGGTTACACAGATTAGGTTGACTGGTTTGCATGTCGGACCTAGTCAGGCAGTGATAATCTCCTGCTGATAAAACACTGATTGTATTGAAACTGCAACACACAGCCTAATAAATGAAACATCCTTGCAATCAGGCTCTCTTGACCCATATTATGCTGCTGTCAGATTAAATAGCAAAAACCTGCTGATTGCCTGAAATACAATTTTGGCTAATTTATTCAATCCCATACATGTTTATAAATATTGTTACTGTTGGTATTAGTCAACTGTGAAAATTTTAGAAGTTTTAAAACAGTAGAAAATTGTTAGTATTGACAATGAGTTTAGCATGAAGAAATGTAAGGTTTTATGCACACCGGCTGCGCCTCCACACATTGCTGTTCAGACTATATGAAAACCTGTGTAGAGATAATTTCCTTGTTCATGGCTAAATCTCCTTATCTTCAGACGTAAAATGTCGTATAGAACATTCTATGACTTCAGATGGTCGTCGCCAAAACAAAATGTCTACATCTGTGAAAATGGAGGCATACTGTGGAACAGTAGATGGCCCATGCACCTGTATGGAGGTCCTATGGTTGCGTAGGAAACCAAGCTGCAACGTGACTGTGTCCATGAGCCCTAGCACTGTTTTTCACTCACTTTTCATGTTCATGTTGGATCATTTTCTGCTTCATCTCACTCAGGCAATCTTGAGCTTCAGACAACTGATCACGAATTTTCTCCAAATCGAATTCTAAATCTTGATTGGTTCTTTTCAACTTCTCGTTCTCTGACTTTGTAACTTGTTCCATACTTCGTAGGTTGGAAAGTTTTTTCTCTAACTGTAACAACCAGCAATTAGTTCTCACAATATGATTTATTATACCCAATTATATCTCTATTATTTTTTTTTTCAGACCTAGGCATGTTTGGAAATGTAGAAGATGACTCGACATGGCCCTAATCAGGATGTGTGTGCACATGAATTAGAAAATCTGTGTCTGGGCCTACATCTGACCGAAACTGTATAGGACATGCATGATTAAAGTACTGAGATATCTCACTAGAATTCATTATTGGGCAAATATCATGAATATTTAATGGGCTATCCACTTTACAGGGACTTTTTTCATTTAAGTACACATATTTTAAACTAAAATTAATTTTGCCATTAGATGAAAGGGAATCTATCCAAAGCCGGCAGTATGGACATGTAAGTTGAATAAAATGATACTTTGATATGAGCAATCTGATGTCTTTTTCCACAGAAATCCACATTTTTCTTATATGTAAATGAGCTGTTCCAGGCTATGGGCCGGACATAGATCTCCCTGAGAATCTGCCTCCAGAGCTTATTTTAATTGAATTACCAGTGTAAGACATGTAGCTGAGGAGCCCAGACTATTAGGCATTACAAGTCTCACACTGGTAATGCTCCCTTTTAATTAAAATAAGCTCTGGAGGCAGATTCTTCGTAAGATCTATGACCGCCACATAGATCTCAACAGCTCATTTACATATTAATAAAAAAGTGTATTTCTCTGGAATAAGACATCGGATGGCAGATATCAAGGTATCATATTATTTAACTTCCTATGACCTACATGTCTATATAGACGGCTTAGGAAGGTTGATCTACTGAAGGAGTTTCTTAAAAAGTATTGCAATGTTTTCTTTCTTACGTGTTGTGCTGCATTTCTGGCTACACTGAGAATCCATCAGTGAGCACATTCTAACAAAAGAATTTGTAATTCTTTTACTTGTCTTTTTCTGAGCTCTTTTTGGCTAATTTATGACCACAAATCACACTAAAGTTGAATGTGCAGGTAAACAAACAGCCCGTAAAAGCCAAATTGTGTTGTTTTTTAAGAAACCAAATAATTTTTAACCCCAAATATATGCATTTAAATTTAAAAAAATCACCTCCAAAGGTGAACAGCCTCTTTAGTAAATAAAATTAATAACAACATTTCATAATAGCCATCACTGATAAACTGTTGGTGGTATATTGCATGCTTATTTCTATTTCATTGAATAAAAATGTGATGTTTTACATATGACTTTTGATTTTGCAATTTAAATGAATTTTTCTATTCAGATGTCTTACTTCATTTTGAACAGAAATCAGTTGCTGCACTTCTTTATTTTTCACCTCTAAGGTATTCTTCATTTCTTGATTGTGGATACTGCTACGGGTATTACTCTAGAAAAGTAGTACAAATACATATAAGATGCTTTCAATGAATATTCCTACTGCACATAGAGGTGCACATCACTACTGCCTGGTCTGATTCAGTAGGAGGCATAAGCCTCATAATAAATCAGGAGCATTTACTCCAAAACCCCTCCTCCTCAAGACTGGCAAGAAATTTGATGATCTTGATAAATCGCCTCCTTCAACTTCAAATAGACTTTTCTCCTTCACTGTGATATGTAGAAGAGTTAATGATCCCTGACTTGACCCAGGATGGTCACTGACCACCCTACTCAATGGACAGACATGGCTGAGGGGCTTTAAGGGAATTATAGATATTGTGTATGTGAATGTGCAGAACTATGAAGCAAACAGGTTCTCTCATTATGTGTTTTCTGCTCCCTATATGTTTCTAAGCAGAGAGGGAATAGTGAAGAAAACATTCATTTGCGCGGCTCTCCCTATACAAGTCTAACCAAGTGATTCTACATGCCATCCTTCCACCGGGCTGATGTCACGGTGTGTTAGGTGTAACAGACAGTCATCCTAGATCCGACTGTAGAAGGTCTTTGCGATTAGCTCAAGCACCTTCTTGATTTCTGTATCTCTGTTGTGGAGCGATATCCCTCTTCCTTCAGGACCCAACGGTTATGCAGCGCCCCAGAGATCTGGTCGTTGCAGTAACGTCGCTCTGCCACTAAGGGGAGTGATGGTACGTCTGATGGCACTAAAGGAATTCTCCTGACCAGGTATCACCAAGCACACACTACACTTCACACTCCGGCCACTAGGGGGAGCAAAAGGCTTATTTATTGGGCCACTTCTTACATTGGTAAAACTAGGGGTCGGACAGGAAGTTAGGCAGAACGAAGACTGGGAGAGTTCTAGGGAGGACCTGTCAGACCTGGGAAATCTGGCAGGGACTTAGCGAAAGGACAGATGGTTACGGGACCGCACCTGCACTACCTTGCGGCGGTACCCTAAGAAAGAGACAAGAAAGGAAGGATATTGTGGAACAGTGAGAAAAGAGATCAGCACAAAGGAGATCCAGTAGGAGTCGTGCCCCGAGAACGGCAACATCTTACTGAGGCGCATAGTCGGTGGCCGGAGCACCAAAGGAGTAACAGTCTCCACGCATTACTTCAAACAGCGGCAGGACAGTTAATTACAGGTTGGCTGTCTACTATACACCACCTAAGAAGGACATAGGAGGCAACGTGGGAGAGGAGCGACACTAGGGTTCCAGAATAACTCCAGGCCTACCTGTCCTAAAGGTGCGTCCTAGCCATAACATACCTGGGGGACGGAGAAGAGAAAGATCTAGAACGAACGAGAACAGGAGTTGTGAGGACTATCCTGAATGCTCAGCAGGGAAGCACTACAACACACAGGCGCTAGTGGGTAGACACTGATATCCACCTGCAAAGGGAACTCTGGATGTGCCTTCGGACCGGCCGGTCTCAGACAGCCCTGGTGAAAGTGCCCCGGAGTGAGGATCCTGAAACCTTCAGTAAAAGGTAAAGAAACTGAACCCTGTGTCCTCGTTATTCCTCGCACTACGCACCATCACCCTTTATTGGACGCCCCTTAGCAGGGTCACTGACCGGGTCCAGCCACCGTGACAACCGCATAACTGAGCAGAAAGGACCGGTACCGAGTGACTTGTGGCCCTGTGTCTGGGGGCGCTCCAGTTACCTCCACCTTCTGCTGCTAATTAGACACCTGTGATGATGGCTTATATTCATTCCATGGCTGCAGCAGGTTGCTGGTGTTGGCTCTTTACATGTCTCTGTCTAGTTGGATGTACTAACAGTTAGTTAGTTCCTTTTCAAAGGACTCTTGGAGGATTGCTGGCGTGACATCTCATTTGTCTTCTCAAGTTAAGTGTCCCCTTGTTTGTCTACCCTCTTTGTCTTTAGTTGTAGTGGGGGTCTTACAGATCTACCCCATCCCTTCCCTAACCAGAACTTATCGCTAGGGTCAGGCAGGGATTAGGTTCCTGCTCGGTGATAGTTGAAGAACCTATATAAGGACAGTTAGGGCAGTCAGGCTGACTATAGATCTGCCTAGGGGGCCCCACTCCCCACATCCCTAATGTCTGGGCTTACCCCTCCCCTTCCCCTTTGGTGTGCACTTACTTATCCATCACCCAGTGAGACAGCTGAGCAGGAGTCAGGCTTCCATTATGTATGGATGATGTTCAGTTTAATCTATCCCTTTATTAAATACTTTATACCCTGGCACTTTGAGCCTGGGATACATGGCACCCAGTTCTACCCAGGCTATGCCTTTGGAACCAAAGAACCACAATTCCTCTGATTGGTTGGGTACCATTGGTGGGACCTTCAACTGTTGAGAATAAGTTTGAAGTAGACAACATTTTTTTGCATTAAAATATTTTGTGTTGTTTTTTTTCTTTATAATGTTGTTTGGAATCATATTGAAGATTACTGGATGGGCAAAATTATTTTCCATACTTCTAATGAAAATGTAAAACATCTCCTACCTCATTGGTTAATTTCTTAATTTCTTCCCGCATTTGTTGTTCCATTTCATCATACAGACTCTGCACTTCAAGATTATGTTCAGTAATCCTCCTGCAAAAGAAATTTGCATTTTAATAATGAGAATGCAGACAGTATAGGGTGAAAGCAAGTTTGAAAAATTAAATTGTTTTGGCGAACAACCCAAATAATAACATTACACAGAAATCATGTAACATATACAGTATACGATAATGAATTCGCCAAAATGAATTATATAAACAATTGGGAAAAGGACATTACAACAAACCTGTCAGCAGGATTTTGCTAAACTGAAAGTACTATGAGATGATATAGACTTTCTGATAAATCAAATTACACACTTTATCATTACCGTCTCTCTCCTCAGTCTGCCCTTTTATTACTAAATCTAGATGCGATACCATCAACATATATTCCGATTATTACTGATATATATTTAAAAAACAAACTGCATCTAGATGGAAAACTGACTCAATTCCTTCTAATGCTATGTTCACATGTTGAGCTTTTGCAGAGTTTTTTGCTGCGTTTTTTTATACAAATTTTCAACTACGTTTCACAGTACCAGCAAAGTCTATGAGATTTCAGAAATTTCATGTACACACCTTGTTTTTTTTCTCCTAACTGTTTTGTCAAAGAGCTGCGTTTTTGCAAAATGCAGTATGTCACTTCTTTCAGCATTTTTTCAGCATTTTTCACCCATTGAAAGAAACGGGTAGTGCAAAAAATGCCGCAAAAAATGCAGGTATCAGTTTTTGGTGCCAAAACCTGAGTAAGTTGAATCAGATTATTTTTTGTGCACTAGACTTTATCAGCATGCACAAGAGACAAATGTAACCTGACAAAAATGGAGCAAAAACTAAGCAAAAAATGCAGCAAAACTAAGCAAAACCTGCTTTTTGTAAGCAGCTTAAGGCCATGTGCACACGTACAGTATTTTTCACGGTTTTTTTGCGTTTTTTCGCTATAAAAACGTGATAAAAATGCGAAAAAAACTCTTACATATGCCTCCTATTACCGTATTTACAGTGTATTCCGCATTTTGTGTGCAAATGTTGCATTTTTTTCCGCGAAAAAATCGCATCGCGGAAAAAAAAGCAACATGTTCATTAAATTTGCGGAATTGCGATGACTCCGCACACCTAGGAATGCATTGATCTGCTTACTTTCCGCATGGGGCTGTGCACACCATGCGGTTAGTAAGCAGATTATGTGCGGTTGGTACCCAGGGTGGAGGAGAGGAGACTTTCCTCCACGGACTGGGCACCATATAATTGTTAAAAAAAAAAGAATTAAAATAAAAAATAGTGATATACTCACCCTCGATGTCTTCCCGCCTCTCAGCGGTGCACGCTGCCGGTTCCGTTCCTATAGATGCTCTGTGTGAAGGACCTGCGATGACGTCGCGGTCCTGTGATTGGTCACGTGACCGCTCATGTGACCGCTCACTTGACCGCGACGTCATCGAAGGTCCTGCGTGCACCATCTATAGGAACGGACACCGCTGAGGACATCGGCTGTCTGCAGAGGGTGAGTATAACCATTTTTTTTATTTTTTTTATTATTTTTAACATGATATCCTTTACTATTGATGCTGCTTAGGCTGCATCTATAGTAAAAAGTTGATCACACTTGTCAAACACTATGTTTGACAAGTGTGACCAACCTGTCAGTCAGTTTTCCAAGCGATGCTACAGATCGCTTGGAAAACTTTAGCATTCTGCAAGCTAATTACGCTTGCAAAATGCTAAGAAAACCGCAAAAAAAGGGAGAAAAACGCAAAAAAAAAATGCGAATTTCTTGCAGAAAATTTCTGGTTTTCTTCAGGAAATTTCTGCAAGAAATCCTGACGTGTGCACATACCCTAAACCTGACATTAAAAAAAGCTGCAAAAATGCAACGTGTGAACATAGCCGAAATATATTTCTTTCATTATTATAATAAAAAAAAAAAAACTATATATATATATATATATGTGTATATATATATATATATATATATATATATATATATATATATATATATATATATAAACAACTAAATTTCCACCCCCACTTCTGAGCACTATAGCTGCTGATTTAATCGGGGAGCACAGAATGAAACTTGTGGCTTTTGTGTTATGAATGATGTGAATCCTCCTCCCATTAATCCAGATGGATAAAGTGCAGCATATCTGTTATATGTGAACACAAAGATTATGTTTGCCTGCCATGCATGGGCGGACATACCGCCTGTTCAAGCTGTGCGGCTGCACAGGGGCCTGGAGGCTCCAGGGGGCCCCTGCAGGCAGGGTCGGCGTTAGGGGCAGGCAGTTGCCTAGGTCCTCGCTCCCCCAGGGGCCCCCAGCTAGCGGCACATCACGCAGCTGCTATGGGGCCCCTGTGAGGCAGGGGGGCCTGCCTGCCGCCAGCGCCGACTCCCCCGCTGCGTTGAACTATACCGGCGTCTGCCGGTAGAGTTCAAAGCAATGAATGATGGAGGAGAGAACGTCACCTGGCGCTCCCTCTCCCCATCATTCCCCGCTCTGCACTGCCTCGCACTCACTGTGTGCCGACAGGAGCAGGAAGTGGAAGCAGCGTGGGCACGAGGTGAGGTGAGGAGTGTGTTGTTTTTTTTTTTTACTCTATAACAGTGAGTACTGGACTGTGGGGCCATTCTGGGGAGGGTGGGGGAGCTGCGCTGTATACTATGAGGCTGTGCGCTGTATACCATGAGGCTGCGCTGTATACCATGAGGCTGCGCTGTATACCATGAGGCTGCGCTGTATACCATGAGGCTGCGCTGTATACCATGAGGCTGTGCGCTATATACCATGAGGCTGCGCTGTATACCATGAGGCTGCGCTGTATACCATGAGGCTGCGCTGTATACCATGAGGCTGCGCTGTATACCATGAGGCTGCGCTGTATACCATGAGGCTGTGCGCTATATACCATGAGGCTGCGCTGTATACCATGAGGCTGCGCTGTATACCATGAAGCTGCGCTGTATGCTATGAGGCTGTGCGCTATATACCATGAGGCTGCGCTGTATACCATGAGGCTGCGCTGTATACCATGAGGCTGCACTGTATACTATGAGGCTGTGCGCTATATACCATGAGGCTGCGCTGTATACCATGAGGCTGCGCTGTATACCATGAAGCTGCGCTGTATGCTATGAGGCTGTACGCTGTATACCATGAGGCTGCGCTGTATACCATGAAGCTGCGCTGTATACTATGAGGCTGTGCGCTGTATACCATGAGGCTGCGCTGTATACCATGAGGCTGCGCTGTATACCATGAGGCTGTGCACTGCATACTATGAGGCTGTGCGCTGTATACCATGAGGCTGCGCTGTATACCATGAGGCTGCGCTGTATACCATGAGGCTGCGCTGTATACCATGAGGCTGTGCACTGCATACTATGAGGCTGTGCGCTGCATACCATGAGGCTGCGCTGCATACCATGAGGCTGCGCTGTATACTATGAGGCTGTGCGCTATATACCATGAGGGTGCGCTGTATACTATGAGGATGTGCGCTGTATACTATGAGGCTGCGCTGTATACTATGAGGCTGTGCGCTGTATACCATCAGGCTGCACTGTATACCATGAGGCTGCGCTGTATAATATGAGGCTGTGTGCTGTATACTATGAGGCTGTGTGCTGTATGCCATGAGGCTGCACTGTATACTATGAGGCTGTGTGCTGTATACTATGAGGCTGTGTGCTGTATGCCATGAGGCTGCGCTGTATACTATGAGGATGTGCGCTGTATACTATGAGGCTGTGCGCTGTATACCATGAGGCTGCACTGTATACCATGAGGCTGCGCTGTATACCATGAGGCTGCGCTGTATACCATGAGGCTGCGCTGTATACCATGAGGCTGCGCTGTATACCATGAGGCTGCGCTGTATACTATGAGGCTGTGCTGTATATTATGAGGCTGCGCCGTATACTATGAGGCTGCGCCGTATACTATGAGGCTGCGCCGTTCTGTCCCCATCATTCTTTCTCAGACGGTGGAAAGAGGCTGGGAAACAAGCGTTGAACGACTTCAGTATTGTCGATCACACTCATTTAGGGGCCTGAACTCAGTGCTTGTAAATACAACCGAAAAGCTTATGTGTGATGTGCAATATGTTAGGATTTGAGGCCCCATTTTAAACTTTGTCTAGGGCCCCACTTTGCCTATAACCGGCCCTGCCTGCAGGGTGGCTAATAATGAGGGCAAACTGGCCAGTTTATCTGGCTTTGGGGGGCCCCTGGCTAGATTGCCATCATGGGATTGCAGCTCCGCTGCCTGCAAGAGAAAAAGGCAGTGGAGCGGAGCTGCAGGGAATGGATCCATCCTGCTTCCTGCCACACAGCAGTGGCTAAATGACATCATCATTCAGCGCCGCGGCTGTGTGAGACAGGAAGCTGCCGGCGATGGTGCGGCTTCAGGATACCGTGCAAGCAGAGGTGAGGTGTGTGTGTGTGCAGAGAGGTGAATGGTGCTGTGTGTGTAGGTGGAGGAGAGGGCAATGATGGGGGTGATGGGGCAGAAGGAAATGATTGGGTTGATGGAGAGGGCAATGATAGGGGTGGTGGGGCAGGAGGAAATGATGGTGGCAGTGGAAAGGACAATGATGGGGGTGGTGGGGAGGAGGCAATGATGGAGGTGGTGGAATGGGCAATGATATGGGGTGGTGGGGGAGAAAGCAATAATGTAGGTTGTGAAGAGGGAAATTATGGGGGTGGGGGAGAGGGCAATAATGGGATGTGGGGATTTTATTATGGGTTTAAGAACAGGGGGAGGTGGATGAAGACATTATTATCGATTATTATGATTAGCACAGTCCCTTAGTATAAAGTGTACTCACTTATGTATAGCACAGTCCCTTAGCTTTGTCGCCTTAAAAGGAGGGGGGCCCAGGCACATTTCCTGCACAGGGGCCCCAAGCTGTCTGTGTCCGCCCCTGCTGCCATGTCTATATGAATAAAAGTAGTCTTGTTCGAGTGTATATAGTAACTATTTATGATTTGTAGGCTCATTTTCTTACTCTTCCTCAAATATGTTTTCATTTAAAAACTAAAGGATCACTATAAAACTCCTCTGTTTTGATTTGTAGAATACTTGTTGTTACATTGCACACTGACACAGTCCAGGCTCCACAGAGGATGTATTGCATAATTCTTGCTTGCAGTTAATGCCTTAGGAAATGATACTGTAATTAAAAGTTGTATTAAACCTACTTTTTTAACATGATTTCCAGTGTTTCTTTCTCTTTTTTGGCTTCTTTGATTTGATTTGTGACTTTTGCCAAAAATTCCTCTAGGTTCTCCAACAAATGAGGTTCTTCATGGCCAAGTCTGGTCCACAGTTTCCAGATTTCAGTTTCACTTGAATTACATAAAAAAAACATATGTTAATTATCTTGACTCCCCAGTTGGCCCTACTTTCTTTAAATATTGAACAAATAGATCAATCGCTGAGGCTACTTATTTTACATATTTTTTTAGTGACCAAAAAAACATATAGCTTTTTTTTTTTGAAATTCCCAAATATCCCCTCTATGCAAGATTTAATAAATAAAATTACTTTACACAAATCATATGAAAATAAATTAGCTTTAACAAACAACTGTTTTCATAAATCTGATAGAAAATGGCACCGTTGGCTGGAGTTATTTCCTTAAGGGCAAATATTATTATTGTTTTAAGGTTTACTGTTATGATATATGAATCTATAAGGAATTCTTGTATGAAAATCTATTGTTTTCCTTCTTTTTTTTTCCCTATTCCTGTTTCCCATCCCCCTTTTTTTCTGTCCTTTATCTTCATAAAATTTAAAACCCAATAAAGTTTATTGGAAAAGAAAAAAAAAACATTTTAATATTTTTTCTGTAATTTAAATTAACAAAATGAGCACATTTTGAAACAAAATGTTTATTAATGTGGTGCATCTAAAATAAGGAATGTAGAATCTAGTATGCTTCTTCTTTACATGTTTATAGGTCAACATGGTAACAGACTACAGACCAAGTCTATGTGTTATTCTGATCCTTATGTGTTTCATTCAGATATATTAGCTACCAATTTGTCAGTTCATGATGGAGCCATTCTCACCTTTCTGACTAGGCACATTTTCCAATTATCATACAAGTGCTTATAATGGCTCTTAAAAAATTTCTCCTTAGGATGTTCAAATAATTTTTTATTCTTTTTCTTGTGGTATATGGGGTTTAATTGTTATGCAATTTTTGTATTCTTGGGTATTTTGCTGATAGCATGGGAAAACATAAAGAAAAGTAGGAGATGCTTATCTATTTTTTTAATTTATATTTTTACAACCACAAAAAACTTCTACAACATTTAAAATTGAGTTTCCCTTTTTGTACAAATTATCTATATATTTTGGACATATTTTTTTCTGACGATGCTGTGCTAGAAACAAAACTAATGATGATTTTTTTTTGTTTTATTATTATTTTCTTGCCTTTTTATCTTTTTTTTTTTTACTAACAAAACGTGCCCCTTTTAAGGCCTTATAAGACTTTTGGGGGGAATTTTAAAATATTAATGCACTCATTTAATGCTGATTATCCCTGTTACTGGAGCTGGTATGATAGCCCCAGTTACAGGGGAAATCTACTTGCTTGGCAGCATTGCAGAGCTGAATGGGCCTCTGAGGACCCAGCAACTCCTGCTCTCCCACTACAACCAGTAATCATATGATCATTTGATCTAAAGCGCTAACTGCAGGATACACATCACTTGTTAGAATTCAAAAAGTAGGAATAAAAGTGCACCACTCACCCATATCCTTTGAATTAAAAGTCCTGTATTCCACACACATGGACATCATTCTTTGGAATGGACCCGTAGAAGCGACAGTTCAGACGCAAAATGTCCGTAGTCCATTGTTTCTCCTCTCCCCTGCTTTAACTCCTGTTTTTACCTGATCACCGCAAAGATTGATGTCCATGTGTGTGGAATAAAGGACTTTTAATTCAAAGGATATGGGTGACTGCTGCTTTTCTATTCATACTTTTAGAATTCATGCAAAACTTTGAGCTGTGCACCACCCAGTTATACCCTATAAGAAGTTGTATATGGATTGCCATCCATACCAATATTTGCAGATCAAACAGTTGGTACCTCTTTAATCCTCTACATGGTCTATATCACTTGCTACTGTTGTGTTTACAGAGACCAGGAAGACAGACTTGGCAATAAATCATGTTTGCCTTTTCTGTGGAGAGTTTAGATGTGTCTAACAACCAGCTCCCCATCTCCAAAGCTGCAATATATCATGCAAATGGCTTTCTCTGCATCACTGCACAGTAAACTGCGGACCACCAAGACATGTAAAGTCTATAGGCAGTCCAGGACTGGATAAATAGATTCTAATAATAGTTATTTCAAAATCCAGGTATAAAATGAAGCTTTTGTTGAAAATGCTGTGCAGATACATAATCAACATGTAATGAGACAAGTGGATCTTATTTCAATTTAATAAATAAAGGTAGCTAAAGCAATTTGAACTTCAAATTCCCTGAGCACTGTGTGCACAATGTGGTGAAACGCTACCTGAGTGGATTAGGGAACACTCGCTTGGCACGGGATTTAAGCCCTCAGGCACGATTTCTCCACTTAAGTCAGTCTATTTGGTTTATTAAACATCATAACCCACATAACATACAGTCTATTTCATTACATCCATGAACTTATCATGACCAACAGTCTGTTCATGCGGTAGATAAACTTCTCTGCCATATATTACAATCCCCTTTGTCCGGGGTTACCTTTCAGGAGCTCCGGCTCCACACACTGACTCCTGCCAGTGCTGGTTCACAGGGGAAAGCTGCCTCACTGGGATCACCATCCTTGTGATCGCTGGGATCACCTCAGATAGTCCAGACCCACAGTAGGAACTGTAGCTTCCCTTACACATAGGCCATCAGTCTTTGGTCTCACCAGGTGCTTCCAGGACTCCAGTCCACTCCAGGATAATCCAAAACCCTGACCATTCCAGGACTCACACTCTGAGCAGGTGCTTGTAGGACTCCAGTCCATCCCAGGACAATCCAACACCCTGAGCATTCAGGTCCACAGTCTCTCTAGGTGCTTTCAGGAAACCTCCACTCACAGGAGCTTCCAACACAGACCGTCCAGGACCTTGCACATGGACCAAACAGATGCATACAATCTGACCATGTAACCAGACCTCAGTCACATTATATGGTTGTAACCACTCCCCTAGATGGGAGTGTGTGTGGTTAGCCAGTCCCACCCAGCTCACCAGCTAACCCTATAAGCCCGCCCTTACAAGTAAACACAACAAACTTTTATGGAACTATAAGTCCCAGCATAACCATATCATTTTGGGCTTACAGCGCAGTGCACCTCTGCGACACATACCGGCCATTTACAATCCTGCTGGACTTTGTCTCATCACCATAATTATGCCTCCAAGCCCATCCTGAACCACACACACAGCACCCCCTGGCTGTAACATGGGTCACCGCACCACAACAAATATTAAGCAATTTGCATTTTTGATGGTTCATTTTATTATTGAACATCTACAGTGCTATCAGTCAATCCAAAAGAAGAAGGGGAGAGTTTAGTAAGAGGGAACCTGATTAGTAAAGAGTTGCAATAGTCCAGACGAGAGCGAATAAGAGCAATAGTAAGCTTTTTTGCACAGTCAAACATAAGAAAAGGTTGAATTCTAGAGATATTTTTGAGATGTAACTGACATGAGCAAGCAAGTTATTGGTGTAGGGGGTGAATGAAAAATCGGAATCAAATATGACCCTAAGACAGCTGGCATGTTGCTGGGGAATAATGGTAGAACCACATGTGGAAACGTTAATATCGGCATTAGTAGAGGAAGGAAACACAAGGAGTTCAGTTTTTGACAGATTCAGTTTTAGGTTCAGGGAGGACATGATGTTAGAGACAGCAGAAAATCAATCACTGGTATTTTGTAGTAATTCAGGAGTGATGTCAGGAAACAATGGGTATAATTGGGTTTCCCCAGAATATAGATGGTACTGAAAGCTGAATCTACCAATGGTTTTTCCAATATGGGCAGTTTATAAGTAGAAGAGGAGTGGGCCTAGGACTGATCCTTGAGGATTCCCAACAGTAAGGGAAAGATAGGAAGAAGAGCCCTCAAAAGATACAGTGAGGAAGCAGCCAGAGAGGTAAAAGTAGAACAAGGAGGGAGCAGTATCCTTAAAGCCACTAGCACGGATCATAGTGACGAGGAGCCAGTGATCCACAGTGTTGAATAAGGCAGAGAGATCAAAGGGAATAAGCAGGGAGTAGTAACCATTAGATTTAGCATTTGGTTGATCATTAGAAAATTTAGTAACGGCACTTTCAGTAGAGTGTAAGGAGCTGAAACCAGATTGGAAAGGGTCAAGAAAAAAGTTATCTGAAAGATAGAGGATTAGATGAGAGTGGAAGAGACATTCCAGAAATTTAGAAATGAATGGAAGATTAGAGGCAGGTCTGTAGTTAGCAGTGCAGTTCTGGTGAAGGGATTTTTTTTAAGTAATGGATGTATGCTGGCATCTTTAAATGAGGAGTGAAAGATACCAGAGGAGAGAGAGAGATTAAATATTTTAGTTACATGAGTGATGACAGCTGGGGAAAAGGACTGAAAGAGATGTGAGGGAATAAGGTTACTGTTACAGGTAGTAGAGCGAGAAGATGCAAGAAGTCTGTTTACATCTTCTTCTGTGACTGTTTTTAAAAACAGAAAGGGAGTTAGATGCAGAGCGGGAGGGAGGACAATGCACGATATCAGGGGATTGGAAGAAAATTGCCTGTTGGATCTGGTCATTTTTTTTTTTATTAACCCCTCTGTGACCTTAGACGTACTATCCCGTCGAGGTGCCCTGGGCTTATCTGACCCTGGATGGGATAATATGTCATAGCGATCGGCAGCGCTCACGGGGGGAGCACCGCCGATCGCGGCCGGGTGTCAGCTGCCTATCGCAGCTGACATCCGGCACTATGTGCCAGGAGCGGTCACGGACCGCCCCCCGGCACATTAACCCCCGGCACACCGCGATCAAAGATGATCGCGATGTGCCGGCTGTACAGGGAAGCACCGCGCAGGGAGGGGGCTCCCTGCGGGCTTCCCTGAGCCCCCCGCAGCAACGCGATGTGATCGCGTTGCTGCGAGGGTCTTACCTCCTTCCCTCCCTGCTCCAGGCCCGGATCCAAGATGGCCGCGGATCCGGGTCCTGCAGGGAGGGAGGTGGCTTCACACAGCCTGCTCAGAGCAGGCACTGTGAAGGCTGCAGCGCTGCATGTCAGATCAGTGATCTGACAGAGTGCTGTGCAAACTGTCAGATCACTGATCTGTGATGTCCCCACCTGGGACAAAGTAAAAAAGTAAAAAAAAAAATTTCCAAATGTGTAAAAAAAAAAAAAAAAAAAAAAAAAAAAAATATTCCTAAATAATGAAAAAAAAAAAATATTATTCCCATAAATACATTTCTTCATCTAAATAAAAAAAAACAATAAAAATGCACATATTTAGTATCGCCGCGTCCGTAACGACCCGACCTATAAAACTGGCCCACTAGTTAACCCCTTCAGTAAACACCGTAAGAAAAAAAAAAAAAAAAACGAGGCAAAAAACAACGCTTTATTATCATACCGCCAAACAAAAAGTGGAATAACACGCGATCAAAAATACAGATATAAATAACCATGGTACCGCTGAAAGCGTCATCTTGTCCCGCAAAAAACGAGCTGCCAGACAGCATCATCAGCAAAAAAATAAAAAAGTTATAGTCCTCAGAATAAAGCGATGCAAAAATAATTATTTTTTCTGTAAAATAGTTTTTATCGTATAAAAGCGCCAAAACATAAAAAAATGATATAAATGAGGTGTGCTGTAATCGTACTGACACGAAGAATAAAACTGCTTTATCAATTTTACCAAACGCGGAACGGTATAAACGCCTCCCCCAAAAGAAATTCATGAATAGCTGGTTTTTGGTCATTCTTCCTCACAAAAATCGGAATAAAAAGCGATCAAAAAATGTCACATGCCCGAAAATGTTACCAATAAAAATGTCAACTCGTCCCGCAAAAAACAAGACCTCACATGACTCTGTGGACCAAAATATGGAAAAATTATAGCTCTCAAAATGTGGTAACGCAAAAAATATTTTTTGCAATAAAAAGCGTCTTTCAGTGTGTGACGGCTGCCAATCATAAAAATCCGCTAAAAAACTCGCTATAAAAGTAAATCAAACCCCCCTTCATCACCCCCTTAGTTATGGAAAAAAAAAAATGTATTTATTTCCATTTTCCCGTTAGGGTTAGGGCTAGGGTTAGGGCTAGGGTTAGGGCTAGGGTTAGGGCTAGGGTTAGGGCTAGAGTTAGGGCTAGGAATAGGGTTAGGGTTAGGGCTAGGGTTAGGGCTAGGGTTAGGGCTAGGGTTAGGGCTAGGGTTAGGGTTGGGGCTACAGTTAGGGTTGGGGCTAAAGTTAGGGTTTAGATTACATTTACAGTTGGGAATAGGGCTAGGGTTAGGGCTAGGGTTAGGGTTAGGGTTAGGGCTAAGGTTATGGTTAGGGCTAGGGTTAGGGTTGGGGCTACAGTTAGGGTTGGGGCTAAAGTTAGGGTTTAGATTACATTTACAGTTGGGAATAGGGTTGGGATTAGGGTTAGGGGTGTGTCAGGGTTAGAGGTGTGGTTAGGGTTACCGTTGGAATTAGGGTTAGGGGTGTGTTTGGATTAGGGTTTCAGTTATAATTGGGGGGTTTCCACTATTTAGGCACATCAGGGGCTCTCCAAATACGACATGGTGTCCGATCTCAATTCCAGCCAATTCTGCGTTGAAAAAGTAAAACAGTGCTCCTTCCCTTCCGAGCTCTCCCATGTGCCCAAACAGGGGTTTACCCCAACATATGCAGTATCAGCGTACTCAGGACAAATAGGACAACAACTTTTGTGGTCCAATTTCTCCTGTTACCCTTGGGAAAATACAAAACTGGGGGCTAAAAAATAATTTTTGTGGGGGAAAAAAAAAGATTTTTTATTTTCACGGCTCTGCGTTATAAACTGTAGTGAAACACTTGGGGGTTCAAAGTTCTCACAACACATCTAGATAAGTTCATTGAGGGGTCTAGTTTCCAATATGGGGTCACTTGTGGGGGGTTTCTACTGTTTAGGTACATTAGGGGCTCTGCAAACGCAATGTGACGCCTGCAGACCAATCCATCTAAGTCTGCATTCCAAATGATGCTCTTTCCCTTCCGAGCCCTCCCATGCGCCCAAACGGTGGTTCCCCCCCACATATCGGGTATCAGCGTACTCAGGACAAATTGGACAACAACATTTAGGGTCCAATTTCTCCTGCTACCCTTGGAAAAATACAAAACTGGGGGCTAAAATATAATTTTTGTGGAAAAAAAATATTTTTTATTTGCACGGCTCTGCGTTATAAAACTGTAGTGAAATACTTGGGGGTTCAAAGCTCTCACAACACATCTAGATGAGTTCCTTAGGGGGTCTACTTTCCAAAATGGTGTCACTTGTGGGGGGTTTCTACTGTTTAGGTACATTAGGGGCACTGCAAACGCAATGTGACGCCTGCTGACCATTCCATCTAAGTCTGCATTCCAAATGGCGCTCCTTCCCTTCCGAGCCTTCCCATGCGCCCAAATGGTGGTTCCCCCGCCACATATGGGGTATCAGCGTACTCAGGACAAATTGGACAACAACTTTTGGGGTCCATTTTCTCCTGTTACCCTAGGGAAAATACAAAACTGGGGGCTAAAAAATAATTTTTGTGGGAAAAAACTTTTGTTTTATTTTTATGGCTCTGCATTATAAACTTCTGTGAAGCCCTTGGTGGGTCAAAGTGCTCACCACACATCCAGATAAGTTCCTTAGGGGGTCTACTTTCCAAAATGGTGTCACTTGTGGGGGGTTTCAATGTTTAGGCACATCAGTAGCTCTCCAAATGCAACATGGCGTCCCATCTCAATTCCTGTCAATTTTGGCATGAAGAGTCAAACGGTGCTCCTTCCCTTCCGAGCTCTACCATGTGCCCAAACAGTGGTTTACCCCCACATATGGGGTATCAGCGTACTCAGGACAGATTGTACAACAACTTTTGGGGTCCATTTTCTCCTGTTACCCTTGGTAAAATAAAACAAATTGGAGCTGAAGTAAATTTTTTGTGAAAAAAGTTAAATGTTCATTTTTATTTAAACATTCCAAAAATTCCTATTAAACACCTGAAGGGTTAATAAACTTCTAGAATGTTGTTTTGAGCACCTTGTGGGGTGCAGTTTTTAGAATGGTGTCACACTTGGGTATTTTCTATCATTTAGACCCCTCAAAATGACTTCAAATGAGATGTGGTCCCTAAAAAAGAAATGGTGTTGTAAAAATGAGAAATTGCTGGTCAACTTTTAACCCTTATAACTCCCTAACAAAAAAAAAATTTGGTTCCAAAATTATGCTGATGTAAAGGAGACATGTGGGAAATGTTACTTATTAAGTATTTTGTGTGACATATCTCTGTGATTTAATTGCATAAAAATTCAATGTTTGAAAATTGCGAAATTTTCATAATTTTTGCCAAATTTCCGTTTTTTTCACAAATAAACGCAGGTACTATCAAATAAATTTTACCACTATCATGAAGTACAATATGTCTCGAGAAAACAATGTCAGAATCACCAGGATCCGTTGAAGCGTTCCAGAGTTATAACCTCATAAAGGGACAGTGGTCAGAATTGTAAAAATTGGCCTGGTCATTGACGTGCAAACCACCCTTGGGGGTAAAGGGGTTAATTGGCCAGATTGGCAGTGTTGATGTCGGTGGTGCACCGGACCTGCACTGTTGGCATGAGGAGAGAATAAAAAGCATTAAAGAGTGGTTTAGGATTATTGGATAGTGCGGTAATAAAGTTGTTAAAGTAGATTTGTTTGGAGAGGTGAAGGACAGAGTTGTATGTTTTTAGCATAAACTTGTAATGGATGAAATCTTAGGCCAGATTGGATTTCCTTCACAGACGTTCTGCACACCTGGAGCACTGCTGGAGAAAACTTGTTTGCAGTGTTTGCCAGAGTTGTGGCAATCTGTGCTGAGTTGTTATAAATTTAGGAGGGGCAGCTTCATCCAGAGCACTTTGCTTTGAAACATTACAATGTAATATTGCAGAGTCAGGACATGAGAAGGAGGAGATTAGGGTCAATGATGACTGAAAAATCTTCATAAGTTTCTGGGTATTAATGGCAAGTATATTTTTATAAGTGTGGTACGTTGGGGTTTCCTGAGCAGGGTGACAGTTGTTGTCAGAGAATGAAAGAAGATTGTGGTCAGAAGAAGAACAGATCCCATGTATCTCCATCTTCATGCGTAGGAGAGTTAGTAAACTATGAAAGAGATAAAATTTGAGTGAAAACTGTGGAAAGGCGATACGTCAATTGGAATGATAAAGTCCTCCATGATGAAAGTGGGGATATCACAGGATAGAAAGTGTGGAAGCCAGGTAGCAAATTGATCCAGGAAACAATGGGAGGGGCTTGGAGAGCGGTTCACAACTGCCATTCGCAGGGAGAGGGTCCAGTAAAGTCTGACAGCATGGACCTCAAAAGAAGGTACTGGGGGAGAACCAGAAAAGTACATTTTGTTTGAAGGAGCAGACCAACACCTCCACCTTGTTTGTTGTCAGGTCTGGAGTTATGTGATAATGTAGTCTACCATACGAGTGAGCAGCAGTGGCGGTGGTGTCCGGCTGCTGTATCCAGGTTTCAATAAGAGCCAGAAGGGTATGAAAATTTGAAAGGAAAAAGTAATGTATGTAGGAGAGTTTTTTACACACTGACTGCAAGGAACATTTATGAGATTGACAAGGTTTCTGAGTGTAGCAGAGGAGGAGTTAAACTTACTATTATGAAGGTCCGGGGTTAGGAGGCATATCTCCTGCAACTAGGAGTAGGAGAATAGAGAGTGTGCAGATGGTTAAGTGATTTGTGAT
Source organism: Ranitomeya imitator (assembly GCF_032444005.1). NCBI lineage: Eukaryota > Metazoa > Chordata > Amphibia > Anura > Dendrobatidae > Ranitomeya > Ranitomeya imitator. The sequence goes on along the minus strand of NC_091284.1, from coordinate 187,887,790 downwards.
ATTGTCTCTTGTGATGTATGGTGGAGGGAATGGATCTATGTGGCTTAGGATTGTGAAAAGAGCGTGAGAGATTTACATAGTAGAGGGGAGGAGAAGGGTTGATATGGATGAAGTGCACAGAGTGTGTGAAAGAGCGGTAGATGTGAGTAATTGCAGCAGCTAGAACGTAAATCACACAAATACATACAGTGAATAAATTTTGCAATGCAAATGACCTGGAAACAGGTTTCTTTGAATGTGGGGTTGCAAAAACTTGCTGACAGGTTCCCTTTAAAGACAAAATAATAAAGGGCCAGAAAACGTAATTTAATAATAAAAAAAGGTCATAGTTAAAGATTTGTCTTTTAATGGAAGTAAAGCAAAATCCTCACTCTTCGAACACACTGTGCGCTCCAAGCTGTTCCATAAAGGACTTAAATTGTTTCCTTTCCTCTGTGTCTGCTTCCTCTAATGACAGAGTATGAGGAAACTCCGTCATTCTTTTTGTCGATTTTCTTTTCCTTGTTTGAGTCCACTGATTCCCACTTGAATTGATGAGGTTTTCTAAAATACACAGAAAAGGGTAATTAATTAACCAAGAAAAAATAGTAACTGATGTCTTGTAAAAGATGTTATCATAGTGAGCATAGACTTGAGGCTGTTAGGTTACAAAAAATCAGGAAAAGTAATAATGATTCAGCAAAAGAGGCCTTACTTGTTTCTGTCTAAGTTTTCATTCTTCTTTAGTTTCATTTTCAAATAAATAGTTTATGTCTATGGCAAATCCAATAAACAATATCATGAGCCATGGAAATATGTCACACCACATCTTTCCTTAGCCATATTGGAATAGATCCACAACAGAAGTGAAATATAAAGTTGTGATCAAGGTTCTCTTTGCTTTGGATTCTCTCTTGCACTAAGCCAAAAAGTCATGAAAAACTACTAAAAGTAAGCTGGGCTAAATATAAGATTTTCCAAATACCAGCCAAAAATTGTAATAGACTGGTAACATGATGGTATAAATCTAGCTTCCAGTTTGTGATGTTACAAATGTAGCTTCCATTTGTTTGATTAACTTACTTACACTGTTGTTACTACAGGCTGTTTACAGCTAGTAGTTGCTTCCCATGGGCCCATATGATACTTCTGTCTCATAGCAGGAGATCTGTCATGATTCTGCTGTCAGGAGTCCCAGAACCAGGGGCTCCTTCACTGTCCCTACCACTAGGGGCATTCTAGCTCGCCCTGTTCCCTGAATTACTTCTGAAGACGCTGGGGCCACATACCTTGCCTTAGCTCCTGAATCCGCCCTCAGTCTGTACCCTTCCTCCACCCAGGGAATAGGGGAGTAGTAGTGTACCGTAATACAACAACCAGACTAACAAGGTAATACAAACATGGATAAAGGAAAATACCAATCATACAAATATACACACAAAAACAAGTAAACACCAGGGAGTGGAGGATGGGGTTAAACCAAAGTAGAAGAAAGGTAATTATTACAAACTCAAAGCCTAGCAACAGTCACATATAAAACCACCAAATGCTTTCTCCAATAACAACCACCAAGAACCTCCAGCCATGCAGCATAAGCTATCTCTGACAATGAGTGGTAGCCAGGGCCTGGTTTATATAGGAGACGAGAGTGGCTAACAGTGCAAAGCTGAGAGCCTTAATATAGGAAAGCTTCTGGGAGCTCTCAACTGAGCCAATTAACCCCTGCGGTGCTATAAGAAATTTACACTGTTTAATATGAAGGTGAAGTGCTTCTAATCAGTGTAGGAGTAGAAGAAATCAGACGCTGCAGTCATCTTTCTCCTCTCTGTCGCAGTAAATCCTTGACAAGATCAGTAATAAAAAAGGACCCAATAGTTGGGGTGAGGTGGGGAAAGATAGGGTCGGGAGGTGAGGTCAAAGGCTAAAAGCTTCTTAAACTGGAAATACAATGATGTTAGATGATGTTAGTATGTTCTTTGGAACATATATTAGTGTGTTCTTTGGAGTGACAGCCCCTCCGATATCATTCAGGACTTTTGAAACCAGACATAATAGACTTTGAGATATGCTTAGGATCATTGTCATGTGGGAATGTCCAAAGACACCCAAGCTTAATTTTCCTCACATAGAGTATGAAGCTTTCTCTTAACATTTCCTGACTATTGAATTCATCTTTCCCTCCATACACTGTGTGACGTTAGTCAGTACTTACAGACACACTGTGAGGTGGGGAAGTCAGGGAGTCTGAGTTCAAAAGAAAGGAGGGAATTTCCTAAACAGAGAGTTGAGGCAAATACATAGTCAGGTCACAGTCTGGGATCAGAAATCTAAGAAGGTAGCGGATCAAGACAAAGGGGCTAGGCAAACATGGTCAAAAGCAAATCCAAGGTTGGTCAACAAAGATAAAAAAACATAACTGAAAGTACAGTGCAAACACACACCAAACTGAGCAGAGATACAACTGGCATAAATAAGAGGCATACAGACAGCTAAATAGCCTGGGAATCATTATTAACAGGAGACACTTGTACTAAACCCAGCACACCCCAGCCCTAATTGGGCAACTGGACTGTCATTCACCACACTGACAGCTAAGCACGCTCAAGCCTCAGACTGGACAATTGAGCTGTCTATCATGATATTGACAGCTCAACATACCCTTACTTCAGAACTTAACAATCAGTGAACTCAGTCTCTTCCACTTCTGGGACAAAGTTAGATTTATGGGCCATGGAAACACAGCCAACAGAGTCATCAAAAAGCAGAAGAGACTGCTGCTGGCTTGAGGCTCAGACTGCTAGGCTCACTTGCAAGGGAGTGAGGTGGAAGCCGGATGAACATGGTACTCAGGTGCCAACTGTACACTTCTGGCACTGGACTGGGTGGAAGATAATGTGATGGAACTGAAACGACTCTCAGCCATCGAATGTAAAACCTTTTCAACATCTCATGGCCTCACGATTCATGCAGCGGTATTGGGGCCTACGAAAGGACGCATAACATCTTGTCACCAGAGAAACATGTTGAATTTGGGCACATAGCAGGTACAGTATGACCACATCCTCTCCCTGCATCAGCTACACCACCACCATCAACAGCAATTACCCCAGCATCACCACGTCCACATCCCCTATTTGATGCTCATTTTTGGAAGTTTTTTTTTTAAACACTATATTCTGCCACCGATATGCGTGGATGAGATGTGTCTGAGGGATGTGATCACAAATCGCTATATAAACAATGGCAGTTAGCGTTACTCGCCAACCCGTGCCACCAGTCTCTATCAGCCGTGCGTGGTGATCCGGAAGGATGATGCAGTGATACATTCAACAGGTTTATTTACAGTACCTTGGTGAGAGTGAGGACTGTAGGTTAGAGCTGTTACAGAATCACCAGATAGAGATAATAGAAGCTTCAGGTTAGAGGTAACAAGAGAATCCTTCTCCAGCTCTGCAGCACATGTATATTCCAAGATGGCACGGAGTACAAAGCAGGAAGAGAAGGAAAAAGATAGGAGGAGCTAAAGACAGAAAGGTGTTGTGGGAAAAATGCCATAACAAATATTACAGTGTGATATAGCAACGGCCAGTAGATGGCAGCAAAGTATAACAAATACAGCAAATGATAGAACCAGGCATTTTAGCACTACATAAATGTCCATGTATGACTAAAAGTCTATCAGAATAAACTGAGCAGCACACTCCCCGTCTGAAATCCTCGGATTTCACTATACCAGTCTCAAATTGGAAGTGTTTACCAGAAGTGCATGGAGGGATACCTCAACCTGTAAGATAAAAACAACGCATGCAATGCAACAATAACATATTGAATAACAAGATAGACAAATGTCTATAACGAGTTCTTGAAGTAATCCATCGGATAACCCATCTTCGGATTGGAGAAGCCGCGCTAGGCCAAACTGTCTCCAACCCATTTGTAATCCAAAGGTTGAAGTTCCTTGAAAGAGTTCCTACTGATTGGATGGATAATCAATCCTCAACTGGTATGAGTAAGATAATCTCTGATATAGGCCTAATGAAAGTTTTGGGGTCACCTTGCTTAGTAACTGTCACTTCTACCTTGCGTACCTTGCCATCGTCACTTGGAAAGGTTTTAGATATAAGTCCCATAGGCCATGTGCTTCTTTCCTCCTTCTGGTCTTTCATGAGGATAATATCTCCTACTTGTAAATTTGGCTTTACTTGTTGCCATTTTCTTCGTTTTTGGAGAAGTGTCAGGTACTCCCTCTTCCATCTATTCCAGAAACAATTAGCCAGATGTTGCACATATTTCCACCGTCTCTGATATTTGTTACCGGACACAGAGTCTTCAGGCGGGTTTGGAACAGTTCCAAGTTTCTGGGTGAGGAGAGTTGCTGGAGTGAGAATTGTAGGAGATTCTGGATCCGTAGATATGGGTACAAGTGGTCTTGAGTTTACTATAGCAGAGACTTCTGCTAAGAAAGTGGTCAAGGTCTCATGAGTGAGTCTTGAAAGATTTGAGTCCATCAGCATAGATTCCAGTATCCGACGAGTAATGCCTATCATTCTTTCCCATGATCCGCCCATATGGGAAGCATGAGGAGGATTGAAGACCCAGGAACAGCCATTGGTTGTCAAGAAGTTCTGGACTGTTGTTGAATTCAGTTGTAGTTCTCGACAGGCACCTACAAAGTTCGTTCCACAATCAGATCTTAGTTGTTTTACTGGTCCTCTGATGGAGAAGAATCGTCTTAGGGCATTAATGAAACTGGAGGAATCCATTGACTCTATCACTTCTATGTGTATTGCTCGTACACTCATGCACGTGAACAACACTGCCCAACGTTTACTTTCCGCATGCCCGCCTCTGGTCCGACGTGCAGCGACTGCCCATGGGCCAAAAACGTCCAAGCCAACATAGGTAAATGGGGGCTCTGTGCTTGTCCTATCAGCAGGCAAATCAGACATCTGTTGTTGTTGCAGTTTTCCTCTTGTCTTACGACACTGAACACAATGATGAATTAAATGTGGTGGGGCAGCACGGTGGCGCAGTGGTTAGCACAGCAGCCTTGCAGCGCTGGGGTCCTGGGTTCTAATCCCACCCAGGACAACATCTGCAAAGAGTTTGTATGTTCTCTCCGTGTTTGCGTGGGTTTCCTCCGGGCACTCCGGTTTCCTCCCACATTCCAAAGACATACTGATAGGGATTCTAGATTGTGAGTCCCATCGGGAACAGTGCTGATGCAAAAAAACTGTAAAGCGCTGCGGAATATGTTAGCGCTATATAAAAATAAAGATTATTATTATTATTATTATTAAATGGGAAACCGGTCTCTTTGCTCCCACAATCCAGAGGCCTGCAGCTCTTAAGGCACCTTCAGTGAAGTGTCTGCCTTGATGTTTGATTTTTTTCATGGTAATGTCGTATAAGTAGAGTGGTGATATGGTGATGACCAGGAATAATTAGAGGATTCTTTTCTGCCTCATCCAATTTAGCTTTGTTTAAACGACCACCAACTCTCAATAAACACCTTTCGTCAATTACTGGGTTTAAGTTGACAATGGGGCTGTTTTTAGGAACGTCTTGTTTTTTACGTATACATTCCAGTTCCTTGTGAAAAACATTCTGCTGCACATTGCGTATCACAATGAGTTCACTCAGAGCAATGTCTTCTGCAGAGAGAGGCTTATGGCAGATATGCCAACCATGACAATCAGTGCTACTGTCCTTATTGTGATAGCATTGTACAATGTGTACTAACCTTGCAATGGCACGAACCAGCCTCGTCCATCTTGAGAAGCGATCAAAACGCTGACAGTCCAAGCCAACCTTCTCCTTGAATTTGGTGATGAAGGTGCTGACATCAGGACGGATCTCTGGGTCGACATCTGGATCCTCAAGGCTGAAGCTGTCTTCGACGGCAGTCTCTTTGCATTGTTCGTGAAGGAACTCTGGTCCAGTCAACCAAGAAGAGCTTGCGAAGGCACCAATAGACAATGGTCTAGTAGCAAGGTCCGCAGGGTTAAGATGGGATTGGACGTGCTGCCATTGCTGGGGTTTGGGGGATTTCCTGATCCTTTCCACTCGGTTACTGACATAGACGTAGAAGCGTTTCGTCTGGTTGTATATGTAGCCCAGAACTACCTTACTGTCTGTGTAGAATTTTGTGTCATCCACGTGAATAGCTAGTTCGCTCTGTATGAAGTCTGCAATCTCTATGGCTAGTACAGCCCCACAGAGCTCGAGTCTGGGTATGGTGTGCTCGGGTTTAGGAGCCAGTTTAGCCTTTCCAAACAGAAATCCAACATGGGCTTCATTATTAGAGTCTACAACCTTCAAGTAAGCGACAGCGGCAATAGCTTCAGTGGAGGCATCAGCGAATACATGAATCTCCTTCCTTTGACTTGTAGTTAGGGATGCCGGAGTGTAACAACGTGGTATGTGGATCTTATCCAAGGCGCAAAGAGATTCTTTCCATGACTTCCACTTTAGTTGTTTGTCTGCAGGGAGTGGTATATCCCAGTCCTTAATGTACTCTGAGAGTTGTCTTAGCAGGAGCTTGCCTTGTATAGTCAGGGGTGCGACAAACCCAAGTGGATCATATAGACTGTTCACCACTGACAGAACCCCACGCTTAGTAAATGGTTTTTCTTCACCACTAACCTGAAAGCTGAAGGAGTCATTTAGCAAGTTCCACCTCAGGCCTAGACTTCTCTGTACTGGTGGATTGTCTGAGCCTAGGTTCAAGTCCCTAAATTCTGCGGCATGATCATTAGGGTGAAAGGCCTTCATGACAACAGCACTATTGGAGGCAATTTTATGCAATCTTAAATGAGCTTTAGAAAGCATACCTTGTGTCCATTGGAGCAGATCTATGGCTTCCTCCACTGTAGGAAGGGATTTAAGACCGTCGTCCACGTAGAAGTCCTTTTCAACGAACTGTTGGGCATCCTTCCCGAACTCCGCAGCACCATCAGAGGCGGTCCTACGTAGGCCATATGTAGCGACTGCAGGAGAAGGACTGTTTCCGAAAACGTGCACCTTCATGCGGTATTCGATCATTTCCTTGTTGGTGTCATTGTCTCGGTGCCATAGAAAACGGAGATAATTTCTGTGATCTTGTTGCACGATGAAACAATGGAACATTTGTTCGATGTCGGCGGTAATGGCGACCGGTTCCTTTCTGAATCTCATGAGCACTCCCACCAGGTTGTTAGTCAGGTTTGGACCAGTGAGGAGAACGTCATTCAGAGATACGCCGTCATGTTTAGCGTTTGAATCGAACACCACTCTGATTTGTTTCGGCTTTCTTGGATGATACACTCCAAAGGCAGGGAGATACCAGCATTCTTCATCAGCTTGCAATGGTGGAGCTGGCTCTGCAAGGTCATTGCGAAATATCTTGTCCATAAAGGCTATGAAATGTTCCTTCATTTCAGGCTTGTTCCTTAATGTTCTCTGCAGTGAGATGAATCTAGATAAGGCCTGTTCTCTGTTGTTAGGAAGCCTGGTCCTTGAAGCCTTGAAGGGTAAGGGAGCAACCCAGCGGTCCGATTCATTTTTGAAGAATCCACTGGCCATAATTTTAAGAAACTCCTTGTCTTCTATGGATAAGGCGACTTTGTTGTCATCTTTTGTTGTGTGAAACACTGTTCTCCCTAAGTCATCACCGTAGGGAGTGGGAATGATGTCAGGCTCCTGGATGCAATCAGAGAACCTCTCTTTCACTTCGTAGTGATGAAGGCATGGCTTAAAGTGAGTTGCGCGACCATTTTGGAGCACATACGTTTTACAGGCATTGACTTCGGATGCCTTGTGACTCCTATCCAGACATACATCGCCCACGATTACCCAGCCTAGGTCGAGTCTTTGGGCGTATGGAGCATCATCAGGGCCATTGCATTGTTGGCGTACCTTGTGGACCTTCAGAATGTCCCTTCCGAGTAGGATTAGAATATCAGCATTCATGTCCAGAGGAGGAATTTCATTAGTCAGGTGCCTCAAGTGGCGATGATGAAGTGCGGCTTCCGGAGTGGGAATCTCCTCCCTGTTATCAGGTATCTGGTCACATTCAATTAGGGTTGGCAAGGGTATATGCACGTTTCCCTTGATTGAAGAGACTATGTACCCAGAGGCTCTCCTGCCAAAAGTCTCAATACGACCAGAGCAGGTGTTGAGGGTGTATGGAGTCGTTTGTCCCTTTATGTTGAAGATCTCAAAGAATTTGGGCCTTGCTAGAGATCAGTTACTTTGCTCATCTATTATGGCATACATTTTGGAGACCTTGTCGGGTTGTCCTTCTGGATAGACCTTAATCAGACATACCTTGGCACAGCATTTAGGATCAGTCCCTTCTCCACATACTTCAGTACATGAGGAGGAAACAGCAGTTGCAGTTGGGTCAGGGACCTGTGGCTCCCCGCCATGCATTTGAGCAGGATTAGATGCTGCAGAAGGTTGTGAGTTGTGTGGAGCTGGTGTGGGATGCATGGCTGTGACGTGTTTATCACTGCTGCATTCAGTGCACTTAATGGCGGCCTTACAGTCCTTAGCGAGGTGGTCTGAGGAGGTGCAACACTTATAACATATCCCAAGCTCCTTGAGGGTATCTTTACGCTCCTCCAAATTCCTTGCTCTGAATCCACGGCATTCTTTAAGTGGGTGAGGCCTTTTGTGGATAGGGCACATACGGTTACTGTCCATGACTTTAGGAGCAACATTATTTGTCTTAGTGAAGGCAGGTGTAGTAAGTGGAACGTCAGTCTCTCTCACAGATACTGTGTTCCTTGAATCTCTACGTTTGGCAATGTTATCATACCTTGTAGATGATGATGATGCTGGTGGAGTAGGCTCAGTGAAGTCGAAGCTGGGATCATTCTTCTTCCGAGCTTGGTCACTGATGAACCTGGAAAAATATGAAAAGGAGGGAAAGGACACATCATGCTGCCTTTTATACTGTGAGCTGTGGTCTGCCCATTTATCCTGCATGCCGTGTGGCAACTTGGACACTATTGGATTAACGCCATGAGCAGTATCTAGGTAGCTCAGTCCTGAGAGACGTGGGTCTAATTTTGCCAATTCTATTTCCTTTAGCAGGTTGCTCAGATCTTGAAGTTTTCTATTGTCCTTGTTAGTTATCTTTGGGAAGGTTTGCAGTCTTTTAAATAAGGCACATTCTATAGCTTCTGAGCTGCCATAGGTTTGTTCCAGTCTCTCCCAGGCTGCAATAAGACCTGCATCTGAATAGTGCACATGAACTGCCCTTATTGTCTTTATGCGCTCTGCTGATTCAGGGCCTAACCAGTTAACAAGCAAATCCAGTTGTTCCTTGCCGGTGAGATTAAGGTCTTGGATCACTGCTTGAAAGGTGGATTTCCAGGCTCTATAATTCTCAGCACGATCATCAAACTTTGAGAGACTAATGTTTATAAACTCCCGGCGCATCATGTATCTGGCAAAGTCAGACATGTCCGATCTCCCGGTCATTGTTGCAGGATGAACTTGTGGTATCCGTAGGGAATGTAAGTTCTCTGGCTTATATGACTGCGACAAATCAGGACAAATGATGCGGCATAAGGGTTAAACTGCAGTTTAGTCTCTATAGGGTCCGCTGGCTGTGGCCTAAATTGTGCGTTAGTGCTGGAAGTTACCTTGTCGGCAGTAGGTGGCGACATTTCTTGACTTGCGGGCGCATCCGTGTTAGAAACTGGAGGTGGTGCTGGTGCAGATGTTAGATGTCTTAGCACGTAGTCAGAGGTGCGATCAGCTGAGTCCTCCATTTCTTCTGGAATAAGACAGTCCGAGTTGTCTTCTTGTCCCAATGCTTGTTCAAGGACCTTCAGTTTAGCAAGGGCTGTTGCTTCTTCCCTTTCTGCTTGGAGTATTTTTAATTTCCTTTGAGCTTCCATCTCATTTCTTTGAGCTTCCACTTTGTTTCTTTGAGCTTCCATTTCCACTTCAGCCTCCCTTTTAGCAAAGGAGCTTTTTACTCTAGCTTCCTCTGCAGCTGCACGGATCTCCAGTAGCTTGTCGGACAATGTTGACTTCCTGGAGTGAGATGATCTGGAAGACCGAGCTGTGATTTTGGTCGATGTTGTGCGATGTGACCTAACCTCTTGGAGGTGAGCGATGCGGAGTTCTGCTATATCCTGTGCATCTCGTACTAATGAGGTCTTTTCTTGGAGAAGAGTTTCCCTTTCCGTTACTTCTGCTGGGGCATCTTCCATGTCACAGTTACTCAGGAATGTGATGTACTTTGCAGACAGTCTCTGGTAGCGATCATAGGCGGCAGATAAACTCTTCAATGTGGCGGTTAAACCTGAATCGTCACTGTGGTAACGTGGAAGAGCTGCTAAATAGTGATCAACTCTGCCCCATAAATGTTCTAGGTTATCATGGAACTCGTCTCTAGTAGTCTCAAAGTTCTCTCTGGCCTTTTGTGTCGGCTTGGTTACACGTTTGGGTCGTACGTCCTGCTCTGCAGTAAGTGTGGACTCTGCTCCTGCAGCATCTATGGTGTCGGGAACCTGATGTGCTTCACTTGCAGATGGGTCCACGGTGCTTTTTGTGGACATTTTTTAGCTAAGATGGCGGACGGTTAAGACTTGCTAGCAGACAATGCTGTTATGAAAGGCAATTCAGTACCACAATGGACATAGCGGTCAGAGCACATACAGTGATCTGACAATAACCCAAAATCATAGAACGAGCTCTGAGACGTGGGAACTCTGCAGACCGTAATCCCTAATCCTCTCCAAACAACACTAGAGGCAGCCGTGGATTGCGCCTAACTCTGCCTAAGCAACTCGGCACAGCCTGAGAAACTAACTAGCCTGAAGATAGAAAATAAGCCTACCTTGCCTCAGAGAAATACCCCAAAGGAAAAGGCAGCCCCCCACATATAATGACTGTGAGTTAAGATGAAAAGACAAACGTAGAGATGAAATAGATTCAGCAAAGTGAGGCCCGACTTTCTTAACAGAGCGAGGATAGAAAAGATAACTTTGCGGTCTACACAAAACCCTAAAGAAAACCACGCAAAGGGGGCAAAAAGACCCTCCGTACCGAACTAACGGCACGGAGGTACACCCTTTGCATCCCAGAGCTTCCAGCAACAAATTAGACAAGCTGGACAGAAAAAATAGCAAACAAATAGCAAAGAAGAACTTAGCTATGCAGAGCAGCAGGCCACAGGAATGATCCAGGGAAAAGCAAGTCCAACACTGGAACATTGACAGGAAGCCAGGATCAAAGCATTAGGTGGAGTTAAGGAGAGAAGCACCTAACGACCTCACCAGATCACCTGAGGGAGGAAACTCAGAAGCCGCAGTACCACTTCCCTCCACCAACAGAAGCTCACAGAGAGAATCAGCCGAAGTACCACTTGTGACCACAGGAGGGAGCTCTGCCACAGAATTCACAACAGTACCCCCCCCTTGAGGAGGGGTCACCGAACCCTCACCAGAGCCCCCAGGCCGACCAGGATGAGCCATATGAAAGGCACGAACAAGATCGGGAGCATGGACATCAGAGGCAAAAACCCAGGAATTATCTTCCTGAGCATAACCCTTCCATTTAACCAGATACTGGAGTTTCCGTCTAGAAACACGAGAATCCAAAATCTTCTCCACAATATACTCCAATTCCCCCTCCACCAAAACCGGGGCAGGAGGATCAACAGATGGAACCATAGGTACCCCGTATCTCCGCAACAATGACCTATGGAATACGTTATGTATGGAAAAAGAATCTGGAAGGGTCAGACGAAAAGACACAGGATTAAGAACCTCAGAAATCCTATACGGACCAATGAAACGAGGTTTAAACTTAGGAGAGGAAACCTTCATAGGAATATGATGAGAAGATAACCAAACCAGATCCCCAACACGAAGTCGGGGACCCACACGGCGTCTGCGATTAGCAAAACGTTGAGCCTTCTCCTGGGACAAGGTCAAATTGTCCACTACATGAGTCCAAATCTGCTGCAACCTGTCCACCACAGTATCCACACCAGGACAGTCCGAAGACTCAACCTGTCCTGAAGAGAAACGAGGATGGAACCCAGAATTGCAGAAAAATGGCGAAACCAAGGTAGCCGAGCTGGCCCGATTATTAAGGGCGAACTCAGCCAAAGGCAAAAAGGACACCCAGTCATCCTGATCGGCAGAAACAAAGCATCTCAGATATGTTTCCAAGGTCTGATTGGTTCGTTCGGTCTGGCCATTAGTCTGAGGATGGAAAGCCGAGGAAAAAGACAAGTCAATGCCCATCCTACCACAAAAGGCTCGCCAAAACCTTGAAACAAACTGGGAACCTCTGTCAGAAACGATATTCTCTGGAATGCCATGTAAACGAACCACACGCTGGAAGAACAATGGCACCAAATCAGAGGAGGAAGGCAATTTAGACAAGGGTACCAGATGGACCATCTTAGAAAAGCGATCACAGACCACCCAAATGACTGACATCTTTTGAGAAACGGGAAGATCAGAAATAAAATCCATAGAGATATGTGTCCAAGGCCTCTTCGGGACCGGCAAGGGCAAAAGCAACCCACTGGCACGAGAACAGCAGGGCTTAGCCCGAGCACAAATCCCACAGGACTGCACAAAAGCACGCACATCCCGCGACAGAGACGGCCACCAAAAGGATCTAGCCACTAACTCTCTGGTACCAAAGATTCCAGGATGACCAGCCAACACCGAACAATGAACCTCAGAGATAACTTTATTGGTCCACCTATCAGGGACAAACAGTCTCTACGCTGGACAACGATCAGGTTTATTAGCCTGAAATTTTTGCAGCACCCGCCGCAAATCAGGGGAGATGGCAGACACAATTACTCCTTCCTTGAGGATACCCGCCGGCTCAGACAAACCCGGAGAGTCGGGCACAAAACTCCTAGACAGAGCATCCGCCTTCACATTTTTAGAGCCCGGAAGGTACAAAATCACAAAGTCAAAACGGGCAAAAAACAGCGACCAACGAGCCTGTCTAGGATTCAACCGCTTAGCAGACTCAAGATAAGTCAAGTTCTTATGATCAGTCAATACCACCACGCGATGCTTAGCTCCTTCAAGCCAATGACGCCACTCCTCGAATGCCCACTTCATGGCCAGCAACTCTCGGTTGCCCACATCATAATTTCGCTCAGCAGGCGAAAACTTCCTGGAAAAAAAAGCGCATGGTTTCATCACTGAGCAATCAGAACCTCTCTGCGACAAAACAGCCCCTGCTCCAATCTCAGAAGCATCAACCTCGACCTGGAACGGAAGAGAAACATCTGGTTGACACAACACAGGGGCAGAAGAAAAACGACGCTTCAACTCCTGAAAAGCTTCCACAGCAGCAGAAGACCAATTGACCAAATCAGCACCCTTCTTGGTCAAATCGGTCAATGGTTTGGCAATACTAGAAAAATTGCAGATGAAGCGACGATAAAAATTAGCAAAGCCCAGGAACTTTTGCAGACTTTTCAGAGATGTCGGCTGAGTCCAATCATGGATGGCTTGGACCTTAACAGGATCCATCTCGATAGTAGAAGGGGAAAAGATGAACCCCAAAAATGAAACCTTCTGCACACCAAAGAGACACTTTGATCCCTTCACAAACAAAGAATTAGCACGCAGGACCTGAAAAACTGTTCTGACCTGCTTCACATGAGACTCCCAATCATCCGAGAAGATCAAAATGTCATCCAAGTACACAATCAGGAATTTATCCAGGTACTCTCGGAAGATGTCATGCATAAAGGACTGAAACACTGATGGAGCATTGGCAAGTCCGAATGGCATCACTAGATACTCAAAATGACCCTCGGGTGTATTAAATGCAGTTTTCCATTCATCTCCTCGCCTGATTTGCACCAGATTATACGCACCACGAAGATCTATCTTGGTGAACCAACTAGCCCCCTTAATCCGAGCAAACAAATCAGATAACAATGGCAAGGGGTACTGAAATTTAACCGTGATCTTATTTAGAAGGCGGTAATCGATACAAGGTCTCAGCGAACCATCCTTCTTGGCTACAAAAAAGAACCCTGCTCCTAATGGTGACGATGACGGGCGAATATGCCCCTTCTCCAGGGATTCCTTCACATAACTGCGCATAGCGGCGTGCTCAGGCACGGATAAATTAAACAGTCGACCTTTTGGGAATTTACTACCAGGAATCAAATTGATTGCACAATCACAATCCTTATGCGGAGGTAGGGCATCGGACTTGGGCTCATCAAATACATCCTGGTAATCAGACAAGAACTCTGGAACCTCAGAAGGGGTGGATGACGAAATTGACAGAAATGGAACATCACCATGTACCCCCTGACAACCCCAGCTGGACACCGACATGGATTTCCAATCTAATACTGGATTATGGGCTTGTAGCCATGGCAACCCCAACACGACCACATCATGCAGATTATGCAACACCAGAAAGCGAATAACCTCCTGATGTGCAGGAGCCATGCACATGGTCAGCTGGGTCCAGTACTGAGGCTTATTCTTGGCCAAAGGCGTGGCATCAATTCCTCTCAATGGAATAGGACACTGCAAGGGCTCTAAGAGAAACCCACAACGCTTAGCATACTCCAAGTCCATCAAATTCAGGGCAGCGCCTGAATCCACAAATGCCATGACAGAATACGATGACAAAGAACAGATCAAGGTAACGGACAGAAGAAATTTTGACTGTACCGTACCAATGGTGGCAGACCTAGCGAACCGCTTAGTGCACTTAGGACAATCAGAGATAGCATGAGTGGAATCACCACAGTAGAAACACAGCCCATTCAGACGTCTGTGTTCTTGCCGTTCAACTCTGGTCAAAGTCCTATCGCACTGCATAGGCTCAGGTTTAAGCTCAGGTAATACCGCCAAATGGTGCACAGATTTACACTCACGCAAGCGTCGACCGATCTGAATGGCCAAAGACATAGACTCATTCAAACCAGCAGGCATAGGAAATCCCACCATGACATCCTTAAGGGCTTCAGAGAGACCCTTCCTGAACATAGCTGTCAGCGCAGATTCATTCCATTGAGTGAGCACGGACCACTTTCTAAATTTCTGACAATATACCTCTATCTCATCCTGACCCTGACAAAGAGCCAGCAAATTTTTCTCTGCCTGATCCACTGAATTAGGTTCATCGTACAGCAATCCGAGCGCCAGGAAAAACGCATCGATATTACTCAATGCAGGATCTCCTGGCGCAAGAGAAAATGCCCAGTCCTGAGGGTCGCCGCGCAAAAAAGAAATAACAATCAAAACCTGTTGAACTGGATCACCAGAGGAGCGAGGTTTCAAGGCCAGAAATAATTTACAATTATTTTTGAAACTCAGAAACTTAGTTCTATCTCCAAAAAACAAATCAGGAATAGGAATTCTTGGTTCTAACATAGATTTCTGATCAATAGTGTCTTGAATCTTTTGTACTCTTGCCGAGAGCTAATCCACAAATGAAGACAGACTTCTAATGTCCATCGCTACACCTGTGTACTGAACCACCCAAATGTCTAGGGGAAAAAAAAGGCAAAACACAGTGCAAAGAAAAAAAAATGGTCTCAGAACTTCTTTTTTCCCTCTATTGAGAATCATTAGTACTTTTGGCTTCCTATACTGTTATGAAAGGCAATTCAGTACCACAATGGACATAGCGGTCAGAGCACATACAGTGATCTGATAATAACCAAAAAATAATAGAACGAGCTCTGAGACGTGGGAACTCTGCAGACCGCAATCCCTAATCCTCTCCAAACAACACTAGAGGCAGCCGTGGATTGCGCCTAACTCTGCCTAAGCAACTCGGCACAGCCTGAGAAACTAACTAGCCTGAAGATAGAAAATAAGCCTACCTTGCCTCAGAGAAATACCCCAAAGGAAAAGGCAGCCCCCCACATATAATGACTGTGAGTTAAGATGAAAAGACAAACGTAGAGATAAAATAGATTCAGCAAAGTGAGGCCCGACTTTCTTAACAGAGCGAGGATAGAAAAGATAACATTGCGGTCTACACAAAACCCTAAAGAAAACCACGCAAAGGGGGCAAAAAGACCCTCCGTACCGAACTAACGGCACGGAGGTACACCCTTTGCGTCCCAGAGCTTCCAGCAACAAATTAGACAAGCTGGACAGAAAAAATAGCAAACAAATAGCAAAGAAGAACTTAGCTATGCAGAGCAGCAGGCCACAGGAATGATCCAGGGAAAAGCAAGTCCAACACTGGAACATTGACAGGAAGCCAGGATCAAAGCATTAGGTGGAGTTAAGTAGAGAAGCACCCAACGACCTCACCAGATCACCTGAGGGAGGAAACTCAGAAGCCGCAGTACCACTTCCCTCCACCAACAGAAGCTCACAGAGAGAATCAGCCGAAGTACCACTTGTGACCACAGGAGGGAGCTCTGCCACAGAATTCACAACACAATGCATATGCACACAGACACTGTAGACTTAGGTCTCTTGTTACTATTCTGCCACCGATATACGTGGATGAGATGTGTCTGAGGTATGTGATCACAAATCGCTATATAAACAATGGCAGGTAGCGTTACTCGCCAACCCGTGCCACCAGTCTCTATCAGCCGCGCGTGGTGATCCGGAAGGATGATGCAGTGATACATTCAACAGGTTTATTTACAGTACCTTGGTGAGAGTGAGGACTGTAGGTTAGAGCTGTTACAGAATCACCAGATAGAGATAATAGAAGCTTCAGGTTAGAGGTAACAAGAGAATCCTTCTCCAGCTCTGCAGCACATGTGTATTCCAAGATGTCACGGAGTACAAAACAGGAAGAGAAGGAAAAAGATAGGAGGAGCTAAAGACAGAAAGGTGTTGTGGGAAAAATGCCATAACAAATATTACAGTGTGATATAGCAACGGCCAGTAGATGGCAGCAAAGTATAACAAATACAAGAAATGATAGAACCAGGCATTTTAGCACTACATAAATGTCCATGTATGACTGAAAGTCTATCAGAATAAACTGAGCAGCACACACTACTTGCAAAGAGTTGGCAGAAGAGCAGGTTTGTTTTTTTGCAACAGTACTAGAAAACACACAGTGTACCGGCAAAATCATTTCTTTGGCCTACTAATGGCAACAAGACGGCTGATGCCAATTATTTATTTGAAAAATTACTAGAAAACACACAGCGGTCCTAAAAAAATATTTATTTGAGAGCTAAATGGCAAAGCGATGGCTGATGCCAATTATTTATTTGCAACAATACTATAAAACACATCTTGTTTTAGGAAAATTATTTATTTGGTATATAAGTGGCACCAAGATGGCTGATGCCAATTATATATTTCCCAGATTACTAAAAAAAACACAAGGTCCAGAAAAATTATTTTTTGGCCTAGAAATGGCAACGAGATGGCTGATGACAATTATTTATTTTCCAGAAAAATATAAAACACTCACTGGTTTAGGAAAAATATTTATTTGGCCTAGAAATTGGCCTAGAAATTGCAATGGGACAGCTGATGCCAATTATTTATTTGCTAGACTATTAAAAACTACACACAAGTCCAGAACAATTATTTCTTTGGACTAGAAATGGCAGTGAAATGACTGATGTCAATTATTTATTTCTAGACTACTATAAAACACAGAAAGGTTTTGAAAAATTATTTATTAAGCATAGAAATGGCAGCAAAATGGCTGATGCCAAATATTTATTTGCCAAATTACTAGAAGTGGCAGCAAGATGGCTGATGCCAATTATATATTTCCCAGATTGCTAAAAAACACGCAAGGTCCAGAAAAATTATTTTTTGGCCCAGAAATGGCAACGAGTTGGCTGATGACAATTATTTATTTTCCAGACTACTATAAAACACACACTGGTTTAGAAAGAATATTTATTTGGCCTAGAAATGGCAACGAGACAGCTGATGCCAATTATTTATTTGCTAGACTACTAAAAAACACACACAAGCCTAGAACAATTATTTCTTTGGACTAGAAATGGCAGCGAAATGACTGATGTCAATTATTTATTTCTAGACTACTATAAAACACACAACGGTTTTGAAAGATTATTTATTAAGCCTAGAAATGGCAGCGAAATGGCTGATGCCAATTTTTTATTTCCTAAAACTAAAAATAACACACAGTGATCCAGAAAAATTCATTCTTTGGCCTAGAAATGGCAATGAGATAGCTGATGCCAATTATTTATTTGCAACACCTGTAGAAAACACAGCTGTCCTGAAAAATTATTTCTTTGACCTAAAAATGGCAAATAGATGGCTGATGTCAATTATTTATTTCCTAGAGTGCAATGAAACACACACCGGTTTACAAAAATTATTTATTTGGTCCAGAAAAAAATATTTTTTTGGCCTAGAAATGGCAACAAGATGATTGATGCCAATTATTTACTTACCAGACTACTAAAAAACACACCGGTTTAGGAAAACTATTTCTTTGGCCTAGAAATGGCGATGAGACAGTCGATGCTAGTTCCCAGATTACTAAAAAGCACACACACCGGTCCAGAAATATTATTTACCATATATACTCGTGTATAAGCCGAGATTTTCAGCAGATTTTTTTGTGCTGTAAACGCCCCCTTCGGCTTATACATAAGTCAAACATCAATACTCACCCTCCGTGCTGGATCTCCATCCCTGCATCTCCGTTGTCCGGGCGCCCGCAGCTTCTTTCTGCGCAGAGCGGTCACGTGGTGCTGCTCATTAAGGTGATGAATATGTACACGTCTCCACGCCCACAGGTGTGGAGCGCATAATCAATTACTTAATGAGCGGTATCATATGACCGCTGAGCAGAGGAGAGGAGAACACCCGGTGCCAGACAATGGAGAAGCAGGGAAGAGCAGAGACCATGCCAGGAGCGGGTGAGTATGATGGGGGAGGGCAGGGGAGCCGAGCTGAGCTGAGCCATGCCATGCATATACGAGGGAGTACGGGGAGCCATGCATACACGGGGGAGTATGGGGGAGCCATACATACATGGGGGAGTATGGGGGAGCTGTTATGATCTGGTGGTTTAGGAGCAACATGGGACGAGCTCTGAAGGAAGTGGTACCTGTACTGACCGCAGTCCCTAAGCTCAACACAACACTAGAAGTAGCCGTGGGATGCTCCTGACACTCCCTAGGCACCTCGTCACAACCTAAGATCTAACTACCCCTAAAGATAGAAACAGGAAAACTATCTTACCTCAGAGAAAATCCCCAAAGGATAGATAGCCCCCCACAAGTAATGACTGTGAGTGGAGAGGGAAAAGACATACACAGAATGAAACCAGGATGAGCACAGGAGGCCAGTCTAGCTAGATAGATAGGACAGGATGGAATACTGTGCGGTCAGTATAAAACACTACAAAAAATCCACACAGAGTTTACAAAAATCTCCACACCTGACTAAAGGTGTGGAGGGTAAATCTGCTTCCCAGAGCTTCCAGCTTCACTGAATTAATTCATACTGACAAGCTGGACAAACATAGAAAGCACAGAACGGATAAGTCCACAACCTGTGGACAGAAAAGAGCAAGCAAGGACTTAACTTTGCTGAACTGGTCAGGATAACAGGGAAATCTAAAGAGATGTGAATCCAACCAGGAACAATTGACAAGTGGCACAAGCTGAAGGAAAGAGCCAGGATAAATAGCCGAGCAGAATAGACAATCAGTGGAAGCAGCTGCTGACTGCTAAATCCAAGGAGCAGCCATTCCACTTAAAACCACCGGAGGGAGCCCAAGAGCAGAACTCACAAAAGTGCCACTTACAACCACCAGAGGGAGCCCAAGAGCGGAATTCACAACACGAAGCCATGAATACACAGGGGATTACAGGGAAGCCATGCATACACGGGGGAGTACAGGCCAAGACTCATTGGGAACACTGCCAGTAACTGGTGTTTAACTATTTTTAACCTTTGAAGAAGGTCATACCAGCCAAGGGGTGTTGTACTAGAGATGTTTGTCATGAAGGGGTTGACTAATTCTGAAAGTGCAGTTTTCAATAAAAGTGGCATTTTGTGCTGAATTTGAAGAAATAATTTGTTACATTGGTTGTAATATATTTAAAGAGATGGTCTGAAACCAAAGTTTTATTTAATTCTAGCTGTCTATATATTTAATGTAGCAATCTAATCAATTTTCAAATATAGTTTAAATAAAAATTCTCTATCATTCCCTCTCTACTATCTTTCTGTTTTTGTTTTTTTTACTTCCGTTTTGATGATGTTTCATTTAAGAAATCTCAGGTTATGCTGTGATATTCAGAGAGAATATCATCAAGGGGCATTGGCAGCGGTCAGTGACACTGCTGCTTTACCCACCCTAAAATGAAGAGTTATCAGTGAGACCTGTTTGGGCTGGTCTAGTCCCTGTTGTACTGATGATGCAATGGTTGTTAGTTCAAACGTATAATTAGTGTGAGCTACTTGCTTACAGTGCTCTATTTCCTTTGAATGTGCAGTGACAGTGTGCTCCCTTGCCAGCTCTAATGAGAAGTGAAGAACTGGCAAGAGAGTGCACTGTCATTGCACATTGAAAAGTAGAGAACATAGTAAGCAGGGAAAGAAGAGATCAGCCGAGCCCCCAAAACAGATGTCATCAGTTTGGTTTGAAATCAATCTTGCATTTAAAGGGAACCTGTCAGGTCCTCCATGCCCTCAAACCCAGCAGCATTCTTCTATGTATGAGCAAATTCCCTCCCTAACCAGCCCTGTATAACATTATTGAGTGAAAACAAGGCGTGAAAAAGCATTTATAATGTTACTGTTTAATATTCTAATTAGGGTTTTGGCTATTTGATGGGGTGTTAGTTGCCCCCGACTAGTCAGCCCTCTTTGCATGTTATCACGTTCCAAGTGGTGTCATTGCTGCTCATGCAAATCTAGCGCATGCGTGCCGCTCATTCTGGCAGCGTCATTGCATCTCTGAAGCCAGGTGTACACTTCATGGCACTGCACGGAATTTTAGAAGATAGCTTCGATTCATGCACAATGCACACCACTGTAGCCGGGAACCGTACACCCTACTTCAGTGACGCAATGACGCTGCCGAAATAAGCAGCACACGTGTGCTAGATTCGCATGATCGGCGATGATGCCCACTAGTACAAATTAAGTTATCATGCCCACATAAACCTGGTTTGTAATGGATGTTGAATCATTTTCAGTACAACTGTAGTTATGTGGGTTCAGGCTCCATTCACATGTTCAGTATTTGGTCAGTATTTTACATCAGTATTTGTAAGTAGTGTTGAGCGATACCTTCCGATATCGGAAAGTATCGGTATCGGATAGGATCGGCCGATATTCAAAAAATATCGGATATCGCCGATACCGATACCCGATCCCAATGCAAGTCAATGGGACCAAAATATCGGAATTAAAATAAACCCTTTCTTGCCTTGTAGGTTCATTCTACATGAAGGAAAACAACTAAGAATAATGCCGGATGTATTTGGGGAGGTGGCGGAGACATTAAAGTCATAGAGGTTTATCCCAATCAAATAGAATATCATGTTTTTTGTTTTTTTTTAAGACGTTCGGAGTGACAAAGATATTGACTATGTAAATTTTTTTTTTTTTGTCAGATATTGATGTTTCACTATTCCACGCCCTTCCCCTTCTTTTTTTTCTTTTTTTTTTTTTCTTTTCCCACACTTTCATCTTCATCATCATCAGCATCTTTGACATCAACTTCTTCTTCACCTTATTCATCTTCTTCTTCATCCTTTACCTTTTTTTTTTATTACATTCTTCATATTCATTTTATTCAACTATTATTATTCTTCCTATTCTACATATTCTTTTTATTCCACTGTTATTATTCTTCCTATTCTACTTTTTCATCATATTCTCATTTGTGACAGGCATTCCCGTAGTTGTTATCTATAAAAGTTGGAAGATTACACCTTCCGTTCTGCCAGTCACAAAAGTTACATTTGTCCGCGTTCAGTTTGGCCTGCAGCATCAGGCTTTATCCAGGGGCACCACGAGGAGGAACGGACTCACCCCCATACACTGCTTAGTCTTCTTCTGCATATAATTTAGATAATATCTTTTGCTCTGATATTAAGTCTTATGCTTAATGTTCTTCTGCTCTTTGTCCTGCAGCCTCTTGTTCTTCTGCTTCTCGGTCTTCCATGTCGTCGTCTCCAGGGTCGTCGTCTCCAGTGTCGTCATCTCCGCCGTCGTCGTCTCAGCCGTCGTCGTCTCCGCCGTCGTCGTCTCCGCCGTCGTCGTCGTCGTCGTCATCGGGGTGGTCTTCCGGGTCGTCGTCGTCGTCGTCGTCGTCATCGGGGTGGTCTTCCGGGTCGTCGACTTTAGGGTCTTCAACTTGGAAATGTAGCAGAAGGTACAAGAAGGCTGAGAAAATGCCAAGAACCAGCTGATGGAACTGGAACTCGGATGGCTACCCGAAGGTTCAAGAGCCTATGGAACCACCGAGGACCAGCTGACGTTACTGGAACCCGGTTACTAAGCAGGAGGTACCCGTGCTAAAAAGCACTACCAAGGACCGCCTGACGTTGGCGGAACTCGGATACCCAGAAGGAGGCACCTAAGCCAAAGGCTCTGCCCGGAACCAGCTGACGGTACTGGAACCAGGATGGGGAGCAGAAGGTACAAGAGCAAAAGACACTGCCGAGAACCAGCTGACGGTACTGGAACCCGGATGGGTAGCCGAAGGTCCAAGAGCCAATGGAACTACCGAGGACCAGCTGACGTTACTGGAACCCGGTTACTAAGCAGGAGGTACCCGTGCCTGAAAGCACTACCAAGGACCACCTGACGTTGGTGGAACTTGGATACCCAGAAGGAGGCACCTAAGCCAAAGGCTCTGCCCGGAACCAGCTGACGGTACTGGAACCAGGATGGGGAGCAGAAGGTACAAGAGCAAAAGACACTGCCGAGAACCAGCTGACGGTGCTGGAACCAGGTGGTGGACCTGAAGGTCCACAGGAGAGGAGAGAACAGCTAGGCCACGAGGCAGCCGCAGTTACCGAACCCCAACAGTCCTACAGGGGGAGCTGGGCCTACTGGCACTACAGAACCAGCCTTGACTACCAGTTCACGCAGCCCACATAGGAAGCTCCTAAACTGGAGGCACCCTGGAGTTGGCTAACCCGACCGCACCACGACGGGGCAAGCATAGGCGTCTCAGTGAGCTTGACACAACCCGGAAACAGCTGACGGTGCTGAAACCAGGCTTGGCACGAGGGAGTACCTGTGTCAAGAACACTGCCGAGAACCAGCTGGCGGTGCTGGAACCCAGATGCGTTGCCCCAGTGTGCAAGAGCCAATGGCACGACCGAGGACCAGCTGGCGGTGCTGGAACCCGGTTACTAAGCTGTAGGTGCCCGCGCTTAAATGCACTACCAAGGACCGCCTGACGTTGGCGGAACTCGGATACCCAGGAGGAGGCACCTAAGCCAAAGGCTCGGCCCGGAACCAGCTGACGGTGCTGGAACCAGGAGGTAGACCCGAAGGCCCACAGGAGAGGAGAGAACAGCTAGGCCGCGAGGCAGCCGCAGTTACCGAACCCCAACAGTCCTACAGGGGGAGCTGGGCCTACTGGCACTACAGAACCAGCCTTGACTACCAGTTCACGCAGCCCACATAGGAAGCTCCTAAACTGGAGGCACCCTGGAGTTGGCTAACCCGACCGCACCACGACGGGGCAAGCATAGGCGTCTCAGTGAGCTTGACACTACCCGGAAACAGCTGACGGTGCTGGAACCAGGTTTGGCACGAGGGAGTACCAGTGACAAAAACATTGCCGAGAACCAGCTGGCGGTGCTGGAACCCAGATGCGTTGCCTATTAAAGATTGTCTTCCTAGAGCCCCAACTAGCGGTGCTGGAGCAAAGGGTAAGCAGGGGGAGCATAGTGTAGGCCGAAGCCTGCACTGGAGGCAGCTTTGTGTCAGCGTTGCGTTTGCAGGACACTTTGCTGGCTACACAGTGTGGGAACAGCTGGCGTTGCTAAACCCCACTAACACAATGGCGGGTGTTTTTCTCTGTGCAGCTAGCACTTGCGGGCAAAAACTAGCGATGTTAGAGCCCGTGGTGAAGCAGAAGGAGGAGGAGAGGAGCAGAGTGTAGGCCGAAGCCTAGTTGAACCAATTTCAAAGGAAACCTTTAACCCCCCCTCAGGTGTTACAAAGTACAAGAGACACACCTTGTGCAGTATTAATGCTGCACAAGTGAAAGGTTGCTCTATTAATTTGTCTACTTGCACACGCTGAATGAAAGACGTACACAATTTAGCCCATTATACTGTCAAACAGTAGTGGAGGCGTGACTTGTCTTTTTAAGGAGACGCAGCACAGGTGTACAAATTTACACCTAGGTGCTGGGCGCAGATTCCTTACCGTTGTTATTTGCAGTACAGGAAACTGCGCTCTTGTGTTATCCCTTGGCAATACCCTGTTAGTGCAGGCCATCTCATGACCTCATTTCATGTTGGCCGGTGCGGTTAACGATGGCCATAAATCCCAGACCCACAGTGCCTTTTCCTAAAGTCACACTGCGGTGCTGGGATTCGTGGCCTTGTGCAGTAAATATTTTCGCCGCTCACACATGTCCTTACACCTGCTTCAGACTGGGCGGCCTCAGCTGATCCCTTATCGCATGCCGCGGCCATGAGGCCGCACAGTCAGAAGAAGGCGGAAGGAGGGGAGTGAAGACAGGGGAACATATGCACTGCTCGTGCCCATCAATCACACCCTCGCAGTCAAAATATATGAGACAACGAGGGGCGTTGTGTCGGGCAGGGCGGACGCACAGGCACAGCCAGCCAACCAATGATGTCAGAAGACGGGCAGCGCTAACAATGGGGGTGCTGCGTGTCATTAGAAAGGAAAGTCACACCTCAGGGACAGTGGAATGGTCTCTAATGAGACACATTTTGTACGTGTTGAGTTCCACGTGGGCAAGGAGAAAAAGTCAGCCACCTTGTACAAATGCAGCAGTACTGCTGTACAAGGTGGCTGTTATACATAGAAACACCTGGGGGTGGGGGGCAGGCTCCCTTCAATTTCAGTTCATGTGCCTGCGTGGCGTTTGCAGGACACGTTGCCGGCTACACAGCAAGGGAACAGCTGGCGGTGCTGAACCCCAATAACACATTGGCTGGTGTTTTTCTCTGTGCAGCTAGCACTTCTGGGCAGAAACTGGCGGTGTTTGAGCCCAGGGTCAGCAGGAGGAGGAGAGGAGCAGAGTGTAGGCCGAAGCCTGCACTGGTGGCAGCTTTTGGTCAGTTGTGCCAGCGTGGCTTGTGCTGGACACGATGCCGACTACACAGCAGGGGAACAGCTGGCGGTGCTGAACCCCACTAACACATTGACTGGTGTTTTTCTCTGTGCAGCTAGCAGTTCCGGGCAAAAACTAGGGGTGTTTGAGCCCAGGGTCAGCAGGAGAGGAGCAGAGTGTAGGCCGAAGCCTAGTTGAACCAATTTCAAAGGTTACCTTTAACCCCCCCTCAGGTGTTGCAAGGTACAAGAGCCACACCTTGTGCAGCATTAATACTGCACAAGTAAAAGGTTGCTCTATTTAATTTGCTCCTTGCACACGCTGAATAAAACACGTACACTATTTTGCCCACTATACTGTCAAACAGTAGTGGAGGCGTGACTTGTCTTTTTAAGGAGATGCAGCACAGGTGTCAAAATTTACACCTAGCTGCTGGGCACAGATTCCTGAGCGTTGTTATTTGCTGTACAGGAGTCTGCGCTATTGTGATCCCTTGGTCATGCGCTGATAGCGCTTCCTGTCTTCTGACCTCATTTCATGTCGGCCGTTGCGGTTAGCGATGGACATGAATCCCAGACCCACAGTGTGTTTTCAAAAAATCACACTGCGTGGCTGGGATTCGTGGCCTTGTGCAGTAAATATGTTTGACACTCACACATGTCCTTACACCAGCTTCAGACTGGGCGGCCTCATCTGATCCCTTATCGCCTGCCGCGGCCATGAGGACACCCAGTCTGAAGAAGGCGGAAGGAGATGAGTGAACACAGGCAAAGATATGCACTGCACATGCCCATCAATCACACCCTCGCTGTCCAAAAAAATAAGACACCGAGGGGCGTTGTTTCGAGCAGGGCAGACGCACAGGCGCAGCCAGCTAACCAATGATGTCAAAAGACGGGCAGCGCTAACAAGGGTGGTGCTGCGTATCATTAGAAAGGAAAGTCACACCTCAGGGACAGTGGAATGGTCTCAATGAGACACATTTTGTACGTGTTGAGTTCCACGTGGGCAAGGAGAAAAAGTCAGCCACCTTGTACAAATGCAGCAGTACTGCTGTACAAGGTGGCTGTTATACATAGAAACACCTGGGGGTGGGGGGCAGGCTCCCTTCAATTTCAGTTCATGTGCCTGCGTGGCGTTTGCAGGTCACATTGCAAGCTACACAGCAGGGGAACAGCTGGCGTTGCTGAAGCCCACTGACACATTGACTGGTGTTTTTCTCTGTGCAGCTCGCATGTCCGGGCAAAAACTGGCGGTGTTAGAGCCCAGGGTCAGCAGGAGGAGGAGAGGAGCAATGTGTAGGCCGAAGCCTGCACTGGTGGCAGCTTTTGGTCGGTTGTGCCAGCGTGGCTTGTGCTGGACACGATGCAAGCTACACAGCAGGGGAATAGCTGGCGTTGCTGAACCCCACTGACACATTGACTGGTGTTTTTCTCTGTGCAGATCGCATGTCCGGGCAAAAACTGGCGGTGTTAGAGCCCAGGGTCAGCAGGAGGAGGAGAGGAGCAGAGTGTAGGCCGAAGCCTAGTTGAACCAATTTCAAAGGTTACCTTTAACCCCCCCTCAGGTGTTGCAAGGTACAAGAGCCACACCTTGTGCAGCATTAATGCTGCACAAGTAAAAGGTTGCTCTATTTGGTTTGCTCCTTGCACACGCTGAATAAAACACGTACACTATTTAGCCCATTATACTGTCAAACAGTTGTGGAGGCGTGACTTGTCTTTTTAAGGAGAAGCAGCACAGGTGTCAAAATTTGCACCTAGGTACTGGGCGCAGATTCCTGAGCGTTGTTATTTGCTGTACAGGAGTCTGCGCTATTGTGATCCCTTGGCCATGCGCTGTGAGCGCTTCCTGTCTTCTGACCTCATTTCATGTCGGCCGTTGCGGTTAGCGATGGACATGAATCCCAGACCCACAGTGTGTTTTCAAAAAATCACACTGCGTGGCTGGGATTCGTGGCCTTGTGCAGTAAATAGGTTTGCCGCTCACACATGTCCTTACACCTGCTCCAGACTGGGCGGCCTCAGCTGATCCCTTATCGCCTACCACGGCCAGGAGGCCGCACAGTCTGAAGAAGGCGGAAGGAGATGAGTTAAGACAGGCGAACATATGCACTGCTCGTGCCCATAAACCACACCCTCGCTGACAAAATAAATATGACAACGAGGGGCGTTGTTTCTAGCAGGGCGGATGCACAGGCGCAGCCAGCTAACCATGATGACAAAAGACGGGAAACGCTACCAAGGGGGGTGCTGCGTATCATTAGAAAGGAAAGTCACACCTCAGGGACAGTGGAATGGTCTCAAAGAGACACATTTTGTACGTGTTGAGTTCCACGTGGGCAAGGAGAAAAAGTCAGCCACCTTGTACAAATGCAGCAGTACTGCTGTACTAGGTGGCTGTTATACATAGAAACACCTGGGGGGGTGGGGCCAGGTTCCCTTTAATTTCAGTTCATGTGCCTGCGTGGCGTTTGCAGGTCACGTTGTCGGCTACACAGCAGGGGAACAGCTGGAGTTGCTGAACCCCACTAACACATTGGCTGGTGTTTTTCTCTGTGCAGCTAGTACTTCCGGGCAAAAACTAGCGGTGTTTGAGCCCAGGGTCAGCAGGAGGAGGAGAGGAGCAGAGTGTAGGCCGAAGCCTGCACTGGTGGCAGCTTTTGTTCTGTTGTGCCAGCGTGGCTTGTGCTGGACACGTTGCCGACTACACAGCAGGGGAACAGCTGGCGGTGCTGAACCCCACTGACACATCACCTAGTGTTTTTTTTGTGTAGACAACACTTCCAGGTGGCAACTGACAGTGTTGAAACCCAGGGAATCAAAGAGGAGCAGAGTGTAGGCCGAAGCCTGCAGTGGAGCAAGTTGAAAGGGAACCTTTAACCCCCCCCCCCAGGCATTTGTTGCTGAAAGAGCCATCTTGTACAGCAGTAATACTGCACATGGAAAATGGTGGCTCCGAAAATTATGCTCCTTGCAAACGCTGAAGTACACACTCATATAATGTGTCCCCTCACACCGTCAAACCATCCCGGAAGTGGGACTTTCCTTTGTAATGTGACACAGCACAGCCGTCATTCCAACCCCCTTGGTGCCGGGCGCCACCTCCTCAACGTTGTTTGGTTCTGTCACGGAGCCCGCGCTGTAATGTTATCCCTTGGCCATGCACAGTTAGCGGTGCCCGTCTTCTGACATCATGTAGGTGTCAGGCTGGCAGTGCCTGTGCGTCCAAGCTGCCCGAGATCCAACCTTGCAGTGTCATCTAATGTAGTCCCACTGCGGGCCAGGGATCTATGGGCATGCGCAGTGCATATCATCGCCTCTCACTCACCTCCTTCCTGCTTCTTCAGACTGTGCGGCGTCACGGCCGTTGCATGCTATTAGGGATCATCTGACGCCGCCTAGTCTGAAGAAGCGTGAAGAAGGGGAGTGAGAGGCTAGTAGATGCACTGCGCATGGCCATGTATACCAGGCCCACTGTGGGATCACATTAGACGACACTGCGAGGTGTGATTTCGGGCAGCGTGGACGCACAGGCGCAGCCAGGATGACAACAAATGATGTCAGAGGACGGGCAGCGCAAACTGTGCATGGCCAAGGGATAACATAACAGCGCAGGGTCCATGACGGAATCAAACAACGCTAAGGAGGCAGCGCACGGTGCCAAGGGGGTAGCAATGACGGCTGTGCTGCGTCACATTACAAAGGAAAGTCCCACCTCCGGGACGGTTGGACGGTGTGAGGGGACACATTACATGAGTGTGTAGTTCAGCGTTTGCAAGGAGCATAATTTCAAGAGCGACCTTTCCCTTGTGCAGTATTAGTGCTGCACATGGTGGCTCTTTCAGTAACAAACGCCTAGGGGTGGGGGGGGACAGGTCCCCTTACATTTTAGTTGTGCCAGCGTGGCGGTCGCATGACACGTTGCCGGATACACAGCTGGGGATCAGCTGACGTTACTGAACCCCAATAACAGAGGAGCGACTGTTGACTGTGCACACAGCACTTCCAGGTACCAACTGGCGGTGTTAGAGCCCAGGGACAGCAGGAGGAGCAGATTGGAGGTATTGCCTGTCATGATCCCAATGGCAGGGGATCACTAAAGGACAAGCACAGATACAAACAAGCTCTAGGGCGATGGAACCTGAGCTGACCGCGACCCTGAACCTAACACACAAATAAAAGTAGCCGGGGAACGTGCCTACGATGATCCTAGACGTCTCGCTCCAGCCGAAGATCTAACTTCCCCTATTAGAAGAAACACAGACCTCTCTTGCCTCCAGAGAAATACCCCACAGAAATAGCAGCCCCCCACATATAATGACGGTGAAATGAGAGGAAAGCACATACGCAGTATGAACACAGTTTCAGCAAAATGAGGCCCGCTAAAGCTAGATAGCAGAGGATACAAAAGTGAACTGCGCGGTCAGCGAAAAACCCTTCAAAAAACCATCCTGAAATTACTTGAACTCATGTGCCAACTCATGGTACATGAGGAGCAATTTCAGCCCACTAGAACAACCAGCAGCAAAGAATCACATATCTGCAGGCTGGACTAAAAAACCAAATAAAGCAAAACACCAAAACAGGAAAATCCAAACTTAGCTTGACCAGAAGGTACTAGGAGCAGGGAGCAGAGGTAACAAGACACACTGGATACATTGATAACCGGCGAGGAAATGCCAGCAAAGCCAGGTTAAATAGGAAACTCCCATATCCTGATGGAACAGGTGGAACCCAGAGACCCAGGAAAGACAAGTCACCCAGTACCATCAGTAACCACCAGAGGGAGCCCAAAAACAGAACTCACAACAGTACCCCCCCTTGAGGAGGGGTCACCGAACCCTCACGAGAACCACCAGTGCGACCAGGATGAGCCCTATGAAAAGCGCGAACCAAATCATCAGCATGAACATCCGAGGCAACCACCCAAGAATTATCCTCCTGACCATAATTCTTCCACTTGACCAAATACTGGAGTTTCCGTCTGGAAACACGAGAATCCAAGATCTTCTCCACAACATACTCCAATTCTCCCTCCACCAGCACTGGAGCAGGAGGCTCAAGCGAAGGAACAACAGGTACCTCATACTTCCGCAACAACGACCGATGGAACACATTATGAATAGCAAACGATGCCGGGAGATCCAAACGAAACGACACAGGGTTAAGAATTTCCAAGATCCTATAGGGACCGATGAACCGAGGCTTGAACTTAGGAGAAGAGACCTTCATAGGTACAAAACGAGAAGACAACCACACCAAGTCCCCAACAAGAAGTCGAGGACCCACGCGGCGACGGCGATTAGCAAACTGCTGAGCCTTCTCCTGGGACAACTTCAAATTGTCCACCACATGACTCCAAATCCGATGCAACCTATCCACCACCATGTCCACTCCAGGACAATCAGAAGGTTCCACCTGACCAGAGGAAAAACGAGGATGAAACCCCGAATTACAAAAGAAAGGAGAAACCAAGGTAGCAGAACTAGCCTGATTATTAAGGGCAAACTCGGCCAGCGGCAAAAAGGTAACCCAGTCATCCTGATCAGCAGAAACAAAACACCTTAAATAAGTTTCCAAGGTCTGATTAGTTCGTTCAGTCTGGCCATTCGTCTGAGGATGGAATGCAGACGAAAAGGACAAATCAATGCCCATCTTAGCACAGAACGTCCGCCAAAATCTAGACACAAACTGGGATCCCCTGTCAGAAACGATGTTCTCAGGAATCCCATGCAAACGAACCACATTCTGAAAAAACAGAGGGACCAACTCAGAGGAGGAAGGTAACTTAGGCAAGGGTAACAGATGAACCATTTTAGAAAAGCGATCACACACAACCCAGATGACGGACATTTTTTGAGAGACAGGGAGATCCGAAATAAAGTCCATGGAAATGTGCGTCCAAGGCCTCTTCGGGATAGGCAAAGGTGACAACAATCCACTGGCCCGAGAACAGCAAGGCTTAGCCCGAGCACAAACCTCACAAGACTGCACAAAAGAACGCACATCCCTCGACAAGGAAGGCCACCAAAAAGACCTGGCCACCAAGTCTCTAGTACCAAATATTCCAGGATGACCTGCCAACGCAGAAGAATGGACCTCGGAGATGACTCTACTGGTCCAATTATCCGGAACAAACAGTCTCTCAGGCGGACAACGATCAGGTTTACCCGCCTGAAACTCCTGCAAAGCACGTCGCAAGTCTGGGGAGACAGCAGACAAAATCACCCCATCCCTAAAGATACCAGAGGGCTCAGAATTTCCAAGGGAGTCAGGCACAAAACTCCTAGAAAGAGCATCCGCCTTCACATTCTTTGAACCTGGCAGGTATGAAACCACAAAATTGAAACGAGAGAAAAACAGTGACCAACGAGCCTGTCTAGGATTCAGACGCCTGGCAGACTCAAGGTAAATCAAATTTTTGTGATCAGTCAAGACCACCACACGATGTCTAGCACCCTCTAGCCAATGACGCCACTCCTCAAATGCCCACTTCATGGCCAAAAGTTCCCGATTACCAACATCATAATTCCGCTCAGCCGGCGAAAACTTTCTAGAAAAAAAACGCGCATGGCTTCATCACTGAGCCATCGGAGCTTCTCTGTGACAAAACCGCCCCCGCTCCAATCTCGGAAGCATCAACCTCAACCTGAAAAGGGAGCGAAACATCTGGCTGACGCAACACAGGAGCAGAAGAAAACCGGCGCTTAAGTTCCTGAAAGGCCTCCACAGCCGCAGGAGACCAATTAGCAACATCAGCACCCTTCTTAGTCAAATCCGTCAAAGGCTTAACACTAGAAAAATTAGTTATAAAACGACGATAGAAATTAGCAAAGCCCAAGAACTTCTGTAGACTCTTAAGAGATGTAGGCTGCGTCCAGTCACAAATAGCCTGAACCTTGACGGGATCCATCTCAATAGTAGAAGGGGAAAAAATATACCCCAAGAAAGAAATCTTCTGGACTCCAAAGAGACACTTTGAGCCTTTTACAAACAAGGAATTGGCCCGCAGGACCTGAAACACCTTCCTGACCTGCTGAACATGAGACTCCCAGTCATCAGAAAAAAACAAAATATCATCCAAATACACAATCATAAATTTATCCAGATATTCACGGAAAATATCGTGCATAAAGGACTGGAAGACTGAAGGAGCATTAGAAAGTCCGAAAGGCATTACCAAATACTCAAAATGGCCCTCAGGCGTATTAAATGCGGTTTTCCACTCATCACCTTGCTTTATTCGTATAAGATTATACGCACCCCGAAGATCAATCTTAGTGAACCATTTAGCCCCCTTAATGCGAGCAAACAAATCAGTCAACAATGGCAAAGGATACTGATATTTTACGGTAATCTTATTCAAAAGACGATAATCTATACAAGGCCTCAAGGAACCATCTTTTTTGGCCACGAAAAAAAAACCTGCTCCCAAAGGGGACAAAGATGGACGGATATGTCCCTTTTCCAAGGACTCCTTAACATAATCCCGCATAGCAGTATGCTCTGGCACTGACAGATTGAACAAACGACCTTTAGGAAATTTACTGCCTGGAATTAAATTTATAGCACAATCGCAATCCCTGTGAGGAGGAAGCGAACTGAGCTTAGGCTCCTCAAAAACATCCCGATAGTCAGACAAAAACACAGGAATCTCAGAAGGAGTAGATGAAGCAATAGAAATCGGAGGTGCATCATCATGAACCCCCTGACAACCCCAGCTTAACACAGACATCGATTTCCAGTCAAGGACTGGATTATGAGTTTGTAACCATGGCAGACCAAGCACTAGGACATCATGCAAATTATACAGTACCAGGAAGCGAATCACCTCCTGATGAACAGGAGTCATACGCATGGTCACTTGTGTCCAGTACTGAGGTTTATTCATAGCCAAAGGTGTAGAGTCAATTCCCTTCAAAGGAATAGGGACTTCCAGAGGCTCCAGACTAAACCCACAGCGATTGGCAAATAACCAATCCATAAGACTCAGGGCAGCGCCTGAATCCACATAGGCATCGACGGAAATGGATGATAATGAACAAATCAGAGTCACAGACAGAATGAACTTAGACTGTAAAGTACTAATGGCAACAGACTTATCAACCTTTTTTGTGCGTTTAGAGCATGCTGATATAACATGAGCTGAATCACCACAATAAAAGCACAACCTTTTTTTCCGCCTATAATTTTGCCGTTCACTTCTGGACTGAATTCTATCACATTGCATTATCTCAGGTGACGGTTCAGACGACACCGCCAAATGATGCACAGGTTTGCGCTCCCGTAAACGCCGATCAATTTGAATAGCCATAGTCATAGACTCATTCAGACCAGTAGGCGCAGGGAACCCCACCATAACATCTTTAATGGCCTCAGAAAGGCCATCTCTGAACTTTGCAGCCAGGGCGCACTCATTCCACTGAGTAAGCACCGACCACTTCCGAAATTTTTGACAATAAATTTCTGCTTCATCTTGCCCCTGAGAGAGGGCCAACAAAGCTTTTTCAGCCTGAATCTCTTGGTTAGGTTCCTCATAGAGCAAACCCAATGCCAGAAAAAACGCATCCGCATTAAGCAACGCAGGGTCCCCTGGTGCCAATGCAAATGCCCAATCCTGAGGGTCACCCCGCAGGAAAGATATAATAATCTTGACTTGCTGAGCAGGGTCTCCAGAGGAGCGAGATTTCAAAGAAAGAAACAACTTGCAATTGTTCCTAAAATTCAGAAAACGAGATCTATCTCCAGAAAAAAACTCTGGGACAGGAATTCTAGGTTCAGACATAGGAGCATGTACAACAAAATCCTGTATATTTTGAACCTTAGCGGCAAGATTATTCAGGCTGGAAGCCAAACTCTGGACGTCCATGATAAACAGCTGGGATCAGAGCCATTCAAAGATTAAGAGGAGGAGGAAGTAGCCAGGCTGCAATAAGGCTAGGCAGCAAACTCTGAGGGAAAGAGAAAAAAAAAAAAAAAAAAAAAAAAAACTTCCTCAGACTACTTATCCTCCTACTTCAGCCAATACAATTAACACTTTGTGGGCCGGTTATACTGTCATGATCCCAATGGCAGGGGATCACTAAAGGACAAGCACAGATACAAACAAGCTCTAGGGCGATGGAACCTGAGCTGACCGCGACCCTGAACCTAACACACAAATAAAAGTAGCCGGGGAACGTGCCTACGATGATCCTAGACGTCTCGCTCCAGCCGAAGATCTAACTTCCCCTATTAGAAGAAACACAGACCTCTCTTGCCTCCAGAGAAATACCCCACAGAAATAGCAGCCCCCCACATATAATGACGGTGAAATGAGAGGAAAGCACATACGCAGTATGAACACAGTTTCAGCAAAATGAGGCCCGCTAAAGCTAGATAGCAGAGGATACAAAAGTGAACTGCGCGGTCAGCGAAAAACCCTTCAAAAAACCATCCTGAAATTACTTGAACTCATGTGCCAACTCATGGTACATGAGGAGCAATTTCAGCCCACTAGAGCAACCAGCAGCAAAGAATCACATATCTGCAGGCTGGACTAAAAAACCAAATAAAGCAAAACACCAAAACAGGAAAATCCAAACTTAGCTTGACCAGAAGGTTCTAGGAGCAGGGAGCAGAGGTAACAAGACACACTGGATACATTGATAACCGGCGAGGAAATGCCAGCAAAGCCAGGTTAAATAGGAAACTCCCATATCCTGATGGAACAGGTGGAACCCAGAGACCCAGGAAAGACAAGTCACCCAGTACCATCAGTAACCACCAGAGGGAGCCCAAAAACAGAACTCACAACAATTGCCGCACACACAGCTGGGGATCAGCTGACGTTACTGAACCCCAATAACAGAGGAGCGACTGTTGACTGTGCACACAGCACTTCCAGGCACCAACTGGCGGTGTTAGAGCCCAGGGACAGCAGGAGGAGCAGATTGGAGGTATTGCCGCACACACAGCTGGGGATCAGCTGACGTTACTGAACCCCAATAACAGAGGAGCGACTGTTGACTGTGCACACAGCACTTCCAGGCACCAACTGGCGGTGTTAGAGCCCAGGGACAGCAGGAGGAGCAGAGGAACAGAGTGTAGGCCGAAGCCTGATTGGAGCAAGTTGAAAGGGAACCTTTAACCCCCCCCCAAGACGTTTGTAGCTGAAAGAGCCATCTTGTGCAGCACTAACGATGCAAAAGGAAAAGGTGGTTCTTTTAATTATGCTCCTTGCAAACACCGAAGTAAACACTAAAAATGTGTCCCCTTATACCGTTAAACCATCCCGGAGGTGCGAATTTCCTTCGTAATGGGACACAGCACAGCTGTCATTCCTATCCACTTGGTGCCGTGCGCTGCCTCCTCAGCGTTGTTTTAAGCTGTCACGGAGCCTGCGCTGTTCTGTTAGCCCTTGGCCATGCCCAATTAGCGCTGCCTGTCTTCTGACATAATTTGGTGTCAGGCTGTCACTGCCTGTGCGTCCACGCTGCTCCAGATCCCACCTCGCAGTCTCGTCCAACGTAATCCCACTGCGGGCCTTGGAACCATGGACATGCACAGTGCATATCCTCGACTCTCACTCCCCTCCTTCCCTCTTCTTCAGACTGTGCGGTGTCACGGCCGTGGCATGCTATTAGGGATCAGCTGACGGCGCACAGTCTAAAGAAGGCGGAGGGAAATGAGCGAGAGCCCGAGGGGAAGATATGCACTGCGCATGCCCATGGATCCCAGGCCCGCAGTGTGACTCAATCAGAAGACACAGCGAGGCGGGATCTCGGGCAGCGCGGCCGCACAGGCGCAGCCAGCCTGACACCAAATTATGTCAGAAGACAGGCAGCGCAAATAGGGCATGCCCAAGGGATAACAGAACAGCGCAGGCTCCGTGACAGCTTAAAACAACGCTGAGGAGGCAGCGCATTGGAAACAAGGGGGTAGGAATGACGGCTGTGCTGCGTCACATTGCGAAGGAAAGTCCCAGCTCCGGGACAGTATAACGGTATCAGTGAACACATTTTATAAGTGTTAAGTTCTGCGTGTGCAAGGAGCTAAAAAAAAAGAGCTACCTTTTCCTTGTGCAGCATTACTGCTGCACAAGATGGCTCTTTCAGTAACAAACGACGGGGAGGGGGGGGGGGACAGGTTCCCTTACATTTAGGTTGTTGTGCCAGCATGGCGGTCGCAGGACACATTGCCGGCTACACAGCTGGGGATCAGCTGACGTTACTGAAACCCAATAACACTGGGTCGTATGTTTTTACTGTGCAGCCTGCACTTCTGAGCCGCAACTGGCGGTGTTGGAGCCCAGGAATAGCAGTTCAGGTGGTAGAAAGATGAACACAGCAGGAGACCTGGATGACACCCAATTACTTAATCAGGCAGAGGAGTGGCAAATTCCTGCGAGATCCAGGCCTGGTTCATTTTCAGGAAAGTAAGCCGGTCAACGTTATCGGAGGATAGTCGCATGCGACGGTCTGTTAGTACACCACCTGCGGCACTAAAGACACGTTCCGATAAGACACTAGCCGCAGGGCAAGCCAGCACCTCCAATGCATACTGGCTTAGCTCTGGCCATGTATCCAGCTTAGAGACCCAAAACTTGAACGGGGAAGAGCCGTCTGGGAGTACAGTAAGAGGGCAAGCCATGTAGTCTGTCACCATCTGACGGAACCGTTGCCTCCTGCTGACTGGAGCCGCCGGTGATGGTGTAGACATTTGGGGCGGGCACACAAAAGTGTGCCAGAGTTGTGCCATACTGGGCTTGCCTTGGGCAGAGGCACTGCTTCTGCTCCCTCTTTGGGCAGAGCCTCCCCCACTGCCTCGACGCACTGAGCTGCTTTGTAAAGCACTAGCAGCACTCCTCTCAGTTGGACAGGAGAAGATGATGGAATTCACCAGTGTGTCGTGGTACTCCCGCAATTTACGCTCCCGGGTCAACGCAGGGATGAGGTTTTGGACATTGTCCCGGTAGCGAGGATCGAGGAGGGTGAACACCCAATAATCAGGCATGTTGAGAATGTGGTCGATGCGGCGGTCGTTTCTCAGGCACTGCAGCATGAAATCCACCATGTGCTGCAGAGTGCCAACTGACCCAGAAACGCTGTCCCCTGCTTGAGACATGATCTCTGCCCGCTCGTCATCAC
Organism: Ranitomeya imitator; assembly: GCF_032444005.1. Taxonomy (NCBI): domain Eukaryota; kingdom Metazoa; phylum Chordata; class Amphibia; order Anura; family Dendrobatidae; genus Ranitomeya; species Ranitomeya imitator. The sequence continues at coordinate 187,850,463 of NC_091284.1, read as the reverse complement.
CCCACCCTCGCTGTACACACTGACCACTGGACAATTGTGTCGCTCCCTCCTCTGGACGGAGCTCTTCCTCCTCCATTGACTCCTCCTCATCCTCCTCACAAATTGGCCCCTGCGCACCCCTTTGTGAGGAACCACGTGGCGCTGACTCTCCAGAAGCTGATGGAAAAGGTGACTCCTCATCCTCCACCTCTTCCACAACATCATCCCTTAACCCTTGCAAAGTTTGCTGAAGCAGGCAGATAAGGGGGACAGTCATGCTGACTAGTGCATCATCTGCACTTGCCATCCGCGTGGAATAATCAAAAGGACGCAAAACCTGGCAGACGTCCTTCATAGTGGCCCACTCTGTGGTTGTGAAGTCTGATCGGCGCTGACTGCGACTTCTTTGCGCCTGATGCAGCTGGTACTCCATAACTGCTTGCTGCTGCTCACACAACCGCTCCAACATATGTAACGTGGAATTCCACCGGGTAGGTAGGTCACATATGATGCGGTGTTCCGGAAGGCGGAATCGGCGCTGCAGAGCAGCAATGCGGGATCTGGCCAAGCTGGAACGCCGCAAGTGAGCACACTCTAGGCGGACCTTGTGCAGCAGGGCATCAAGATCCGGATAGTCCCTCAGAAAACTCTGCACAACCAAATTGAGCACATGTGCCAGACATGGGATGTGAGTGAGGTTGCCAAGGGCCAAAGCTGCCACCAGATTTCGGCCATTGTCACACACTACCATGCCTGGCTGGAGATTCGCTGGCAGTAACCACACATCGCTCTCCTGCTTGATGGCATTCCAGAGCTCCTGCACTGTGTGGCTTCGATGCCCCAATGAAACTAGTTTCAAGACGGCCTGTTGACGTTTGGCCACGGCTGTGCTCCTGTCGGTCATAGGTAAACGTTCACGGGTCCATGTGGAGGTGGACTGTGACGGATCCTGCAGAGAGGAATCTGAGGAAATGGTGTAAGAGGAGGAGTCGATGCATACAGACTGGATTCCTGCAATCCTTGGAGTGGGCAGGACACGTCCTGCGCCACTCGCACGATCTGTACCTGGCTCAACAACATTAACCCAATGGGCAGTGAGGGAAACATATCGCCCCTGTCCATGCTGACTGGTCCACGCATCGGTGGTGAGGTGGACCTTGCTACTGACGGCGTTCAGTAGCGCATGTTTTATGTTTGCCTCAAGATGCCTGTGCAGGGCAGGGACAGCCTGCCTGCTGAAGTAAAAGCGGCTGGGCACCTTGTACTGTGGGACTGCCAATGCCATCAAGTCACGGAAGCTGTCAGTCTCCACCAGCCTGAACGAGAGCATTTCCAGGGACAACAGTTTGGCAATGCCTGCATTCAGAGCCTGTGCTCGGGGGTGGTTGGCCGAGAATGCCCGCCTTTTCTCCCATGCCTGTACTACCGATGGCTGTAGAGTAGACTGGGAGTGTGAGGATGACTGGGAAGGTGGTGCTGTGGGTGGAATTACACTAGGTCTCTGGACAACAGTGGAGGAAGAGGCAACATGAGATGAAGAGGTGGTAGCTGCCGCTGTTGGTTGGCCTACATCTTCACTGTGTTTCTGTAACTCCACCGCGTGCCTGGTCCGCACATGTTTCCACACATTTGTGGTATTGAGGTTGCTGACACTTTTACCTCTTTTTACTTTCTGATGACACAGCTTGCATTTGACAAAACAAATGTCATCTGCAACTGTGTCAAAAAAGGACCAGACACTGCAAGTCTTGGGAGCGCCCTTTTTGGCTTTGGAAAGAGACAGGCTCCTAACGGGTGCCAAAGTGGAGGCTACAGGCTCCGCAGTCTTCCCCCTCCCTCTCCCTCTTTGGCCCGTAAGGGGAAGCTCTTCCTCAGAGCTGCTCCCACCACCTTCCTGTTCCTCACGCCACGATGGGTCAAGGACCTCATCATCTCCACTACCCTCTGCCACCAACTGCTCCTCCTGGGTAGTCTCGGCAGCACAGTACGCATCAGAAAGCGGCACCTGAGTTTCATCATCAGATGCGTACTGCGCTGTGGTCACCGGAGGCACTGGCCCACCTGCCTCTTCAGAGTCAGAGAGAAAAAGCTGTTGGGCATCACTGCACACTGCCTCTTCTTCCATTTCTCCAATGCTGCTTGGCTGGCCCCCTGTTTCCAAGCCAAGAGATTCAGAGAACAGAAGTAGAGACGGCTCCTGTCCTGGGCTCTCTGACTGCCTGGCCAATTTGGCAGGTGGTGAAGAGACAGATGGCTGCTCTCCAGTGCTCTGTGCCTGAGAGGATGTGGCACTAACTGAAGTCGATGCCGAGGCGTTAGCTGCCATCCACCCGACAACGGCTTCAATTTGGTCTTCACGCAGCAGCGGTGCACGGCGCTCTCCGACAAAGCTGCGCATGAAGGACTGTTCCCTGCTGAAACTGAGTGACGACGAGTCACCGGCGCCCGCAGCAGGCACAGAATCACCACGTCCTCTCCCTGCTCCTCTCCATGCTCCGCGCCCACGCCCACGTGCCTTACTCCCTGCCCTCTTCATCTTGGTTGACAGATAAAGATAAGCAGAAAAGTACTAAGGCCTTAGTGTGCTTATTCCTGAAATGCTCCTCCTAACAGGTGTAAGAAACACTAATGTTGTAAAGTGTGGACTAAACTTTATTATTTTTCAAATGTGGCCTACACACAAGTGTTAAGTTGTGTTTGGTGAACTTTACTTTTTTTTTTGTGCAGATCGGGCTACAGAGCTAGTTTAAATCACACGGAGACCGTGCAGACAGCCGTAAACGGCGCTGCAAGGCCAAAAAACCCTCCTCTAGGTTATCCTATGTAATGTTTTTCCACTATTTAGCTGGAGACGGGTGGAAAGACACTAATAGGATTTTTTTTTTTTAAATTTTAAACAGGCTGCACTATTTGAAAAATAAGGAAATTGTTTTTCAAGGTATGAGGCAGTAACGAACCCTGAGCTGAATCCAACCGGCTATGGCTGCACACAGACTACAGGGCGAGCTGGGCTCACACGGAGACCGTGCAGACAGCCGTAAACGGCGCTGCAAGGCCCAAAAAAACCCCTCTAGGTTATCCTATGTAGTGTTTTTCCACAATTTAGCTGGAGACGGGTGGAAAAACACTAATAGGGAATTTTTTTTAAAATTTTTAAACAGGCTGCACTATTTGAAAGAAAGGAAAATTTTTCTCAAGGTATGAGCCAGTAACGAACCCTGAGCTGAATCCAACCGGCTATGGCTGCACACAGACTACAGGGCGAGCTGGGCTCACACGGAGACCGTGCAGACAGCCGTAAACGGCGCTGCAAGGCCCAAAAAAAAACCTCTAGGTTATCCTATGTAGTGTTTTTCCACAATTTAGCTGGAGACGGGTGGAAAAACACTAATAGGGAATTTTTTTTAAAATTTTTAAACAGGCTGCACTATTTGAAAGAAAGGAAAATTTTTCTCAAGGTATGAGCCAGTAACGAACCCTGAGCTGAATCCAACTGGCTATGGCTGCACACAGACTACAGGGCGAGCTGGGCTCACACGGAGACCGTGCAGACAGCCGTAAACGGCGCTGCAAGGCCCAAAAACCCCCCTCTAGGTTATCCTATGTAGTGTTTTTCCACAATTTAGCTGGAGACGGGTGGAAAAACACTAATAGGAAATTTGAGAAAAAATGTGCAGCAGGCTGCACTATGAGCAAAAAAGGACAACTGTGTGAGGCAGTGTGAACCCCCCCTGAGCTGAATACAACCGGGTATATGGCTGCACACAGACTACAGAGTGAGCTGCACACACACACACACACAGAGACCTTGCAGAACGCTGTTAAAACAGCGCTGCAAGGCAAGAGCAAGGTGAACAGTGAAGAACACACAGCGTTTTGCTAAATTAGCCTTTGGAAAGGAAAATAAAGCAATTAGCTAGCTCAACTGGCGCTCAGTTAGAACACAGCGTCCTGTCCCTAACTGAAATCACAGCAGAGTGAGCGCAAAATGGCGGCAGCGTTTTTTATAGTGCAGAGTGACGTCATTTCAGCAGCCAATCACAGCCTTGCCAGTACTTACATGCCCACCATGCTAAACAGGATGTGCCCACACTTCCAATCATTCCTCATTGGCTGCTGCGTGCAGTTTGAATTCTGGGAACTTCCGATTCCGGTATCCGATACGCGGGAAGTATCGGAATTCGGTATCGGAATTCCGATACCGCAAATATCGGCCGATACCCGATACTTGCGGTATCGGAATGCTCAACACTATTTGTAAGCCAAAACCAGGAGTGGGTGATAAATACAGAAGTGATGACGTGTTTCTATTATACTTTTTCTATGATTGTTCCACTTATCATTTTCGCTTAGAAATACTGATGTGAAATACTGACCGAATACTGAACCTATGAACGTGGCTTTAAAATAAGTATACTGAATTTTTGCCTTGGTATAACCTTTGTAGTAAAATGAAAACTCAAGGAGATAAAATACACAAAAGCATAAAAATGGGGGAAGCATTTCTCTCATTATTCTATTAATTTTCTGTTGGAAATCACTATGGAAAGTTATTTAAAACAGTGTCCATATTAAGCAGCAATGGGTGGGGTGGACACTTAGACCCAGTTGCGTAATTTCCACTTGATTTTCGCCCTTCCTTTCTGTGTTTGTTCAGTACTCTGAGACCACCACCCATAAACATGCAGTAAAAAAAGAGTTGGTCGTGTTCTGTAATGGGTAACAGGAAATTAGGAAACCGAAAACAAAATGTAGAAAATAAATCTAAGATATCCTGGTGATCTTATGTACTGGACTAAGCTGCTAAAAACACTAAATGTAAGAGTTAATAGGGCAATGATAGCATTTCTCTGAACCTCTTTAACCACTTCCTTATTGCTATGTATCACTTAACATCTAAATGGATACAGGACCAAATAGACAATAGGAATAGCTTGTGATCTCAGATGAAAGTGCCTTTTGTGCTTCAGCTGTAAAGAATTTGACGTCCATCTATAAATAAACCCTTCATTCCAGCCTGTCCTCTACTACAGAAATATATGTATGGCCCTTCAAAAGTTTCATCAAGCTATATTTATATATAATAATAGGAAAAATGAACAATCCAGAACTGAGGATGTCGTAGGTGTAATAATAATAATATTAGCTAATGCCTCCAATTAGAAATGTAATATAGTTCTGATTCGCTATGTCACTTACCCCATGTGCAGGCATTGCAGTAGCTTCGGTATCCATGGTCACGACCACTCAGACAGTGGTTAGTGGTCATAATTTTGGATACCTAAGCTACTGCAATGCCTGCACATGCGGTAAACGACAGAGTGAATCAGAAGAACTATATTACATTTCTAATTAGAGGCATTTGCTAATATTATTATTATTATTATTATTATTACACTTACTAAATATTCGGATAGGATCTTGGAGATGGGAATACCCCTTTAAGGGGCACCATACTGTAGAAAAATTGTGAGTAAGCTTTGTTAAAAAAGCTTGTCTCTTGATTATCTTGCTGCGAAACAGGTTGCCGATCACCCACCGAACAATCAAAATGCTTGTGCCATGACTCTGACAGGATGGTTCCGCCTCCATCCTGTCAGGTCAGGGTTAATTCTAGTCCGCCTCTCTTTGGGGCAGCTACTTAATCTTGGTAGTTCCTGGGTTTGGTATGGGTGATACTTCCGTATACTCAGTTTGTGGTGGTTACTCATCCGAAATCGTGGTGCCTCTGTGCGTGTGAGCTTTTGCTGTGTATGACCCGGTTTGTCCCCTGACTTTTGCCTCTGTATCCTGCATTGTACTGCCCTGTCCTTCCCGGCCATCTGATCCCTTGGCTCGTCTCTGTTTACTCTCTGTCTTATCCCTCGGTACCACGCTCTCGTCTGGCTTTTGACCTTCAGCTCTCCTTTGACTACATTTACATTCTGTGCCCTGTACTCCGCACTCCCAGCTGCCTTCCTTGGCCGCACGTGCAGTGGCTCCGCCCTCCGTTATCACGTGACTGCTTTGTTCCAGGTCCTGTGCTAACTGGTTAGTCTCAGATCCTTGAGCTCTGCGTGCCTTGTATTCCCACTCCCTGTGCTCTCTGATAGCGCCCCCTAGGCTGCGCCAGTGACACCATCAGTGTTATTACAGTTTGTTCATATGATGCAAGCACAACTCATACCGCCGAGAACAATGGCAGTCTATGTGCACTGAACAATCTACTATATATTGCTTGGTGGGCATCATTTACTTTGGTCTGCTTGTGTAAACAGGCATTCAAATGATTGCTGAAAAGTTTACCTATCGGCGGTTGTTTGGTGCCACTGGTCAGTCTGTGCAGACTCTTACCCTCACAGCACAGCACGTTTGTGCCTACTGTCAGTCATCTACATTTATTATTTGTCTGTCCAACAGCTACCACAGTTCTGATGGATGGCAGCCATTCACCATTGTAGACAAAAAAGGATACTTTTTTGCAGGGCTCTTTTGAGTAGAAAATCGCTGCTGTTTGCTGTGTTTCCCTATGCAGTTTAGTAAAAGGTAACCAGTCCCATATCTGCCAGATTAAGGCTAAAGGTACCGTTACACTAAACGCTTTACCAACGATCACGACCAGCGATACGACCTGGCCGTGATCGTTGGTAAGTCGTTGTGTGGTCGCTGGAGAGCTGTCACACAGACAGCTCTCCAGCGACCAACGATGTCGAAGTCCCCGGGTAAACAGGGTAAATATCGGGTTACTAAGCGCAGGGCCGCGCTTAGTAACCCGATATTTACCCTGGTTACCATTGTAAATGTAAAAAAAAAAAAAACACTACATACTTACATTCCGGAGTCTGTCACGTCCCCTGCCGTCAGCTTCCTGCACTGACTGTGAGCGCCGGCCGTAAAGCAGAGCACAGCGGTGACGTCACCGCTGTGCTTTACGGCCGGCGCTCACAGTCAGTGCAGGAAGCTGACAGCGAGGGACGTGACAGACACCGGAATGTAAGTATGTAGTGGGGTTTTTTTTACATTTACAATGGTAACCAGGGTAAATATTGGGTTACTAAGCACGGCCCTGTGCTTAGTAACCCGATATTTATCCTGGTTACCAGTGAACACATCGCTGGATCGGCGTCACACACGCCGATCCAGCGATGACAGCGGGCGATCAGCAACCAAATAAAGGTCCTGAACATTCGCAGTGACCAACGATCACCCAGCAGGGGCCTGATCGTTGGTCGCTGTCACGCATAACGATTTCGTTAACGATATCGTTGCAACGTCACAAAAAGCAACGATATCGTTAACGAAATCATTATGTGTGATGGTACCTTAAAGGCAGACTCTTTGTTCAAGTGTCCTTTCTAGCCTCCATGTGTTGGATAGTGGCCTGAGACATCTTGAAAGGGGTTGTCCAGTTCTTTATATAAGTATTTATAAGTCATCTATCTCAGATTGGCGGGGTGTGACACCTGACATGCCGGCCGATCAGCTGTTGGCGGCGCTGGCGTCAGCTGGAGGTGATCAGTTGCAAAGCATAAATATGGCTCCGTCAAATGTATAGTGGCTGCAGCGGGGTACTGCTCAAATCAATAGACATGGATATGAAGTACCTGGCCATGGCCACTATACAGTTAACAGGACTGAATAGTTCCCCTCTACAGCGGAGCCCATCTGGCCACTGCTGACACCCAGAACAGTTAATCAGCAAGGGTCACACCTCCCCCGATCTGATACTGATTGGCTATTCTAAAGGTACCTTCACACTCAGCGACGCTGCAGCGATACCGACAACGATGCCGATCGCTGCAGCGTCACTGTTTGGTCGCTGGAGAGCTGTCACACAGACAGCTCTCCAGCGACCAACGATCCCAAGGTCCCTGATAACCAGGGTAAACATCGGGTTACTAAGCGCAGGGCCGCGCTTAGTAACCCGATGTTTACCATGGTTACCAGCGTAAACGTTAAAAAAACAAACAATACATACTTACCTTCCGCTGTCTGTCCTCCGGCGCTCTGCTTTCCTGCACTGTCAGCGCCGGTCAGCCGGAAAGCAGAGCGGTGACGTCACCGCTGTGCTTTCCGGCTGGCCGGAGCTGACACAGGATGCAGGAGGAGTGCAGAGAAGCACAGCGCCGGGGACAGACAGCTGAAGGTAAGTATGTAGTGTTTGTTTTTTTAACGTTTACGCTGGTAACCAGGGTAAACATCGGGTTACTAAGCGCGGCCCTGCGCTTAGTAACCCCATGTTTACCCTTTGTTACCAGTGAAGACATCGCTGGATCGGCGTCACACACGCCGATCCAGCGATGTCAGCGGGAGATCCAGCGACGAAATAAAGTTCTGGACTTTCCTCAGCGACCAACGATCTCCCAGCAGGGGCCTGATCGTTGGTCGCTCTCACACATAACGATTTCCTTAACGATATCGTTGCTACATCACAAAAAGCAACGATATCGTTAACGATATCGTTATGTGTGAAGGTACCTTTAGGATAAGTCACCAATGTAAAGTACCGGAGAACCCCTCTGATATAAATTCAGGACTTTTTTTCTGACCTATATGCTTGATAAAATATAAAAGTGCAGTGTGAACTTTGCCTAATCTGGAAAAAAATAATAGTATCCATCTATTTATCTATCTATCTATCTATCTATCTATCTATCTATCTATCTATCTATCTATCTATCTATCTATCCAATATCTATCTATCGATCTATCACATATCTATCTAATATCTATCCTATATCTATCTAATATCTATCCCATATCTATCTATCTATCGATCTTTCCCATATCTATCTATTTATCTATCTATCTATCTATTTATCTATCTATCGATCTATCCCATATCTATCTAATATCTATCCCATATCTATCTAATATCTATCCCATATCTATCTAATATCTATCCCATATCTATCTATCGATCTATCCCATATCTATCTATAGATCTATATCAGTCTACCACCCTACCCGTGCCCTCCGCTCCGCTGATGACCTCAGGTTAGCATCCTCAATAATCAGAACCTCCCACTCCCGTCTCCAAGACTTTACACGTGCTGCGCCGATTCTTTGGAATGCACTACCTAGGATAATACGATTAATCCCCAATCCCCACAGTTTTAAGCGTGCCCTAAAAACTCATTTGTTCAGACTGGCCTACCGCCTCAATGCATTAACCTAACGATCCCTGTGTGGCCTATACTAAAAAAAAAAAAAAAAAAAATTAATTAACTGGTTCATGCAGCTTTACATGAACACCCAAGCCTTACACTATGGCTGGTCCGAATAACTATAGCAATTGTTACCATCCACCTCTCGTGTCTCCCCTTTTCCTCATAGTTTGTAAGCTTACGAGCAGGGCCCTCACTCCTCTTGGTATCTGTTTTGAACTGTATTTCTGTTATGCTGTAATGTCTATTGTATGTACAAGTCCCCTCTATAATTTGTAAAGCGCTGCGGAATATGTTGGCGCTATATAAATAAAATTATTATTATTATTATTATTATATCTATCTATCGATCTATCCAATATCTATCTATCTATCCAATATCTATCTATCCAATATCTATCTATCTATCTATCTATCTATCTAATATCTATCCCATATCTATCTATCGATATATCCCATATCTATCTATCTATCTATCTATCTATCTATCTATTTATCTATCCAATAGATCTATCCAATCTATCTATCCAATATCTATCTATCTATCTATCTATCTATCTATCTATCTATCTATCTATCTATCTATCTATCCAATATCTATCTATCTATCTATCCAATATCTATCTATCTATCTATCTATCTATCTATCTATCTAAAAGTGCAGTGTGAACTTTGCCTAATCTGGAAAAAAACAATAGTATCTATCTATCTATCTATCTATCCTATATCTGTCTATCCAATATCTATCTATCTACTTATCTATCTATCCATCTATCTATGTGTGTAAATGGGTTAGTAACTGGCTTAGTGATAGAAAGCAGAGGGTGGTTATAAATGGTATAGTCTCTAACTGGGTCGCTGTGACCAGTGGGGTACCGCAGGGGTCAGTATTGGGACCTGTTCTCTTCAACATATTCATTAATGATCTGGTAGAAGGTTTACACAGTAAAATATCGATATTTGCAGATGATACAAAACTATGTAAAGCAGTTAATACAAGAGAAGATAGTATTCTGCTACAGATGGATCTGGATACGTTGCAAACTTGGGCTGAAATGTGGCAGATGAGGTTTAACAATGATAAATGTAAGGTTATACACATGGGAAGAAGGAATCAATATCACCATTACACACTGAATGGGAAACCACTGGGTAAATCTGACAGGGACTTGGGGATCCTAGTTAATGATAAACTTACCTGGAGCAGCCAGTGCCAGGCAGCAGTTGCCAAGGCAAACAGGATCATGGGGTGCATTAAAAGAGGTCTGGATACACATGATGAGAGCATTATACTGCCTCTGTACAAATCCCTAGTTAGACCGCACATGGAGTACTGTGTCCAGTTTTGGGCACCGGTGCTCAGGAAGGATATAATGGAACTAGAGAGAGTACAAAGGAGGGCAACAAAATTAATAAAGGAGATGGGAGAACTACAATACCCAGATAGATTAGCGAAATTAGGATTATTTAGTCTAGAAAAAAGACGACTGAGGGGCGATCTAATAACCATGTATAAGTATATAAGGGGACAATACAAATATCTCGCTGAGGATCTGTTTATACCAAGGAAGGTGACGGGCAGAAGGGGGCATTCTTTGCGTCTGGAGGAGAGAAGGTTTTTCCACCAACATAGAAGAGGATTCTTTACTGTTAGGGCAGTGAGAATCTGGAATTGCTTGCCTGAGGAGGTGGTGATGGTGAACTCAGTCGAGGGGTTCAAGAGAGGCCTGGATGTCTTCCTGGAGCAGAACAATATTGTATCATACAATTATTAGGTTCTGTAGAAGGACGTAGATCTGGGGATTTATTATGATGGAATATAGGCTGAACGGGATGGACAAATGTCTTTTTTCGGCCTTACTAACTATGTTACTATGTTACTATCTATCTATCTATCTATCTATCTATCTATCTATCTATCTATCTATCTATCTAATATATATCCCATATCTATCTAATATCTATCTATATATCTATCTAATATCTATCCCATATCTATCTATCTATCTATCTATCTATTTATCTATCTATCGATCTATCCCTTATCTATCTAACATCTATCCTATATGTATCTAATATCTATCCCATATCTATCTATCGATCTATCCCATATCTATCTATCCAATATCTATCTATCTAATATCTATCCCATATCTATCTATCGATCTATCTATCTATCTATCTATCTATCTATCTATCTATCTATCTATCTATCTATCTATCTATCCAATATCTATCTATCTATCTATCCAATATCTATCTATCTATCCAATATCTATCTATCTATCTATCTATCTATCTATCTATCTATCTATCTAAAAGTGCAGTGTGAACTTTGCCTAATCTGGAAAAAAACAATAGTACCCATCTATTTATCTATCTATCTATCTATCTATCTATCTATCTATCTATCTATCTATCTATCTATCTATCTATGTATCTATCCCATATCTATCTATCTATCTATCTATCTATCTATCTATCTATCTATCTATCTATCTATCTATCTATCTATCTATCTATCCCATATCTATCGATCTATCCCATATCTATCTATCCCATATCTATCTATCGATCTATCCCATATCTATCTATCGATCTATCCCATATCTATCTATCTATCTATTTATCTATCTATCTATTTATCTATCTATCGATCTATCCCATATCTATCTAATATCTATCCTGTATCTATCTAATATCTATCCCATATCTATCCATCGATCTATCCCATATCTATCTATCGATCTATCCCATATCTATCTATCGATCTATCCCATATCTATCTATCTATCTATCTACAGTGGGGCAAAAAAGTATTTAGTCAGTCAGCAATAGTGCAAGTTCCACCACTTAAAAAGATGAGAGGCGCCTGTAATTTACATCATAGGTAGACCTCAACTATGGGAGACAAACTGAGAAAAAAAAATCCAGAAAATCACATTGTCTGTTTTTTTAACAATTTATTTGCATATTATGGTGGAAAATAAGTATTTGGTCAGAAACAAAATTTCATCTCAATACTTTGTAATATATCCTTTGTTGGCAATGACAGAGGTCAAACGTTTTCTGTAAGTCTTCACAAGGTTGCCACACACTGTTGTTGGTATGTTGGCCCATTCCTCCATGCAGATCTCCTCTAGAGCAGTGATGTTTTTGGCTTTTCGCTTGGCAACACGGACTTTCAACTCCCTCCAAAGGTTTTCTATAGGGTTGAGATCTGGAGACTGGCTAGGCCACTCCAGGACCTTGAAATGCTTCTTACGAAGCCACTCCTTCGTTGCCCTGGCAGTGTGCTTTGGATCATTGTCATGTTGAAAGACCCAGCCACGTTTCATCTTCAATGCCCTTGCTGATGGAAGGAGGTTTGCACTCAAAATCTCACGATACATGGCCCCATTCATTCTTTCATGTACCCGGATCAGTCGTCCTGGCCCCTTTGCAGAGAAACAGCCCCAAAGCATGATGTTTCCACCACCATGCTTTACAGTAGGTATGGTGTTTGATGGATGCAACTCAGTATTCTTTTTCCTCCAAACACGACAAGTTGTGTTTCTACCAAACAGTTCCAGTTTGGTTTCATCAGACCATAGGACATTCTCCCAAAACTCCTCTGGATCATCCAAATGCTCTCTAGCAAACTTCAGACGGGCCCGGACATGTACTGGCTTAAGCAGTGGGACACGTCTGGCACTGCAGGATCTGAGTCCATGGTGGCGTAGTGTGTTACTTATGGTAGGCCTTGTTACATTGGTCCCAGCTCTCTGCAGTTCATTCACTAGGTCCCCCCGCGTGGTTCTGGGATTTTTGCTCACCGTTCTTGTGATCATTCTGACCCCACGGGGTGGGATTTTGCGTGGAGCCCCAGATCGAGGGAGATTATCAGTGGTCTTGTATGTCTTCCATTTTCTAATTATTGCTCCCACTGTTGATTTCTTCACTCCAAGCTGGTTGGCTATTGCAGATTCAGTCTTCCCAGCCTGGTGCAGGGCTACAATTTTGTTTCTGGTGTCCTTTGACAGCTCTTTGGTCTTCACCATAGTGGAGTTTGGAGTCAGACTGTTTGAGGGTGTGCACAGGTGTCTTTTTATACTGATAACAAGTTTAAACAGGTGCCATTACTACAGGTAATGAGTGGAGGAAAGAGGAGACTCTTAAAGAAGAAGTTACAGGTCTGTGAGAGCCAGAAATCTTGATTGTTTGTTTCTGACCAAATACTTATTTTCCACCATAATATGCAAATAAATTGTTAAAAAAACAGACAATGTGATTTTCTGGATTTTTTTTTCTCAGTTTGTCTCCCATAGTTGAGGTCTACCTATGATGTAAATTACAGACGCCTCTCATCTTTTTAAGTGGTGGAACTTGCACTATTGCTGACTGACTAAATACTTTTTTGCCCCACTGTATCTATCTATCTATCTATCTATCTATCTATCTATCTATCTATCTATCTATCTATCTATCTATCTATCTATCTATCCAATATCTATCTATCTATCCAATATCTATCTATCTATCTATCCCATATCTATCGATTGATCTATCCCATATCTATCGATTGATCTATCCCATATCTATCTATTGATCTATCCCATATCTATCTATTGATCTATCCCATATCTATCTATCGATCTATCCCATATCTATCTATCTAGCTATCTATCCAATATCTATCTATCTATCTATCCAATATCTATCTATCCAATATCTGTATATCTATCCAATATCTATCTATCGATCTATCCCATATCTATCTATCGATCTATCCCATATCTATCTATCAATCTATCCCATATCTATCGATCTATCCCATATCTATCTATCTAGCTATCCAATATCTATCTATCCAATATCTATCTATCTATCTATCTATCTATCTATCTATCTATCTATCTATCTATCTATCTATCCCATATCTATCGATTGATCTATCCCATATCTATCTATTGATCTATCCCATATCTATCTATTGATCTATCCCATATCTATCTATCGATCTATCCCCTATCTATCTATCTAGCTATCTATCCAATATCTATCTATCTATCCAATATCTATCTATCCAATATCTGTATATCTATCCAATATCTATCTATCTATCTATCTATCTATCTATCTATCTATCTATCTGTCTATCTATCGATCTATCCCATATCTATCGATCTATCCCATATCTATCTATCTATCCAATATCTATCTATCCAATATCTATCTATCTATCTATCTATCTATCTATCTATCTATCTATCTATCTATCTATCTATCTATCTATCCAATATCTATCTATCCAATATCTATATATCTATCCAATATCTATCTATCTATCTATCTATCCAATATCTATCTATCTATCTATCTATCTATCTATCTATCTATCTATCTATCTATCTATCTATCCACTTCAAAAAAAGCAGGCAGCACTCCATAGTCTTTTTGATGATATGCAGGATTTATTTAAACCCACATGTCTGTGCGACATTTCGGCTGCTGCCTGCTTTTTTTGAAGTGTATGGACTAGAGACAACCAGTGGACGGGCTGTCTGGGGGCTTTGCACCCGAAGATAAGTAAAGGGTTTGTGCTGTTCCTTTTTTTACTATTGCTTGTGCACCTTTTCCTACACACTTTTTCCTTCCACTCAACTTTCCATTAATATGCTTGGATACAGCACTCTGTGAACAGCCATCTTCTTTAGCAATGACCTTTTTGTGGCTTACCCTCCTTGTGGAGTGTCTCAATGCCTACCTTCTGGACATCCGTCAAGTCAGCAGTCTTCCCCATGATTGTGGAGCCTACTGAAACAGACTAAAGGACCTTTTCAAATGCTTAGGAAGGCTTTGCAGGTGTTTTTTTTTGTGAATTATTCAAATTTTCTGAGATAATGACTTTTGGGTTTTCATTGGCTGTAAGCCATAATCATCAACATTAACAGAAATAAACACTTGAAATAGATCACTCTGTTTGTAATGACTCTATATAATATATGAGTTTCACTTTTTGTATTGAAGAACTGAAATAAATTAACTTTTTGATGATCTTCTAATTTTGTGAGAAGCACCTGTAACTGCCATGCACCACTGCTAGGGGCTGGCGGCTATTTCTGGAGTTACTTGCGCCACTTTTGTAGCATAAATTATTGGACGGGCTTTGCCATGTCCTGTCCCGGGCCCGCTCCATCAATATTTTGGCACAGTTAACAGGGACTGGTGTAAAAA
This sequence comes from Ranitomeya imitator, assembly GCF_032444005.1. Classification (NCBI taxonomy): domain Eukaryota; kingdom Metazoa; phylum Chordata; class Amphibia; order Anura; family Dendrobatidae; genus Ranitomeya; species Ranitomeya imitator. Next base: position 187,835,122 of record NC_091284.1, on the reverse strand, counting down.
TCCTAAAAGTTGCTACACTTTTGTGCAATCTGGAGCCACACAAATGATTTGCAACATTTAGTTTAGTTTTATTTCATAATTCTCGATATGCCTTCATGAATTGGGGCATATGTATTAAATATTCTCTTTTTTAAGTGAATTATCTAATAATATATCTCCATGAGATAAAGAAATTCAGAATGTAAAAGTGTCACTATTATACACTTAATTTCACAAGCCCGCACAACAGCACTACCATTAGCACATATAGGTGGCGCTGGCGAGACATTTGTTTCTTCTTTCAGAACTATTTTCCCTACGGGTTTATACAGATCACACATAATATTAAAGTTAGCTTTTCTTAGAAAATAATAGAATTTGTTTTAAAAGAATGTAACGTACTCAGTCCTGAAGTGAACTCTTCATAACTAAGATATCCTTTTTCTTCTTTGTTAAGTTCATCGAATAGTTCTTCTAAGACTTCGGTAGTGCAGAAAATAACTCCACTGATTCTCTGGAGAAGAAAAACAATTATAACATGAGGAATATCCTTACAGATATCTACAATCATTTGTCAGTCCATGCATGCTTGGGATCACAATGGTAGATCGTCATTATCCTTTTGATCTTTTGTGTGTTGTTGATTCTTGGGCCTCTTCCTGTTAATTATAGAAAAGTTATTGCTAAGTCCTCCTTTGAGATTTAAAGGGAATCTTCTACCAGATTTTGTCCAGCTAATCTGAGAGCAGCATAGCAGACAAAGACCCTGATTCCAGTGATATGTCATTTACTGGACTGTTAGTGCAGATTTGATAAAATCACTGTTTTCAGGTGATTGCCAGTGTGAGGACCCTTGACGTGAGTTGTGACCTTACCTATTTTGGCCACAATATCGACCAATACCTGATGCAATGTATTTATTTTGCACATTATTCATCTTTTCATTGTACTTTTTTTCCATTTTATGCAGGATGCAGCCAGGCCTTTTAATTTTTGTTGGTTAATTGAGGCATCTGTCTTGTGCACTTATATAAAGCTGGACAGCCCGACTGATCTAATAGTATGGGCGTCAATAGGCTGTAAGCCAGACACTGTGCATTACATGTATCTGTGTGCCTGGCGTCCTATGCAATCTCCATCTGGGTGCATGTTTAATACTACACAGACCCCCCCTCCATGATGGTAGGTGTGTGAGGGCTGTCTGCATCAGTATTTTGCAGCTGTGCTGCCCCCACCTTTATCACGGGGGTCTGCTCCATCCTGCTAGTGTATAGGTAGGGTTGAGCGAAACGGGTCGTTCATTTTCAAAAGTCGCCGACTTTTAGCAAAGTCGGGTTTCATGAAACCCGATCCGACCCCTGTGCGGGGTCGGCCATGCGGTACGCGACTTTCGCGCCAAAGTCGCGTTTCAATGACGCGAAAAGCGCCATTTCTCAGCCAATGAAGGTAAACGCAGAGTGTGGGCAGCGTGATGACATAGGTCCTGGTCCCCACCATCTTAGACAAGGGCATTGCAGTGATTGGCTTGCTGTCTGCGGCGTCACAGGGGCTATAAAGGGGCGTTCCCGCCGACCGCCATGTTACTGCTGCTGATCTGAGCTTAGGGAGAGGTTGCTGCCGCTTCGTCAGAAGCAGGGATAGCGTTAGGCAGGGTCCATTAACCACCAAACCGCTTGTGCTGTAGCGATTTCCACTGCCCAACACCACCTTCGGTGTGCAGGGACAGTGGAAGCTACATTTTTTTTTTTTTTCCTCAGCGCTGTAGCTCATTGGGCTGCCCTAGAAGGCTCCCTGATAGCTGCATTGCTGTGTGTACGCCGCTGTGCAAACCAACTGCTTTTTTCAAAGCACAAATCCTCTTGTTCCTTCCTTTCTGCACAGCTATCTTGTTTGTTTGTCCACACTTTTTATTTAATTTGTGCATCAGTCCACTCCTTATTGCTGCCTGCCATACCTGGCTGAGATTACTGCAGGGAGATAGTAATTGAAGGACAGTTCCTTTTTTTTTTTTTTTTTGTGGGAGATTAAGATTGGCATTTCTGCTAGAGTGCCATCCCTGTCTGTGTCATCTCTCACTCAGTGGGCCATAGAAAGCCTATTTTTTTTTTTTTTTGCTTGATTTGGGTTCTAAAATCTACCTGAAAAAATCACTACATCAATCAGTGGGAGAAAGATATTGGCCTCAGGGCTTGTGTGCCACTCCTGACTCCTGTGTGTGCCATCTCTCAGTCAGTGGGCCATAGAAAGCCTATTTATTTTTTTGCTTGATTTGGGTTCCAAAATCTACCTGAAAAAAATCACTACATCAATCAGTGGGAGAAAAATATTGGCCTCAGGGCTTGTGTGCCACTCCTGACTCCTGTGTGCATCATCACTCACTCAGTGGGCCATAGAAAGCCTATTTTTTTTTTTTGCTTTATTTGGGTTCTAAATTCTACCTGAAAAAATCAATAAATCAATCAGTGGGAGATTAATATTGGCCTTTGGGCTTGTGTGCCAGTCCTAAGCGTGCCATCTCTCTCACAAATAGTGGGCCATAGAAAGCCTATTTTTTTTTTTTTTTTGGTTTTATAAATTCTCCCTGAAAAAAAAAAAGGGAGATTAATATTGGCCTTTGGGCTTGTGTGCCAGTCCTAAGCGTGCCATCTCTCTCTCTCAGATAGTGGGCCATAGAAAGCCTATTTATTATTTTTTTTATTGGGTTTATAAATTTTCCCTGAAAAAAAAAAAAAAAAAAAGTGGGAGATTAATATTGGCCTCTGGGCTTGTGTGCCAGTCCTGAGCGTGCCATCTCTCTCACAAATAGTGGGCCATAGAAAGCCTATTTATTTTTATTTTTTTGGTTTTATAAATTCTCCCTGAAAAAAAAAGGGAGATTAATATTGGCCTTTGGGCTTGTGTGCCAGTCCTAAGCGTGCCATCTCTCTCTCTCAGATAGTGGGCCATAGAAAGCCTATTTATAATTTTTTTTTATTGGGTTTATAAATTTTCCCTGAAAAAAAAAAAAAAAGTGGGAGATTAATATTGGCCTCTGGGCTTGTGTGCCACTCCTGACTCCTGTGTGTGCCATCTCTCAGTCAGTGGGCCATAGAAAGCCTATTTTTTGTTTTATTTGTTTTCTAAATTCTCCCTGAAAAAATCATTTTATTTTATTTGGTTTCTAAATTCTTCCTGAAAAAATCATTTTATTCTATTATTTTTTTTTTCTAAAGTCTCCCTAAAAAAAAAAAAAAATCAGTGGGAGATTAATATTGCCCTTTCTGCTTTGTGTGCCAGTCTTGACTCCTGGGTGTGCCATCTCTCTCTCTCTCTCCAATTGTGGGCCATAGAAAGCCTATTATTATTTTTGCTTGATTTGGGTTCCAAAATCTACCTGAAAAAATCACTACATCAATCATTGGGAGAAAAATATTGGCCTCTGGGCTTGTGTGCCACTCCTGACTCCTGTGTGTGGCATCTCTCACTCAGTGGGGCATAGAAAGCCTTTTTTTTTTTTTTTTATTTGGTTTCTAAATTGTCATTGGAAAAATCATTTTATGTTATTTGGTTTCTAAATTCTTCCTGAAAAAATCATTTTATTTTATTTTGTTTCTAAAGTCTCCCTGAAAAAACAAAACAAAAAAAAACAGTGGGAGATTAATATTAACATTTGTGCTTCAGTGACAGTCCTGCGTGTGTGGCATCTCTCTCATTTGGTGCCACCAAAAACAGAGTGTGTAACATTGTGCCTGATTTTCGTTGTGGTCTCACCCACCTGTAATGGGGTAGCTAAATCATATTGAAGTTATAGCTCACCGTGTAAGTTGTGTGACAGCAACAAATACCGTTAGTTTGGTTACGTTTTTAAAACAATGAGGAAGTCTGGTGGAAGAGGTCGTGGCCGGGGGCGTTCATTGTCAGCTGGTAATGAGGGTAGTGGTAGTGGTGGAGCATCAGGTGGTCGTGGGAAAAAAAATATTGCACCTAAGTCTGGAGCTGTGGAGCCAGGTTCGTCGTCTGGCTACACAAGGCCTCGAACGCTCCCTTTTCTGGGAGTAGGAAAACCGCTTTTAAAGCCGGAGCAGCAAGAGCAAGTTTTGGCTTATCTTGCTGACTCAGCCTCTAGCTCTTTTGCCTCCTCTCGTGAAACTGGTAAATGTCAAAGCAGCGCATCGTTAGTGGATGTTCACGGTCAGGGACAAGTCGCTTCCTTGTCCTCTTCAGCAAAAACAACAACAGAGAAGAATGCAGCAGGCGACACAACGGGTTACTCCATGGAGCTCTTTACACATACCGTCCCTGGCTTAGAAAGTGAAGCAGTTAACAGTCCATGCCCATTACAAGTTGAATCTGACATGGAGTGCACTGATGCACAGCCACAGCCAGACTACTATGCTGGTCCTTTGACTCAGACCACAACATTGCCCTCGCAGGGTAATGATCAAGAATCAGACCCTGATGAGACTATGTTGCCCCATCACGAACGCTATACCACTGACCGACACGGTGACACAGACGAAGTTGCACACGAGCTACAAGAAGAGGTAATAGATGACCCAGTTCTTGACCCCGATTGGCAGCCATTGGGGGAACAGGGTGCAGGCGGCAGCAGTTCTGAAGCGGAGGAGGAGGGGCCGCAGCAGGCATCAACATCGCAACAGGTTCCATCTGCCGGGCCCGTATCTTGCCCAAAACGCGTGGCAAAGCCAAAACCTGTTGGAGGACAGCGTGGCCATCCGGTTAAAGCTCAGTCTGCAATGCCTGAAAAGGTATCCGATGCTAGAAAGAGTGCAGTCTGGCATTTTTTTAAACAACATCCAATTGATCAGCGCAAAGTCATCTGTCAAAAATGTTCAACTACCTTAAGCAGAGGACAGAATCTGAAAAGTCTCAATACAAGTTGCATGCATAGACATTTAACCACCATGCATTTGCAAGCTTGGACTAACTACCAAACGTCCCTTAAGGTTGTAGCACCCTCGGCCAATGAAGCTAGTCATCAACGCAACATCCCTTCCGGCAGTGTAGGGCCACCATTTTCCGCACCACCTGCAGTATCTGTGCAGGTTTCTTTGCCAGGCCAAAGCAGTCAGGGTCAGGGAATCACCAGTTTCGTAGTAGGAAACACTGCATCTAGGGCACCGGCGGCAACAATACCATCTCCCACCGTCTCTCAGTCTGCCATGTCCACCGGCACCCCTGCTAGTTCCACGATCTCCAGTTCTCCAGTCCAGCTCACCCTACATGAGACTATGGTTAGAAAAAGGAAGTACTTAGCCTCGCATCCGCGTACACAGGGTTTGAACGCCCACATAGCTAGACTAATCTCGTTAGAGATGATGCCCTACCGGTTAGTTGAAAGCGAAGCTTTCAAAGCCCTGATGGACTACGCTGTACCACGCTACGAGCTACCCAGTCGACACTTTTTTTCCAGAAAAGCCATCCCAGCCCTCCACCAGCATGTTAAAGAGCGCATTGTCCATGCACTCAGGCAATCTGTGAGCACAAAGGTGCACCTGACAACAGATGCATGGACCAGTAAGTATGGCCAGGGACGTTACGTGTCCATCACGGCACACTGGGTGAATGTTGTGGATGCAGGGTCCACAGGGGACAGCAAGTTTGGGACAGTTCTGCCTAGCCCATGGTCTAGGAAACAGTTGGCTGTAGCCGTTCGCACCCCCTCCTCCTCCTCCTCATTCTCCTGCAGAAGCGAGAGCTCGTCCACAGACCGCAGTAGCACAACCACTCCATCCGCAGCTGCCACTGTTGCACACCAGGTCTCCCATTATGGGGCAGCTACTGGCAAACGTCAGCAGGCTGTATTGGCTATGAAGTGTTTGGGCGACAACAGACACACCGCGGAAGTTCTGTCCGAGTTCTTGCAGAAAGAAACGCAGTCGTGGCTGGGCACTGTAGATCTTGAGGCAGGCAAGGTAGTGAGTGATAACGGAAGGAATTTCATGGCTGCCATCTCCCTTTCCCAACTGAAACACATTCCTTGCCTGGCTCACACCTTAAACCTGGTGGTGCAGTGCTTCCTGAAAAGTTATCCGGGGTTATCCAACCTGCTCCTCAAAGTGCGTGGACTTTGCTCACATATCCGCCGTTCGCCCGTACACTCCAGCCGTATGCAGACCTATCAGCGTTCTTTGAACCTTCCCCAGCATCGCCTAATCATAGACGTTGCAACAAGGTGGAACTCAACACTGCACATGCTTCAGAGACTGTGCGAACAGAGGCGGGCTGTTATGTTTTTGTGGGAGGATACACATACACGGGCAGGCAGTAGGATGGCAGACATGGAGTTGTCAGGTGTGCAGTGGTCGAAGATTCAAGACATGTGTCAAGTCCTTCAGTGTTTTGAGGAATGCACACGGCTGGTTAGTGCAGACAACGCCATAATAAGCATGAGCATCCCCCTAATGCGTCTGCTGATGCAAAGTTTGACGCACATAAAGGATCAGGCGTCTGCAGCTGAGGAAGAGGAAAGCCTTGATGACAGTCAGCCATTGTCTGGCCAGGGCAGTGTACAGGACGAGGTAGCGGGCGAAGAGGAGGAGGAGGACGAGGAGGATGATGGGGATGATTATATTTTTAATGAGGAAGCTTTTCCGGGGCCACTGGAAATTGTTGGCGCGGCAAGGCCGGGTTCTGGTTTTCGGAGGGACACAAGTGACGTGGATTTGCCTGAAACTGCCCCTCAACCAAGCACAACCGCAGATTTGAGAACTGGAACTCTGGCCCACATGGCGGATTACGCCTTACGTATCCTCAAAAGGGACACACGCATTACTAAAATGATGAACGATGACGATTACTGGTTGGCCTGCCTCCTTGATCCTCGCTATAAAGGCAAATTGCAAAATATAATGCCACATGACAACTTGGAAATAATATTAGCAACCAAACAATCAACTCTTGTTGACCGTTTGCTTCTGGCATTCCCTGCACACAGCGCCCGTGATCGTTCTCACACGAGCTGCAGGGGCCAGCAGACCAGAGGTGTTAGAGGGGCAGAAATCAAAAGTGGCGTTGGCCAGAGGGGTTTTCTGACCAGGTTGTGGAGTGATTTTGCTATGACCGCAGACAGGACAGGTACTGCAGCATCAATTCAAAGTGACAGGAGACAACATTTGTCCAGTATGGTTACAAACTATTTTTCATCCCTTATCGACGTTCTCCCTCAACCGTCATTCCCATTTGATTACTGGGCATCCAAATTAGACACCTGGCCAGAATTGGCAGAATATGCATTGCAGGAGCTTGCTTGCCCGGCAGCTAGTGTCCTATCAGAAAGAGTATTCAGTGCTGCTGGTTCAATACTAACAGAAAAAAGGACTCGTCTGGCTACCCAAAATGTAGATGATCTAACCTTCATTAAAATGAACCACAACTGGATTTCGAAATCTTTTGCCCCACCTTGCCCGGCTGACACCTAGCTTTCCTATGAAAAGGTCTTGCCTGTGGACTATTCTGAATCACTTTTCCAATCTCGTAATTTTCTGCACCTGATTGTCCAGCATACGACATGTTTACACCTCACTAAATGGCCAAACTTCCCACACGGGGCCGTGGTATCGCCACTTGGCGCCAGCACCCGTGAGAGTGCTGTTTGTCTGAAGAGGTGGGTGTGCCCGCTTTTGGTCGACGGCACTGCCACTGGGTCCCTCATAGTACAATAAAGTGTCTCTGGCGGTGGTGGTGCGCACCCAACGTCAGACACACCGTTGTAATATGAGGGGCCCTGGGCCTGTACCGCCGGCCACAAGAGAGTTCCCCCCCCAGCTCAAACAGTGCTCTACCACTTGCAAAATTATCTCTCACAGCTCCACCAATGTTTAGTCTATGCGCTGACATCCTTCAATGCCTGGCACTGACAATACCATTGTATTGACATTTTTGTTATGTTAGGCCTTCGAAGCCTGTCTGCGGTCCCTCCTTCCACTAGGCCTCCACTGACCATTGTACTGCTGCCCGTGTACCCCTGGAACCAATTTTAAATTGCCAACAGCCCTATTTATTTATGTTAGGCCTTCGAAGCCTGTCTGCGGTCCCTCCTTCCACTAGGCCTCCACTGACCATTGTACTGCTGCCCTTGTACCACTGGAACCAATTTTAAATTGCCAACAGCCCTATTTTTTTATGTTAGGCCTTCGAAGCCTGTCTGCGGTCCCTCCTTCCACTAGGCCTCCACTGACCATTGTACTGCTGCCCTTGTACCACTGGAACCAATTTTAAATTGCCAACAGCCCTATTTTTTTATGTTAGGCCTTCAAAGCCTGTCTGGGGTCCCTCCTTCCACTAGGCCTCCACTGACCATTGTACTGCTGCCCGTGTACCCCTGGAACCAATTTTAAATTGCCAACAGCCCTATTTTTTTATGTTAGGCCTTCGAAGCCTGTCTGCGGTCCCTCCTTCCACTAGGCCTCCACTGACCATTGTACTGCTGCCCTTGTACCACTGGAACCAATTTTAAATTGCCAACAGCCCTATTTTTTTATGTTAGGCCTTCGAAGCCTGTCTGCGGTCCCTCCTTCCACTAGGCCTCCACTGACCATTGTACTGCTGCCCTTGTACCACTGGAACCAATTTTAAATTGCCAACAGCCCTATTTTTTTATGTTAGGCCTTCGAAGCCTGTCTGGGGTCCCTCCTTCCACTAGGCCTCCACTGACCATTGTACGGCTGCCCGTGTACCCCTGGAACCAATTTTAAATTGCCAACAGCCCTATTTTTTTATGTTAGGCCTTCGAAGCCTGTCTGTGGTCCCTCCTTCCACTAGGCCTCCACTGACCATTGTACTGCTGCCCTTGTACCACTGGAACCAATTTTAAATTGCCAACAGCCCTTTTTTTTATGTTAGGCCTTCGAAGCCTGTCTGCGGTCCCTCCTTCCACTAGGCCTCCACTGACCACACCACTGCTGCCCGTGTACCCCTGGAACCAATTTAAAATTGCCGACAGCCAGCCCAATTTTATTACGTTAGGCCTTCGAAGCCTGTCTGCGGTTCGTTCTTTCTACTACTACTACACTGACCAGGCCACTGCTGCCCGTGTTCCCCTGGAACCAATTTAAAATTGCCTACAGCCATCTGTTATTATGTTAGGCCTTCGATGCCTGTTTGCGGTCACTCCTTCCACTAGGCCTCCACTGACCACACCACTGCTGCCCGTGTACCCCTGGAACCAATTTAAAATTGCCTACAGCCAGCCCAATTTTTTTATTTTAGGCCTTCAATGCCTGTCTGCAGTCCGTTCTTTCTACTACTACTACACTGACCAGGCCACTGCTGCCCGTGTTCCCCTGGAACCAATTTAAAATTGCCTACAGCCATGTGTTATTATGTTAGGCCTTCGATGCCTGTCTGCGGTCACTCCTTCCACTAGGCCTCCACTGACCACACCACTGCTGCCCGTGTACCCCTGGAACCAATTTAAAATTGCCTACAGCCAGCCCAATTTTATTATGTTAGGCCTTCGAAGCCTGTCTGCGGTCCGTTCTTTCTACTACTACTACACTGACCAGGCCACTGCTGCCCGTGTTCCCCTGGAACCAATTTAAAATTGCCTACAGCCATGTGTTATTATGTTAGGCCTTCGATGCCTGTCTGAGGTCACTCCTTCCACTAGGCCTCCACTGACCACACCACTGCTGCCCGTGTACCCCTGGAACCAATTTAAAATTGCCTACAGCCAGCCCAATTTTTTTATGTTAGGCCTTCGAAGCCTGTCTGCGGGCCGTTCTTTCTACTACTACTACACTGACCAGGCCACTGCTGCCCGTGTTCCCCTGGAACCAATTTAAAATTGCCTACAGCCATCTGTTATTATGTTAAGCCTTCGATGCCTGTTTGCGGTCACTCCTTCCACTAGGCCTCCACTGACCACACCACTGCTGCTCGTGTACCCATGGAACCAATTTAAAATTGCCTACAGCCATCTGGTATTACGTTAGGCCTTCGATGCCTGTCTGCGGTCACTCCTTCCACTAGGCCTCCATTGACCACACCACTGCTGCCCGTGTACCCCTGGAACCAATTTAAAATTGCCTACAGCCATCTGTTATTATGTTAGGCCTTCGAAGCCTGTCTGCGGTCCTTCCTTCCAATAGTTCTCCACTGACCAGACCAATGCTGGCCGTGTACCCCTGGAACCCAGCTGAAAGTGCATGTAGCCTCCTTTTTTTCTTTGTTTTATATTTACAAAGCCCAGATGAACTACGCTGTGCAACGGTTCAAGCTACCCAGTCGACATTTCTTTTGCGAGAAAAGCCATCCCAGCCCTCCAGCGGCATGAAAAAGTCTGCATTGTCATAGCATTCAGGCAATCAAACAGTAGAAAGGTGCACCTGACAAGAGACGCATGGACCAGTAGGCATGTCCACAAAAAGTTACGTGTCCATTACGGCGCACTGGGTTAATGTGTTGGATGCATGGTCCACAGGGGACAGCCTACAAAGTCTGTCTGCAGTCCCTAATTCCAATTTTCCTCCGCTGACCACACCACTGCTGCCCGTGTACCCCTGGAACCAATTTTACAGTGTCTACAGCCTAATTTTGTTATGTTAGGCCTACTACGCCTGTCTGCGGTCCCTCCTTCCAATACTCGTCCACTGACCACACCACTGCTGCCCGTGGACCCCTGGAACCTATTTTTAATTGCATAGAGCATCCTTTTTTTAATAGTAGGCGTACAAAGTCTGTCTGCGGTCCACTATTGAAATTGTCCTCCACTGCCCAGAGCACTGCTGCTTGTTTACCCCTGTAACTTTTTTAAGCTGCAGTGAGCCACATTTTTGGGTTAAGTCCTACTACCTGTGTCTGTCTGCGCCACTCAATTCAGCTGTGTTCTTTTGAAAAAAGCTGAGCGTCAATAGTCTTGTTTTTCAGCCTATAGGAATTTTAAAACTGCATTGGGAGTACAACTTTGGTAGGGCCTACTAACGTTGTCTGCCTCCCCAAGGTGTGCCCCAGGTTTCCTCGCCATTGCTTCGATCTTAATGCTCTCGTTTAGTAGTTGTTGGGAACTACACTGCATTAGGCCTACAAATTGGGTATGGGGTGTAGAGAGATGGTGTGTTCCACTCCAAGGTGTTCCCCAGGTTTCCTCTCCATTGCTTCGATCTTCATGCTCTCGTTTAGTAGTTGTTGGAAACTACACTGCATTAGGCCTACAAATTGGGTATGGGGTGTAGAGAGATGGTGTGTTCCACTCCAAGGTGTTCCCCAGGTTTCCTCTCCATTGCTTCGATCTTCATGCTCTCGTTTAGTAGTTGTTGGAAACTACACTGCATTAGGCCTACAAATTGGGTATGGGGTGTAGAGAGATGGTGTGTTCCACTCCAAGGTGTTCCCCAGGTTTCCTCGCCAATGCTTCGATCTTCATGCTCTCGTTTAGTAGTTGTTGGAAACTACACTGCATTAGGCCTACAAATTGGGTATGGGGTGTAGAGAGATGGTGTGTTCCACTCCAAGGTGTTCCCCAGGTTTCCTCTCCATTGCTTCGATCTTCATGCTCTCGTTTAGTAGTTGTTGGAAACTACACTGCATTAGGCCTACAAATTGGGTATGGGGTGTAGAGAGATGGTGTGTTACACTCCAAGGTGTTCCCCAGGTTTCCTCTCCATTGCTTCGATCTTCATGCTCTCGTTTAGTAGTTGTTGGAAACTACGCTGCATTAGGCCTACAAATTGGGTATGGGGTGTAGAGAGATGGTGTGTTCCACTCCAAGGTGTTCTCCAGGTTGCCTTTCCTGAGCTTCGATCTTCTGGCTCTCGTTTAGTAGTTGTTGGAAACTACACTGCATTAGGCCTACAAATTGGGTATGGGGTGTAGAGAGATGGTGTGTTACACTCCAAGGTGTTCCCCAGGTTTCCTCTCCATTGCTTCGATCTTCATGCTCTCGTTTAGTAGTTGTTGGAAACTACGCTGCATTAGGCCTACAAATTGGGTATGGGGTGTAGAGAGATGGTGTGTTCCACTCCAAGGTGTTCTCCAGGTTGCCTTTCCTGAGCTTCGATCTTCTGGCTCTCGTTTAGTAGTTGTTGGAAACTACACTGCATTAGGCCTACAAATTGGGTATGGGGTGTAGAGAGATGGTGTGTTACACTCCAAGGTGTTCTCCAGGTTGCCTTTCCTGAACTTCTATCTTCAGGCTCTCATTAAATTGTGGTTAAATGGAACAACTGCATTTGGCGTACTAGTTGGTTTGGGGCCTACTATCGGTGTCTGCCACTCCTTGCTGTTCTCCTGGTTTCCTGTCCTGAAATTCCATTTTCAGGCTTTCGTTAAGTAGTTGTTAATGTTAGACTGCATTTGGCCTACTAGTTGGGTTGGGGCCTACTATCGGTGTCTGCCACTCCTTGCTGTTCTCCTCCACTGAACAAAGCTGTGCCGCCTGTTTACTACGGTTGCCAATTTTGAACTGCATTTCGACTACTTACTGATTTGGGCCTACTCTCTGTGTCAGCCTCTCATTCCAGTTGTCCTCCACTGCAATGCCCCCTGGTTAGTCCTGTGTTACCAATTTTGAACTGCATTTAGCCAACTTTATTCTTTGGGCCTATATCTGTGTTTCCTCCTCATCCTGCCCATTGCCCAGCCAGTGATAGATGAGTCTGCTGGTACATTGACCCATAACGCAAAATTCCCCATGCACGCTACACAGCAAGATTGTGACCCTGCTGAAAGTCAGGTTCCTCTTCCCGCATACCATACCACCTTACACGGGGACAAAGAGGAAGGTGCAGATGAAAGTGCAGGTTCCTTCATCAGGTGGGGGGAGGAATACTAGTTGGCGACGTCAATGGCACAGGGCCTCTCATAGTACGCAAAAGTGTTGCTGCCGGTGGGAGGCGCCCCCGCCGTGCAAACACACCGCTGTACTTTGAGGGGCCCTGTGCCAGTGCCAATGCCAACGAGTGGGCCCCCCCTGCTTGCTCAGGATCACAGCACTTGCAAAGTTGAAATACTTACCTCTCCCTGCTCCACTGCCGTGACGTGGTCCAGATTTACTGGGCCCACTAATTACTTGAACCAGCCCTACCCCCCACAACTTTAGCCAAATGACCCCCAATTTCAAATGCCTTCCAATTATTATAAGCTAAATTACGATTGACAAGCTTCTGTAACAAGAATGGATGTTTTTGCCATTAAAATGGGCAGTGTAGGTGTTTTCCTGGCCTCCACTCACTGCCGACTTTGCTCCCCCATTGACTTGCATTGGGTTTCGTGTTTCGGGCGATACCCGACTTTTCGCCATAATCGGCCGATTCCACTCGACTTGACTTCTAAGATAGTCGGGTTTCGCGAAACACGACTCGACTCTAAAAAGGTCAAGGTCGCTCAACCCTATGTATAGGTAATCTGACCTGGTGACAGTGAGGCTGTATCTTCTTTCTGTGATGTTTTTACACTGTACATGGGCATAAATCTGCCAATCAGTGGTGTGGGCAGAGTTACACAGAGCTCAGCATTCAGAGAACTGCTACATCTGCAGTAGATAAAATAGTAATTTTACAAAAATGACAGCAGACAGCCCAATAAGTGACACATACTTAGAATCAAGTTCTCTGCCCCGACATTACGCTGCTCTCAGATGGGGTAACAAAAACCTGGTGAGAGATTCCCTTTATCTAGAACATTCTACTTCGCTGCATCCTTTCCTGAAAAACCGAGATTATTATTGTCGTGTATATATCAAAGACCCTAAGAATGTGCTGCAGGAAGGCAAGGGCGGATGTGCTGGAAAGAGAGGATGCGTTGTAGTGAGTGAGGTGATAGCTCTGCTGCTGTGTAAAGAGAATTTTTCTGTGCAGGAGAATGGCGGTAGGATTCACCAATTATATAGTTTGGGGGCCACAGTAGCTGTTTACCCGGGCGCCAAATTCTAGGATGGCTTAAAATTTGAAGCCTGTGCTATGGTCAATATAATCCAGGATGGCAGCACCAGCCAATAGGGAATCATCACTGAGTGTCTGGCAAGTACCGATTGTATTAGAAGCGCATGGGAGCAGTGAGTGCCAGATGCACGGAAAGCATTAGCTTCAGAGTACAGCAACTCACCTACTGCTGACTGGAGTACGTATGCAGAGCGCAGCATAGTAGTGCAGTGCCCCAGGGTCCTGGTCGTTGCAGTAATATCATTCTCCTCTAAGGGGGAGTGATGTTAAGTTTGAAGGCAATAAAGGAGAACTCTTTACCAGGTAACACCAACACACAACACTTTTCACACTCCAGTCCACCAGGGGGAGCCATGCTTCTATTTCTTTGGGCACTCTTCACAATTAGGTAAAACTGGTGGTCTGGAAAGGAAGTTAGTCAGAAGCTGGCTGGGCTTCACCCAGTTAGCTGCTATCTGAGCTCCGCTCAGGTAGTTGGTCCCTGACAGGGGTGGGATCCTGTCAGAGGCCTAGACAGAAGGCCACGGAGCTGCGCCTGCCCCAAGTGCGACAGTTCCTAAGAAAGAGACACGAACAGCGAACTGTATTGTATAGCGTGAGAAGAAGTCATAGCAAAAGGAGAGGAAACCAGAAAGAGTTCTGCCCTACATAGGTTGCCTCCTTCTGAGGCGCAGGATCCGGTAGCCGGAACACCGAGGGAGCCACAGTCCTTTATGCCTTGCTCCAGAGACCGGCAGGACAGCTAATTTCAAGTTACTGATCCGCCCTATACCCAGGAGGTACGGTGGCAATTTGTGGGGGCTGGGGCGTGCTATAGTCCCTGTAAAAAGCCTCAGGCCACCAGTCATATGGGTTTGTCCTATCCATCTGGGGGACAGAGAGAGACACAACATCTAGAATATCTACAATAGTTGTGAGGACCTTTGTTATGGACCTGGCGGTTAGGAGCACCCGGAACGACCTGATGGTTAAACTCGCACAGGACAAGCTCTGGGAAGTGGGAGCTCTGCTGACCGCAGCCCCTAATCCTATCACACAACTAGAAATAGCTGTGGAGCGTACCTAACACGACCTAGACGCCTCTTCACAGCCTAAGAGCTATCTAGCCCTAAAGATAGAAAATAAAGCCTACCTTGCCTCAGAGAAATTCCCCAAAGGAAAAGGCAGCCCCCCACATATATTGACTGTGAGTTAAGATGAAAGTCACAAACACAGAAATGAAACAGGTTTCAGCAAAGGGAGGCCCGACTTACTAAACAGACTGAGGATAGGAAAGGTATCTTTGCGGTCAGCACAAAACCCTACAAAAAGAGCACGCAGAGTGTGCAAAAAGACCTCCGCACCGACTCACGGCGCGGAGGTGCCACTCTGCATCCCAGAGCTTCCAGCTAGCAAAGCAAGGTCATGATAGCCAGCTGGACAAGGAAACAATGAACAAATAATAAACTAGCAGGGACTTGGCTTCTGCTGGAGTAGACAGGTCACCAGAAAGATCCAAGAGCGAACTGACCAGTACAAGAACATTGACAGCTGGCATGGAGTAACGATCTGAGTGGAGTTAAATAGAACAGCCAGCCAAAGAATAAACTACGTCACCTGTGGAAGGAACCTCAGAAGCAGCAGCTCCACTCACAGCCACCAGAGGGAGTCCATGGACAGAACTCGCCGAAGTACCATTCATGACTGTTGTGAATTCTGTGGCTGAGTTCACTTCTGTGGTCACAAGTGGTATTGCAGTCTCTGGGCTTCCTCCCTCAGGTGTTTTGGTGAGCTCGTTGGCTGCCTTGCTATTTAGCTCCACCTGAGTCTGTCTTCCTTGCTCCTTGTCAATGTTCCAGTGTTGGATCTGAGCTACTGCATCTTTCCTTGGGCCTGCTGCTCTGCTAGATAAGTGCTTCTAGTTTGTTTTCTGTTTTTTCTGTCCAGCTTGCTATTAACTTTTGCTGGAAGCTCTGAGAAGCAAAGGGGTGCACCGCCGTGCTGTTAGTTCGGCACGGTGGGTCTTTTTGCCCCTTTGCGTGGTTTTCGTTTTAGGGTTTTTTGTAGACTGCATAGTTCTCTTTGCTATCCTCGCTCTGTCTAGAATATCGGGCCTCACTTTGCTGAATCTATTTCATTCCTACGTTTGTCTTTTCATCTTGCTAACAGTCATTATATGTGGGGGGCTGCCTATTCCTTTGGGGTATTTCTCTGAGGTAAGTCAGGCTTGTATTTCTATCTTCAGGCTAGTCAGCTCCTCAGGCAGTGCCGAGTTGCATAGGTAGTTGATAGGCGCAATCCACTGCTGCTTATAGTTGTGTGAGGATAGATCAGGTACTGCAGTCTACAGAGATTCCACGTCTCAGAGCTCGTCCTATTGTTTTTGGTTATTGCCAGATCTCTGTATGTGCGCTGATTACTGCACGCTGTGTTGCCTGTTTGCCAGCCATAACACATGACCACAGGAGGGAGTTCGATAACAGAATTCACAACAGACCTTATGAGAAGCTCAGCAATAAGGTACTACAAAATCCAGGCGCTAGAGGAAGGCTACTGATTTCCACCTGGATAAGGTGACTCTGGATTTGCCTTCAGACCGGCCGGACTCTGCCTGCCCTGTGATCTGGTGCTCTGGACTGTGGATGCTGAAGCTGTTGTGAATTCTGCTCTTGGGTTCCCTCCAGTGGTTGTAGCTGGGAATGCAGTTGTCTCCGAGTCACAGTCCTGGCCAGGTGTATGTGCTAATTGCTGTTCTGACTGGGATATTTAAGTGTGCAGGATTCATTAGCCTTGGCCAGTTGTCAATTTTCTTTGGAAGTATTGGATCTCTGCCTGGCCTCACCTGCTTAGCTGCCAGTTCAGCAAAGATAAGTGTTTATTTCTTTTTCTGAAGCACACTTGTTGTGTGCTTATTTTCAGTGCTGATCTTTTGTTTCTATTTGATCAAGCTTTGACTGTGTTAGTTGCTTTTCTCAGTCTGGTTGGATTTTCTGGAGTTGCAGTTATACTCTCCACATCTTTAGTTAGGTGGTGGAGTTTTGTATTTTCTGCTGTGGATATTTTTGTAGTATTTTTATGCTGACCGCTTAGTATCCTGTCCTGTCCTTTTCTATTTAGCTAGAAGTGGCCTCCTTTGCTAAGCCTGTTTTCTGCCTGCGTGTGTCTTTTCCTCTCCAACTCACAGTCATTATTTGTGGGGGGCTGCCTATCCTTTGGGGGTCTACTCTGAGGCAAGATAGTTTTCCTATTTCCATCTTTAGGGGTATTTAGTTCTCCGGCTGTGTCGAGGTGTCTAGGTTTTGTTAGGCACACCCCACGGCTACTTCTAGTTGCAGTGTTAAGATCAGGGTTTGCGGTCCGTATAGTTACCACCTACTCCAGAGAAAGTTTTCATGCTGCTCCAAGGCCACCTGATCATAACATGAAACCTTCAGTAAAGGTAAAGAGACTGCTACCTTGTGTCCTCGTTCTTCACTGCGCCTCACACCATCCACCATCTACACTCTGGGAAGCCCTGGGGACATACTTCACCTGTGGGAAGGTACACCATCTAGCTGCCATAACATCACCCCAGCGGACCCCTAAGCAGCGTCGGTCGACCTGACCGAATACCACAGGTGGCGTCATGAACATTTCCCCTTTAAAGACCTTTCCCTTTTACTGTGGACGTCCCTAGGGCCACGGACCGGGTCAGCCACCATGACATTCCCCTTGAGAACTGAAAGGACCTGGTACCGAGTACCCCACTGCCCTATGGGGGCGATCCAGTAGACATGACTCATAAGCATAGGCGCTTTCTTATCTTAGTCACTGCTTGTACAGAGCGCAGCAGCAGGACCTCTGCGCAGCTGTATAGGTAGCAATAGAGATACCATATAACAGGCTGTGCAGTGTCTTAAGGTTTTGTCCCTCGGACAATTTTGAGTTTTCCTGATAGATTTTTTCATGCTGATTTCAGAAATGACTTCAGATTTTTCCTATGACGTAAGGTTTTTGAGAAATTATACGAAACATTATAATATTCTGTTATATTTCTAAAAACTCATATATGAACTTTTTCTGAAACAGTATATTCTGAATTTTCCACTGAGATAACATAAATCTCTGATCTACACATATGCAAGCACTTATTATGCAAATTCTGCGCAGGCGCAGTGAATCATTCAGCTGATCGGGTATGGAGCATACCACATCTCCTGGGCAGGGGAGGAATCAAAAGACAATACCGAAATTACAGCAGGGGATCACTGAGTATTCATTTTGTGAGGTAAAATATTTCACTGACTGTTTTTAAACAATATTTTACCTCACAAAATGTATCCTCTGCGATCTCAAGAGAGCACAGACGGGAGATGTCAGCGCATGGGGAAAGAGCGAGTGGATAGGAGGGTGAGCACATGGGGGAGAGATTCTCAACCCTGCAAAGCCTGTCCTCATCGTGACATTACCGCCCTCCATTTAGTTACTATCATATATGCGATTTACCTGAATACTTTTCATTTTAAAAACTGAAGATTTATTTCGAAGTTTCGCTGGCGACTGTTCATTGACTCGTCAGTTTTAAGCCTGAAGGCTGTTTTACTACACAACGGAAATATCTATCCTTCTATACCTATTGGACATGTCGTACAGATGAAAGAAATGTATGAGAATATGTAGTTACTGTTGACCCACATTAATTATAAAAATTATAACTGGATGATCTAAAAGTTGTTGCACTTCTTCTTGGATGGCAGCTTGGATATAGCAAGTGTTGTTTTATTTGTAAGTGGGACAGTTGTGCACGAGAAATGCACTATTTCAGAAAGGACTGGCCACTCCGCGAAAACCTGGTTGCTGGACAGAAGAATGTTAAACACAATCCTCTCGTTGATCAGCAAAGATATGTCTCCCTCCTTTGAATATTTAACTTGGGCTTATGAAGAATTTTGTCAAAGCAATGAACAAAGAATCGGAAGCCTTTTCTTACTTGTGACACGATAAGCATGTCGAGGTGAGGAGACTTAAAGCCGCAATGCTCCTCTGGGAAATATGCAAATTGTCTCTTCAGAGAGGAAGAGGACTAGAACTCTAGTGCCACCTATTGGAAGTAGCAATCCTAACAGTCAATGTCGACTCTTTAACGGGCCTTGTCACATGACTTAGGATAATAGCCAAACCAGAATCTCAAATTGCAGACACTGTGTTTCGGGGTACTGCCCCTCGTCAGTGCAAAGTGGAGATCTGGTTTGGCTGATTGAGAGGCGTCTGACCGGGATCAAAGAAGTATCATTTCTCCTTGCGGCTTTAAGTCTCCTTACCTCGACATGCTTATCATGTCACTCTCCACAAGGCGTAGCGATAAAAAAATCAAACGCCAAAATTACGTTTTTTGGTCGCCACAACATTGCATTAAAATGCAACAACAGGCAATCAAAAGAACGTTTTTGCACAAAAGTGGCATCATTAAAAATGTCAGCTCAGCCCGCAAAAAATAAGCCCTAACACAGCCATATTGATGGAAAAATAAAAAGTTATGGCTCTAGAGAGAAGGAGAGCAGAAAACAAGAAATCGAAAAAAGCTCCGGTCATGAAGGGGTTAAAAACCTTACATGATACAGACTTTTGGAGCACATATTCATGTTCAGCATATCAAAATCTGTCAGATACAAAAAAAAATTTTCAGGGGACAAGAACTTCCCTGAAATTTGTTGCGCAGTGTAATTATTAGGTTCAGACTGGTCTTTATAGCAGCTCTGTCATGACAAACAAGGAAGGCATCAGCAGATCCCCAACTGTTATGGGAACCTATTGGTAGAAGGTCCAGACAGGTCTGTCTGGACCTTGGTCTGTCTCTAGAAGGATGTCTCTAAAATGATAACAGCAAATATGATAGCAGAAATATGCCAGAAAATTAACCCCCTGCTATAGATGCTTCATTTTTATTTTTATTTTTGCTATGCTTTGTTATTGCTATCAATCTGACAACTTATCTGCTTCATTCTCAGGTATGTCCGCTGGCTGCTACCCCAATCCCATCATCATCACCCAACTTTCCTGATCTTCCTCACCGTGCTATTCCTTCCTGGTATGTCGGCTAGCTGCTACCCCAATCCTATCACCATCACCCAACTTTCCTGATCTTTCTCACCTTGCTATTCCTTCCTGGCATGTCCGCTGACTGCCACCCCAATCACATCACCATCACCCAACTTTCCTGATCTTCCTCACCGTGCTATTACTTTCTGGTATGTCCGCTGGCTGCTACCCCAATCCCATTACCATCACCCATCTTTCCTGATCTTCCTCACGCTGCTATTCCTTCCTGGTATGTCCGCTGGCTGCTACCCCAATCCCATCATTATCACCCAACTTTCCTGATCTTCCTCACCATGCTATTACTTCCTGGTATGTCTGCTTGCTGCTATGACTTTTTTTCCCACCCTTCCCCTGCATGTTTTCTCATTTTAATTCCTTGATGCCAATACACGGTTTGGCTTTATCTTTCCATTTGGATCTATTTCCCCTTGCATTTTCCCTTCTGACTTCTAATTAATTCCCTCCTGTGTCTGTGACCAGTCTTCCTGCTGCCCCTCCCTCCTGATCACACCTGGCCTATTTCATGAGCACTTAGCCTGTTATAAATTCAGAGACACAGGTCTTTCTGGACCGTGGTCTGTCTCTAAAAGGATAACAGCAAATATGATAGTAGAAATATGCCAGAAATGAGCCAGAAGTGAACAGAAGGTAAGACTAACCACTGTTAATAAGTGTGCTAAATTTCATTCCCTTTCCGCCACACTTTTTCTCATCATGCTGACATACGCTCTAACTGT
Organism: Ranitomeya imitator; assembly: GCF_032444005.1. Classification (NCBI taxonomy): domain Eukaryota; kingdom Metazoa; phylum Chordata; class Amphibia; order Anura; family Dendrobatidae; genus Ranitomeya; species Ranitomeya imitator. The sequence continues at coordinate 187,814,469 of NC_091284.1, read as the reverse complement.
TTTGGCTCCATTACTCCTCAGTCTCCTTTGCTATCCTCAAACCCTAGCACTCCCTAACCAAGTAATAATCTCTCCTTCCCTCCTGCCTCCCCACCTGACCTCCTCCGCTGACCTGCTCCTCAACCTCAGATCTCTCCTAATAAACCACAAAACAAGCCGCCCACTCTCTTTCTCCCACCTACTCTGTCTCTCTCTGCTTCTCCTCACTGCTGGAGACATATCTCCCAACCCTGGGCCCCCACAGCTCATACCTCCTATTACTACCCCCTCCTATCGCTCCCAACCCAATATAAACACCTGAAATCTTGCCCACCTCAAATCCGTGCACATGATGCCCACCCCCCTGCACCCTCTCTCTGGATCACTATGGAATGCCCGCCCTATCTACAATAAACTCCATGTGATTCACGACCCCTTTATCTCTCGTAATCTTTTCTTTCTGGGCATCACCGAAACATGGCTGACACCCTCTGACACAGCCTCCCCTGCTGCACTATGTTACGGTGGCCTCCACTTCACCCACACTCCTCGCCCTTGCAACAAACATGGTGGAGGAGTGGGCCTTCTCCTTTCTTCTAACTGTACCTTTAACCCAATCCCACCTCTACCCTCCCTTATACTGCCCTCTTTTGAAGTCCACTCTGTCCGCATCTACTCCCCCTACAACCTCCAAATTGCCATCATATACCAACCTCCGGGCCCGACCACTGCCTTTATTGACCAATTCTCCACCTGGCTCCTTCACTTTCTGTCTGCTGACATTCCCACCATCATCATGGGTGACTTCAACATCCCCATTGACACCCACCAGTCAGCAGCCTCCAAACTCCTGTCCCTTACTTCATCCTTTGGACTTACTCAATGGTCCTCTTCAGCCACCCACACAGACGGACACACGTTAGACCTGGTCTTCACCCGTTTATGTGCCTTATCTAACTTCACAACCTCCCCTCTCCCTCTATCTGACCACCATCTACTCACTTTCTCATCCCTGTCCTCCTCACCTGTCACCCATGTCCAGCACCATGCGCACCCACGCAGGAACATCGAACACCTAGACACCAACACACTCTCTGACTCTATCCTACCACTGTCTTCTATATCCTCACTCCATGACACAGACACTGCAACTGCTTTCTACAATGCCACTCTTGCATCAGCTATTGACACGGTCGCACCTGTCATGCATAGCAGAGTGCGACGAACCAATAGACAACCCTGGTACAATAACATCGCTAAAAAGCTTCGGCAAGTATCCAGAATTGCAGTACGGCGTTGGAAGAAAATGCATTCACAAGATGATTTCACTGCAGTCAAACAAGCAACACTGGCATTCAAATCAGCTCTCACATCTGCTAACAGGCCTACTTCACAAGCCTCATATCTTCCATATCCCACAACCCCAAACAGTTGTTCAACACTTTTAACTCCCTCCTCCGCCCACCACTGCCCCCTCCGAGTTCCCTAATCGTTGCCGAGGACTTTGCCATGCACTTCAAAAATAAGATAGACCTAACAAGGCAAGTCTTTGTTGTCCAACCACCACAACCCCTTTGTATGAGAGACCAATGCCCAAACCCCATAACTTCACTCTCCAAAATCTCTGAAGGGGAGCTTGCTCATATTCTCTCCAAATCACACCTCACCACTTGTGCACTTGACCCCATCCCATCCCATCCCACCTCCTCCCCAACCTCACCACCACACTAATCCCATCCCTTACCCATCTCTTCAACCTTTCACTAACTTCTGGTACCTTCCCCTCTGCCTTCAAACATGCCACAATCACACCTATCCTCAAAAAGCCAGCCCTTGACCCAAACGGTATGTCCAGCTATCGCCCCATATCTTTGCTCCCATTTGCTTCCAAACTCCTTGAGCAGCATGTCCATGCTGAACTTTCCTCTCACTTTGCATCTAACTCTCTCTTCGACAACCTACAATCTGGCTTCCGTCCCCACCATTCCACTGAGACTGCCTTGACCAAAATTACTAGCGACTTACTTACAGCCAAAGCTAGCAGACAATTCTCTATACTCCTCCTAGACCTGTCCTCTGCCTTCGACACAGTTGACCACTGCCTCCTACTACAGATCCTCTCTTCCTTTGGGGTCAAATACCTTGCCCTATCTTGGATCTCCTCATACCTTGCCAACCGCACATTTAGCGTTTCCTACTCCCATACTACCTCTTCATCTCGCCCCCTCTCTGTTGGAGTCCCCCAAGGCTCTGTCCTAGGATCCTTACTCTTCTCAATCTATACACTCGGCCTGGGACAACTCATAAGGTCCTATGGCTTCCAGTACCATCTATATGCCGATGACACTCAGATCTACCTCTCTGGCCCAGATGTCACCTCTCTGCTCTCCAGAATCCCAGAGTGTCTATCAGCCATATCCTCCTTCACCTCTCGCTTCTTCAAGCTCAATGTGGACAAATCTTCCCTACCTGATCTATCTATCAAAATAAATGAAATCACACTTTCCCCTGTCTCCAGAATCCGCTGCCTTGGAGTAACCCTTGACTCTGTCCTGTCCTTCAAACCGCACATCCAAGCTCTCGCCACCTCCTGTCGTCTCCAGCTCAAAAATATTTCCAGCATCCATCCTTTCCTCAACCCACACTCTACCAAAATGCTCGTGCTTGCCCTAATCATCTCCCGCCTCGACTACTGCAACATACTACTCTGTGGCCTACCTTCTAACACTCTCGCACCCCTCCAGTCCATCCTTAACTCTGCTGCCTGACTAATTAATCTCTCTCCTCGCTACACTCCTGCTTCACCTCTTTGCAAATCCCTTCACTGGCTCCCAATTTCCCAGTGTATCCAGTTTAAATTACTAACACTGACCTACAAAGCCATCCATAACCTTTCTCCTCCGTATATTTCTACACTAATCTCTCAATACCTTCCCTCACGTAATCTCCGGTCTTCCCAAGACCTCCTCCTCTCCTCCATGCTTATTCGCTCCTCACTCAATCGCTTCCAAGACTTCTCCCGAATATCACTCATCCTCTGGAATTAAGTGCCCCAACACATCTGGTTATCCACTACTTTTGGATCCTTCAAAAGAAACCTGAAAACCCACCTCTTCAAGGAAGCTTATAGCCTGTAAAGACCACACGGCCACCTCAACACCATTGGAGCTACTGCAACCCTCGACCTACTGTCTCCTTCCCCATAATTCTCTAGAATGTAAGCCCGCAAGGGCAGGGTCCTCTTCCCTCTGTACCAGTCTGTCATTGTTAGTTTTGTTTACTGTAAGTGATATTTGTATTTTGATGTAACCCCTTCTCATGTACAGCACCATGGAATTAATGGTGCTATATAAATTAATAATAATAATAATAATAATAATAATGGAAGGTATGTAGATAAGGAGAATAATGTGAGTGAATTTGCTGAAAGCAAAAAACAATATTTTTAGTGCCACATGGTGTGAGTCGCATGACTGATACTTTTATCAACTGAGAAACTTGCCATGTGTCTTACTGCATTGGATGCAGAAGTTGTAACACATGTTATGTAGGCTGCATAAAAAATGTATTACTCAACAGCTAATAACAAATATTAATAATAAGATTAAGTCATACTTTGGTACAGTTAAACATTTTGCTCCAATGCACAATTGTGACTATCAACCTGATTTTTTTTGGAATAGACAAAGGTAGATGTCCGAACTGTGAAGGAAGTTGGCAGACACATCTTATACTACGCAAAGCATTTTGGATATTACTGCTTAATACCAAATATCCAAGCGCTATGTATTTTAGGAACGATTTTTTTTATCTATTAACTATGAACGTATCTACATTTATCAGTATTACTGTTTTTTGTTTGACATGTTTTCTTGGTTTGCATATATATTACGTAAATGATATGTCTTTCTACACAGCTGACTCCCATGATCATTTTTTATATACTATAGTTGCATGTACCAAAAGCGTGACAGTTGTTTACTAGTCATGTGGATTTCTGACTACATGACCAACCATATCTTGGGTACTGAAAAGAGAGAAACCCCAAATATGATGGTGCTATAGATGACTGAGGGCCACAACCTGACCTCCTAGGCCAATGTCACCAGTGCCACAGGTTGTTCACCCCTGCTCTAGAAAATGCCCTATATATTAAGCCACAGAGTTTTTAGCTGCTAAACAACTGGATTATTCTGGATTATTAGACTTCCTTGAGAACCATATGTCAAATTGAAAAAATACAAGTGGTAAAATCTGACACTTTCAGTGTCTTATCAATTTCATGGGCAAAAAATGTTTAATTATACAGTCAGTGTCTTAAAAAAGTGTTCAAACCATGTAATATTTTCAACATTTTTACATACTATATCCACAAATTTAAATGTAATTTATTAGTATTTTAGGTGATAAACCAACACAAGTTAGTAAGTATTTGAAAAGTGTAAAGGAAATGAGACATGGCAAAAAGCCATGTTGGAAACACAGCCAGGATGTGTAAGAAGTTGTTCTGGTTAGACAAGACCAAAGTAGGACTTGTTGGGCTAAATGCAAAACGTTATGTGTGGCGGAAAACTAATACCGCACATCACCACCATAAAAACACCATTCCCACCATCAAATATGGTGGTGGCCGCCTCATGCTATGGTGATGCTTGTCTTCTGCAGGTACAGGGAAGCTGATTGGAGTTGCTGCAAAGGTGGGTAGAGCTATATACAGGGAAATCCTGTAGTCAAAACTGTTAGGCTTGAGACAGGGACACAGGTTCACCCTAAACATACGGACAGAGCCACAATGGAATTATTTAGATCAAAAGTGTATTCATGTGTTTGAATGGAATAATCAAAGTCCAGACCTAAATCTCATTGAGAATTTGTGGCAATCTCACTGAGGTAGAGTTAAGCTAGTTTGCAAAAAGAAGGGGCAAACGTTTCAGCCATTAGATGTGCAAAGCTGGTAGAGGCATACCCTGAAGGACGTGGAGCAGTAATTGCAAAGAAAGGAGGTCCTACAAAGTATTGTCTTAAGGGGCTGAATACAAATGTGCATCACAATTTTCAGATTTATATTTTTTAAATTATTAAAAAACCATGAATCATTTCCTTCACATTTCACAAATACAATTTGTGTTGGTATGTCACATAAAATCCCAATAAAATGCATTAAAGTTTGTCGGTGCAATGTCAAAAATGTGCAATGTGAAAAAATGTGGAAAAGTTCACAGAGCATAAATAGTTTTTCAAGGTACTGTGTAGTCACAGATGTAAAATATTACTTAGTTACCTCCATGTCCTCTCTTGTGATAAATAAATTGGTATTTGTGCCATCATTTGACAAAAGTTGCTGAATTTTTTCTGCTATTTCATTAAAAATAGAATCGTCTTCAGTTTTTGGACTGGCCCCAGCCTCTAACTCAGCTTCGTTCTCTTGTTTCATCATGAGCTTTCTTGATGAACCCAGCTTTCTTCCCTTCTGTCTTTTTCGATCCATGATTTAATGATGTTTAGGCACCTATTTGTAATAGAAAATAAGAGGATTATAATTACAGATTATTGGAGCCCATTGTGGTCAGTTTGAAAAATTGAATTTTTCTATACAAGAATATGGATGCCGCAGGTCACAGGAAGTTTTAAAAATATTATAAAATTGAGAAGGCCTTTAATATCTGATCAGTGAGGTTCTATCTGAAGGCATCTTCACTCATTGGTAAAATGAAGCATATTTGACCCCTTCATTTTTTTTGTATTTAGGGCTGCATTCACATTAATGTTGAGAATTCAGATATTCTATTCCGCATAAGGAACTGAAAAATGTAATTCATGCAAGTGATCAGATCCAACACATGAATTACCCCATCAATGCCAGATAGACGCCATTGATTTTTAATAATATAATAATGTGGTCTATCAGGTTTTCATTTTTTTACCAAAACAAAGCGATGAACACATGAACCTAAACTACAACTATCAGAGGCTCTAGTGAAGAACCCGGTGTATGCTTAGTTACGCCTCTCCAGCCTCTCCCCAGAATGTGGCATAGTGGTTCCACAACCATGTGCATAACAGACACCTGGGTCACAGCAACTAATTAGAAAAATCTGTCGAGGCCAAAAAGGGGCAGTTGGCACCATAACCTTTACCAAAACAGGTTGTGTGGCTGTTCGATAGGCTTACATAGCTACAAAAAGGTCCGAGAGCGGTCAGATGCTGGAAAAGGCCTGAGATGAGAAGATCCGTGACCAGCACCAGTAGAAGTCTGTGACCAGTGCCAATATAAGTCTGTAAGGAGCACCAGTAGAATTCCATAAGCAGCACCAGTAGAATTCCATAAGCAGTGCCAGTAGAAGACCGCAAGCAACTCCAGTAGCAACCTGTGACCTGATCCGAACCCAGCTCGGGAGACGATCCATCCGTAAAAGGGGACCGCTCCTGTGGGCTGTTACTTCCAGAGCAGAAGTACAGTAAAAGGTGTGGATTTGGGCTGTGCTTCAGCGAACAAAGAAGGCCAGTGTGACAAGCACACTGTATGCCCAGTGTCTCGCACATCTAGAACTTGCAGCCTAGTGGGAAATGCTGGTGACCCCCACTAGGGCCAGTGTAAAAATCAGAGGTGCTTGCAGAGACTACGATGGGAATGAGACTTGTGGTGAGAGTTACGCTCGTGAAGTTGAGACATAAATGCATTAACTGCTAGATAACAAGAACAGTGTATGTAATAAAAGATTGCACATATTTTGTATTTAGTCATATACACACATAGTCATATACACACACAGTTGTGCTCAAAAGTTTACATACCCCGGCAGAATTTTTGCTTTCTTGGCCTTTTTTCAGAGAATATGAATGATAACACCATAGTGTTTTCTCCACTCATGGTTAGTGGTTGGGTGAAGCCATTTATCGTCAAACTACTGTGTTTTCTCCTTCTAAATCATAATGCCAAATCAGGCAGGTGATTTTCTGTATTTGTTTTCTCATTTTGACTCTTATAGTTGTGATCTACCTATGATGTCGATTATAGGCCTCTCATCTTTTTAAGTGAGAGAATTTGCACAATTGGCTGCGGACTTAATACTTTTTTCCCCATTGTATATCAATGGGTTGGAAAGAGCTGACTGGGATGCTAAGAGTTAACCTCTCTCCTGCAATGTAACTACTTTGCACTCTTGGCCTAGGTGTGAAAGCAAACACCATGGGAACAACCTGTAGGCTATGAAAGATAAAAACTGGAATTGCAGAAGAATGACAACTGCTGAGCTGCACAGCTCTGTTAATGAAATAATTTCCATGATCGAATACTGCACATCCGTCCCCTATTGATTCACATAGGCAAAGGATATACAGTACACAGCTGCGACCACAATACAGTTGGCGGAATTATTGTCTGCAGCTCAGCAACTGAGCAGTTAGGCAATCAATGTTAAGGATAAGCAATCAATATTAAAGTACTAGACAACCCCTTTAATACACTTCTGGGCTTCATACAGTGTTTAGTCTGTCAAGTTACCACTCGTTCCTTTTTATTTAAATCTCAGATTAATAATAGTTTTCATGAAATTAATATCTTTGGCTCAGAGTTTCATAGTACACACTAAAACATTGCAATAAAATATTGTAAAATATGAAATGAAGCCAGAACATAGTATACAACACAAAAAGACTTGCCCAAGGTCTTAATTAAAATTTGGCTCCTCTGTAATAAAATAACATTCAGACAATGGCGCCATTTACAAGGCTCTTGGCAGAGAGATAATGTGAAATAAATGGAGCTGTAGTAAGTTGTGTTGTAATTGAGTGTAAAGATATATTGTTGTGTCAGATGGTGTGTAAAATTAGTCAAAGATATATTGTTGTGTCAGATGGTTTGTAAAATTAATCATTTTCTATTAAATGAATCCATCATCGTTACATAGAAATTATATCATATTGTGTGACTTGGCAAAAGTTAATGACATTCTTTCACATGGAGTCTCCTTACTGTGGTGATGAGCGAGTGCACTCGTTGCTCGAGTTTTCCCGAGCACACCCGGCGAGTATTTGTGACTGCTCAGAGATTTAGTTTTTGTTGACTCAGCTGCATGATTTACGGCTGCTAGCCAGCCTGAGTACATGTGGGGGTTGCCTGGTTTCAAGGGAATCCCCACATGTATTCAAGTTGTCTAACAGCTGTAAATCATGCAGCTGAGGCAACGAAAACTAAATCTCCAAGCAGTCACAAATACTCGGAGACCACCCGAGCGTGCTCTGGAAAACCCGAGCCACGAGTATACTCGCTCATCACTAATTATTAGCTTTACCAAGCATTCAATGTACAGTACATCTTTGCACAGAATTGTGTTTATTAATTTACTTCCTATATACTAAACAACTTCTAAACCATAGTCACCATTCTGCAGTGAAGATAGCAGACTGTCCATACATGTCTCACACTGAGCTTGAGACAAGATTTTGTGGGGACTTGTTCTTTTTTTCCCCAGTGTGTTGCTGCCTGCTTAATGTTAAGGAACTGCAACACAGAACTAGGATAGAAGGGGGAAAACTGACCCTGCACTGAGATTAGGCTGATACCCTACGATGGAGTGGGCGACCCATTCCTTGCGAATAAACCCATGGACGATCCTAAGTTAATCTCAAGCAAAGACCTATAGATAGGGGGAAAGAGGTCCCTAAAAGATCTAAGGACTGGGTATAAAAACGGGTCACCTCCTAACAGAAAACACAGAGACGGCTGCAGAAACCAACTGAAAACAGAAACTAAGGCTAGCAGAACCAGAGGTCCCAGAACTGCACAATATCAAACACAGAAAGCTAACAAAGCACCTAGCCAGAACTCTAGCGGATTAACACTGTTGTCCAGCAAGGAATGGGAGGTGCTGGGTAATAAAAGGTGATACAATCACCTGACCTAAGGCAACCCAGTTCCAGGGGAAAAAGACCAGCAGTCAGAAAACCACAACAAGATGGCGGATGGTCAAAAACAAAACAGATTCTAACACTTTTGACTGATCAGCGTCCGAAAGAGGAAGAAATACACGCCCCCAGCGAAATCTCTCTGGTCCTTTTAGGGTCTGTTATGCAATTGCCTAATGATAAAACTTGTATTTTGATATGAATAACTGGGACATTTGGCTTGGGGACAACTAGTGATGCACATTGCATAATATGTAAGAAATTGGGGGCAGTTTAGTATGGACAAATGTCGTGGCAGGTTCTTTTTAATTACATAAAACAAGTCATCCCTTGATTTTACTCCAATAGATATGTGGTTATTAGAGTTGAGCGACCTTGACCTTTTTAGAGTCGAGCCGGGTTTCGCGAAACCCGACTATCTCAAAAGTCGGGTCGAGTGAAATCGGCCGATTATGACGTAAAGTCGGGATCGACCGAAACACGAAACCCAATGCAAGTCAATGGGGCAGCATAGTCGGCAGTGAGTGGGGGCCAGGAAAACACCTAGAGTGCCCATTTTAATGTCAAAACCATCCATTCTTCTTAATGAAGCTTGTCAAGCGTAATTTACCTTATAATAATTGGAAGGCATTTGAAATTGGGGGTCATTTGGCTAAAGTTCTGGTGGGTAGGGCTGGTTCAAGTAATTAGTGGGCCCAGGAAATCTGGACCACGTCACGGCAGTGGAGCAGGGAGAGGTAAGTATTTCAACTTTGCAAGTGCTGTGAACCTGAGCAAGCAGGGGGGGCCCACTCGTTGGCATTGGCACTGGCACAGGGCCCCTCAAAGTACAGCGGTGTGTTTGCACGGCGGGGGCGCCTCCCACCGGCAGCAACACTTTTGCGTACTATGAGAGGCCCTGTGCCAGTGACGTCGCCAACTAGTATTCCTCCCCCCCACCTGATGAAGGAACCTGCACTTTCATCTGCACCTTCCTCTTTGTCCCCGTGTAAGGTGGTATGGTATGCGGGAAGAGCAACCTGACTTTCAGCAGGGTCACAATGTTGTTGTGTAGCGTGCACGGGGAATGTTGCGTTATGGGTCAATGTACCAGCAGACTCATCTATCACTGGCTGGGCAATGGGCAGGATGAGGAGGAAACACAGATATAGGCCCAAAGAATAAAGTTGGCTAAATGCAGTTCAAAATTGGTAACACAGGAATAACCAGGGGGCATTGCAGTGGAGGACAACTGGAATGAGAGGCTGACACTGAGAGTAGGCCCAAATCAGTAAGTAGTCGAAATGCAGTTCAAAATTGGCAACCGTAGTAAACAGGCGGCACAGCTTTGTTCAGTGGAGGAGAACAGCAAGGAGTGGCAGACACCGATCGTAGGCCCCAACCCAACTAGTAGGCAAAATGCAGTCTAACATTAACAACTACTTAACGAGCGCCTGAAAACGGAATTTCAGGACAGGAAACCAGGAGAACAGCAAGGAGTGGCAGACACCGATAGTAGGCCCCAAACCAACTAGTACGCCAAATGCAGTTGTTCCGTTTAACCACAATTTAATGAGAGCCTGAAGATAGAAGTTCAGGAAAGGCAACCTGGAGAACACCTTGGAGTGGAACACACCATCTCTCTACACCCCATACCCAATTTGTAGGCCTAATGCAGTGTAGTTTCCAAGAACTACTAAACGAGAGCCGGAAGATCGAAGCTCAGGAAAGGCAACCTGGAGAACACCTTGGAGTGGAACACACCATCTCTCTACACCCCATACCCAATTTGTAGGCCTAATGCAGTGTAGTTTCCAACAACTACTAAACGAGAGCATGAAGATCGAAGCATTGGCGAGGAAACCTGGGGAACACCTTGGAGTGGAACACACCATCTCTCTACACCCCATACCCAATTTGTAGGCCTAATGCAGTGTAGTTTCCAAGAACTACTAAACGAGAGCCGGAAGATCGAAGCTCAGGAAAGGCAACCTGGAAAACACCTTGGAGTGGAACACACCATCTCTCTACATCCCATACCCAATTTGTAGGCCTAATGCAGCGTAGTTTCCAACAACTACTAAACGAGAGCATGATGATCGAAGCATTGGCGAGGAAACCTGGGGAACACCTTGGAGTAGAACACACCATCTCTCTACAGTGGAACACACCATCTCTCTACACCCCATACCCAATTTGTAGGCCTAATGCAGCGTAGTTTCCAACAACTACTAAACGAGAGCCGGAAGATCGAAGCTCAGGAAAGGCAACCTGGGGAACACCTTGGAGTGGAACACACCATCTCTCTACACCCCATACCCAATTTGTAGGCCCAATGCAGCGTAGTTTCCAACAACTACTAAACGAGAGCCGGAAGATCGAAGCTCAGGAAAGGCAACCTGGGGAACACCTTGGAGTGTAACAAACCCTCTCTCTACACCACGGAAGGGCTGATTCTTAGGAAGGAAGGCTGTCGGAAAGAAGCAGGGCGCGTCCGAGGGTGATTATATTCTTATTAGGTATATACTCACCCTCGGACGCGCCCTGCTTCTTTATTTATAATGAATGTTTATTTGCAATGTGGTTTTGACTTACTCTATTTTTTTGGTAAATAATGATTTTATTATTTTCATTGTTTTGCATCTTCTTGGCAATAATATAAAGAAGACGCGACAGGACAACACTCGGTGGATGCCATATCTGTGTTTAAAATTGAAAAAACCTTTCAGTTAACTACTTGCAGGAGAAAGTTATTGTAGCTGGTGGCTATTTTTAGTACTGTACCAGATTTTTGTTGTATGTGTTTGTTTTTAATGTTAAAATGTCTGCATTTGATATCTCTCCAGTATTTTCTTTTTTATAAGCAAAATACTTATTTTTATATTTTCTGATGTTGGTTCCAGGGGTACACGGGCAGCAGTGGTGTGGTCAGTGGAGGCCTAGTGGAAGGAGTGACCGCAGACAGGCATCGAAGGCCTAAAATAATAACACATGCCTGTAGGCAATTTTAAATTGGTTCCAGGGGTACACGGGCAGCAGTGGTGTGGTCAGTGGAGGCCTAGTGGAAGGAGTGACCGCAGACAGGCATCGAAGGCCTAAAATAATAACACATGGCTGTAGGCAATTCTAAATTGGTTACAGGGGTATACGGGCAGCAGTGCCCTGGTCAGTGTAGTAGTAGTTGAAAGAATGGACCGCAGACAGGCATCGAAGGCCTAAAATAAAAAAATTGGGCTGGCTGTAGGCAATTTTAAATTGGTTCCAGGGGTACACGGGCAGCAGTGGTGTAGTCAGTGGAGGCCTAGTGGAAGGAGTGACCGCAGACAGGCATCGAAGGCCTAAAATAATAACACATGGCTGTAGGCAATTTTAAATTGGTTCCAGGGGTACACGGGCAGCAGTGGTGTGGTCAGTGGAGGCCTAGTGGAAGGAGTGACCACAGACAGGCATCGAAGGCCTAAAATAATAACACATGGCTGTAGGCAATTTTAAATTGGTTCCAGGGGTACACGGGCAGCAGTGCCCTGGTCAGTGTAGTAGTAGTTGAAAGAATGGACCGCAGACAGGCATCGAAGGCCTAAAATAAAAAAATTGGGCTGGCTGTAGGCAATTTTAAATTGGTTCCAGGGGTACACGGGCAGCAGTGGTGTGGTCAGTGGAGGCCTAGTGGAAGGAGTGACCGCAGACAGGCATCGAAGGCCTAAAATAATAACACATGGCTGTAGGCAATTTTAAATTGGTTCCAGGGGTACACGGGCAGCAGTGGTGTGGTCAGTGGAGGCCTAGTGGAAGGAGTGACCACAGACAGGCATCGAAGGCCTAAAATAATAACACATGGCTGTAGGCAATTTTAAATTGGTTCCAGGGGTACACGGGCAGCAGTGCCCTGGTCAGTGTAGTAGTAGTTGAAAGAATGGACCGCAGACAGGCATCGAAGGCCTAAAATAAAAAAATTGGGCTTTCTGTAGGCAATTTTAAATTGGTTCCAGGGGTACACGGGCAGCAGTGGTGTGGTCAGTGGAGGCCTAGTGGAAGGAGTGACCGCAGACAGGCATCGAAGGCCTAAAATAATAACACATGGCTGTAGGCAATTTTAAATTGGTTCCAGGGGTACACGGGCAGCAGTGCCCTGGTCAGTGTAGTAGTAGTTGAAAGAATGGACCGCAGACAGGCATCGAAGGCCTAAAATAAAAAAATTGGGCTGGCTGTAGGCAATTTTAAATTGGTTCCAGGGGTACACGGGCAGCAGTGGTGTGGTCAGTGGAGGCCTAGGGGAAGGAGTGACCGCAGACAGGCATCGAAGGCCTAAAATAATAACACATGGCTGTAGGCAATTTTAAATTGGTTCCAGGAGTACACGGGCAGCAGTGGTGTGGTCAGTGGAGGCCTAGTGGAAGGAGTGACCACAGACAGGCATCGAAGGCCTAAAATAATAACACATGGCTGTAGGCAATTTTAAATTGGTTCCAGGGGTACACGGGCAGCAGTGCCCTGGTCAGTGTAGTAGTAGTTGAAAGAATGGACCACAGACAGGCATCGAAGGCCTAAAATAAAAAAATTGGGCTGGCTGTAGGCAATTTTAAATTGGTTCCAGGGGTACACGGGCAGCAGTGGTGTGGTCAGTGGAGGCCTAGTGGAAGGAGTGACCGCAGACAGGCATCGAAGGCCTAAAATAATAACACATGGCTGTAGGCAATTTTAAATTGGTTCCAGGGGTACACGGGCAGCAGTGCCCTGGTCAGTGTAGTAGTAGTTGAAAGAATGGACCGCAGACAGGCATCGAAGGCCTAAAATAAAAAAATTGGGCTGGCTGTAGGCAATTTTAAATTGGTTCCAGGGGTACACGGGCAGCAGTGGTGTGGTCAGTGGAGGCCTAGTGGAAGGAGTGACCGCAGACAGGCATCGAAGGCCTAAAATAATAACACATGGCTGTAGACAATTTTAAATTGGTTCCAGGGGTACACGGGCAGCAGTGGTGTGGTCAGTGGAGGCCTAGTGGAAGGAGTGACCACAGACAGGCATCGAAGGCCTAAAATAATAACACATGGCTGTAGGCAATTTTAAATTGGTTCCAGGGGTACACGGGCAGCAGTGCCCTGGTCAGTGTAGTAGTAGTTGAAAGAATGGACCGCAGACAGGCATCGAAGGCCTAAAATTAAAAAATTGGGCTGGCTGTAGGCAATTTTAAATTGGTTCCAGGGGTACACGGGCAGCAGTGGTGTGGTCAGTGGAGGCCTAGTGGAAGGAGTGACCGCAGACAGGCATCGAAGGCCTAAAATAATAACACATGGCTGTAGGCAATTTTAAATTGGTTCCAGGGGTACACGGGCTGCAGTGCCCTGGTCAGTGTAGTAGTAGTTGAAAGAATGGACCGCAGACAGGCATCGAAGGCCTAAAATAAAAAAATTGGGCTGGCTGTAGGCAATTTTAAATTGGTTCCAGGGGTACACGGGCAGCAGAGGTGTGGTCAGTGGAGGCCTAGTGGAAAGAGTGACCGCAGACAGGCATCGAAGGCCTAAAATAATAACACATGGCTGTAGGCAATTTTAAATTGGTTCCAGGGGTACACGGGCAGCAGTGGTGTGGTCAGTGGAGGCCTAGTGGAAGGCGTGACCACGGACAGGCATCGAAGGCCTAAAATAATAACACATGGCTGTAGGCAATTTTAAATTGGTTCCAGGGGTACACGGGCAGCAGTGCCCTGGTCAGTGTAGTAGTAGTTGAAAGAATGGACCGCAGACAGGCATCGAAGGCCTAAAATAAAAAAATTGGGCTGGCTGTAGGCAATTTTAAATTGGTTCCAGGGGTACACGGGCAGCAGTGGTGTGGTCAGTGGAGGCCTAGTGGAAGGAGTGACCGCAGACAGGCATCGAAGGCCTAAAATAATAACACATGGCTGTAGGCAATTTTAAATTGGTTCCAGGGGTACACGGGCAGCAGTGGTGTGGTCAGTGGAGGCCTAGTGGAAGGAGTGACCGCAGACAGGCATCGAAGGCCTAAAATAATAACACATGGCTGTAGGCAATTTTAAATTAGTTCCAGGTGTACACGGGCAGCAGTGGTGTGGTCAGTGGAGGCCTAGTGGAAGGAGTGACCACAGACAGGCATCGAAGGCCTAAAATAATAACACATGGCTGTAGGCAATTTTAAATTGGTTCCAGGGGTACACGGGCAGCAGTGGTGTGGTCAGTGGAGGCCTAGTGGAAGGAGTGACCGCAGACAGGCATCGAAGGCCTAAAATAATAACACATGGCTGTAGGCAATTCTAAATTGGTTACAGGGGTACACGGGCAGCAGTGGTGTGGTCAGTGGAGGCCTAGTGGAAGGAGTGACCGCAGACAGGCATCGAAGGCCTAAAATAATAACACATGGCTGTAGGCAATTTTAAATTGGTTCCAGGGGTACACGGGCAGCAGTGGTGTGGTCAGTGGAGGCCTAGTGGAAGGAGTGACCACAGACAGGCATCGAAGGCCTAACATAACAAAAATGTCAATACAATGGTATTGTCAGTGGCAGGCATTGAAGGATGTCAGCGCATAGACTAAACATTGGTGGAGCTGTGAGATAATTTTGCAAGTGGTAGAGCACTGTTTGAGCTGGGGTGGGGGGAAACTGTCTTGTGGCCGGCGGTACAGGCCCAGGGCCCCTCATATTACAACGGTGTGTCTGACGTTGGGTGCGCACCACCACCGCCAGAGACACTTTATTGTACTAGGAGGGACCCAGTGGCAGTGCCGTCGACCAAAAGCGGGCTCACCCACCTCTTCAGACAAACTGCACTCTCACGGGTGCTGTCGCCAAGTGTCGATACCACGGCCCCGTGTGGGGAGTTTGGCCATTTAGTGAGGTGTAAACATGTCGTATGCTGGACAATCAGGTGCAGAAAATTACGAGATTGGAAAAGGCATTCAGAATAGTCCACAGGCAAGACCTTTTCATAAGAAAGCTAGGTGTCAGCCGGGCAAGGTGGGGCAAAAGATTTCGAAATCCAGTTGTGGTTCATTTTAATGAAGGTTAGATCATCTACATTTTGGGTAGCCAGACGAGTCCTTTTTTCTGTTAGTATTGAACCTGCAGCACTGAATACTCTTTCTGATAGGACACTAGCTGCCGGGCAAGCAAGCTCCTGCAATGCATATTCTGCCAATTCTGGCCAGGTGTCTAATTTTGATGCCCAGTAATCAAATGGGAATGACGGTTGAGGGAGAACATCGATAAGGGATGAAAAATAGTTTGTAACCATACTGGACAAATGTTGTCTCCTGTCACTTTGAATTGATGCTGCAGTACCTGTCCTGTCTGCGGTCATAGCAAAATCACTCCACAACCTGGTCAGAAAACCCCTCTGGCCAACGCCACTTCTGATTTCTGCCCCTCTAACTCCTCTGGTCTGCTGGCCCCTGCAGCTCGTGTGAGAACGATCACGGGCGCTGTGTGCAGGGAATGCCAGAAGCAAACGGTCAACAAGAGTTGATTGTTTGGTTGCTAATATTAGTTCCAAGTTCTCATGTGGCATTATATTTTGCAATTTGCCTTTATAGCGAGGATCAAGGAGGCAGGCCAACCAGTAATCGTCATCATTCATCATTTTAGTTATGCGTGTGTCCCTTTTGAGGAAACGTAAGGCATAATCCGCCATGTGGGCCAAAGTTCCAGTTCTCAAATCTGCGGTTGTGCTTGGTTGAGGGGCAGTTTCAGGCAAATCAACGTCACTTGTGTCCCTCAAAAAACCAGAACCCGGCCTTGCCGCGCCACCAATTTCCAGTGGCCCCGGAAAAGCTTCCTCATTAAAAATATAATCATCCCCATCATCCTCCTCGTCCTCCTCCTCCTCTTCGCCCGCTACCTCGTCCTGTACACTTCCCTGGCCAGACAATGGCTGACTGTCATCAAGGCTTTCCTCTTCCTCAGCTGCAGACGCCTGATCCTTTATGTGCGTCAAACTTTGCATCAGCAGACGCATTAGGGGGATGCTCATGCTTATTATGGCGTTGTCTGCACTAACCAGCCGTGTGCATTCCTCAAAACACTGAAGGACTTGACACATGTCTTGAATCTTCGACCACTGCACACCTGACAACTCCATGTCTGCCATCCTACTGCCTGCCCGTGTATGTGTATCCTCCCACAAAAACATAACAGCCCGCCTCTGTTCACACAGTCTCTGAAGCATGTGCAGTGTTGAGTTCCACCTTGTTGCAACGTCTATGATTAGGCGATGCTGGGGAAGGTTCAAAGAACGCTGATAGGTCTGCATACGGCTGGAGTGTACGGGCGAACGGCGGATATGTGAGCAAAGTCCACGCACTTTGAGGAGCAGGTCGGATAACCCCGGATAACTTTTCAGGAAGCACTGCACCACCAGGTTTAAGGTGTGAGCCAGGCAAGGAATGTGTTTCAGTTGGGAAAGGGAGATGGCAGCCATGAAATTCCTTCCGTTATCACTCACTACCTTGCCTGCCTCAAGATCTACAGTGCCCAGCCACGACTGCGTTTCTTTCTGCAAGAACTCGGACAGAACTTCCGCGGTGTGTCTGTTGTCGCCCAAACACTTCATAGCCAATACAGCCTGCTGACGTTTGCCAGTAGCTGCCCCATAATGGGAGACCTGGTGTGCAACAGTGGCAGCTGCGGATGGAGTGGTTGTGCGACTGCGGTCTGTGGACGAGCTCTCGCTTCTGCAGGAGGACGAAGAGGAGGAGGAGGGGGTGCGAACGGCTACAGCCAATTGTTTCCTAGACCGTGGGCTAGGCAGAACTGTCCCAAACTTGCTGTCCCCTGTGGACCCTGCATCCACCACATTTACCCAGTGTGCCGTGATGGACACGTAATGTCCCTGGCCATGCCTACTGGTCCATGCATCTGTTGTCAGGTGCACCTTTGTGCTCACAGATTGCCTGAGTGCATGGACGATGCGCTCTTTAACATGCTGGTGGAGGGCTGGGATGGCTTTTCTGGAAAAAAAGTGTCGACTGGGTAGCTCGTAGCGTGGTACAGCGTAGTCCATCAGGGCTTTGAAAGCTTCGCTTTCAACTAACCGGTAGGGCATCATCTCTAACGAGATTAGTCTAGCTATGTGTGCGTTCAAACCCTGTGTACGCGGATGCGAGGCTAAGTACTTCCTTTTTCTAACCATAGTCTCATGTAGGGTGAGCTGGACTGGAGAGCTGGAGATCGTGGAACTAGCGGGGGTGCCGGTGGACATGGCAGACTGAGAGACGGTGGGAGATGGTATTGTTGCCACCGGTGCCCTAGATGCAGTGTTTCCTACTACGAAACTGGTGATTCCCTGACCCTGACGGCTTTGGCCTGGCAAAGAAACCTGCACAGATACTGCAGGTGGTGCGGAAAATGGTGGCCCTACACTGCCGGAAGGGATGTTGCGTTGCTGACTAGCTTCATTGGCCGAGGGTGCTACAACCTTAAGGGACGTTTGGTAGTTAGTCCAGGCTTGCAAATGCATGGTGGTTAAATGTCTATGCATGCAACTTGTATTGAGACTTTTCAGATTCTGTCCTCTGCTTAAGGTAGTTGAACATTTTTGACAGATGACTTTGCGCTGATCAATTGGATGTTGTTTAAAAAAATGCCAGACTGCACTCTTTCTAGCATCGGATACCTTTTCAGGCATTGCAGACTGAGCTTTAACCGGATGGCCACGCTATCCTCCAACAGGTTTTAGCTTTGCCACGCGTTTTGGGCAAGATACGGGCCCGGCAGATGGAACCTGTTGCGATGTTGATGCCTGCTGCGGCCCCTCCTCCTCCGCTTCAGAACTGCTGCCGCCTGCACCCTGTTCCCCCAATGGCTGCCAATCGGGGTCAAGAACTGGGTCATCTATTACCTCTTTTTGTAGCTCGTGTGCAACTTCGTCTGTGTCACCGTGTCGGTCGGTGGTATAGCGTTCGTGATGGGGCAACATAGTCTCATCAGGGTCTGATTCTTGATCAGCACCCTGCGAGGGCAATGTTGTGGTCTGAGTCAAAGGACCAGCATAGTAGTCTGGCTGTGGCTGTGCATCAGTGCACTCCATGTCAGATTCAACTTGTAATGGGCATGGACTGTTAACTGCTTCACTTTCTAAGCCAGGGACGGTATGTGTAAAGAGCTCCATGGAGTAACCCGTTGTGTCGCCTGCTGCATTCTTCTCTGTTGTTGTTTTTGCTGAAGAGGACAAGGAAGCGACTTGTCCCTGACCGTGAACATCCACTAACGACGCGCTGCTTTGACATTTACCAGTTTCACGAGAGGAGGCAAAAGAGCTAGAGGCTGAGTCAGCAAGATAAGCCAAAACTTGCTCTTGCTGCTCCGGCTTTAAAAGCGGTTTTCCTACTCCCAGAAAAGGGAGCGTTCGAGGCCTTGTGTAGCCAGACGACGAACCTGGCTCCACAGCTCCAGACTTAGGTGCAATATTTTTTTTCCCACGACCAGCTGATGCTCCACCACTACCACTACCCTCATTACCAGCTGACAATGAACGACCCCGGCCACGACCTCTTCCACCATACTTCCTCATTGTTTTAAAAACGTAAACAAACTAACGGTATTTGTTGCTGTCACACAAATTACACGGTGAGCTATAACTTCAGTATGATTTAGCTACCCCTTTACAGGTGAGTGAGACCACAACGAAAATCAGGCACAATGTTACACACTCTGTTGTTGGTGGCAACAAATGAGAGAGATGCCACACACGCAGGACTGTCACTGAAGCACAAATGTAAATATTAATCTCCCACTGATTTGATTTTTTTTTTTTTTTTCAGGGAGACTTTAGGAAAAAAAAAATAGAATAAAATGATTTTTTCAGGAAGAATTTAGAAACCAAAGAAAATAAAATGATTTTTTCAGGGAGAATTTAGAAAACAAATAAAACAAAAAAAGGCTTTCTATGGCCCACTGAGTGAGAGATGACGCACACAGGAGTCAGGAGTGGCACACAAGCCCAGAGGCCAATATTTATCTCCCACTGATTGATGTAGTGATTTTTTCAGGTAGATTTTGGAACCCAAATCAAGCTAAAAAAAATAATAGGCTTTCTATGGCCCACAATTGGAGAGAGAGAGAGAGAGAGATGGCACACCCAGGAGTCAAGACTGGCACACAAGCAGAAAGGGCAATATTAATCTCCCACTGATTTGTTTTTTTTTGTTTTGTTTTTTCAGGGAGACTTTAGGAAAAAAAAAAATAGAATAAAATGATTTTTTCAGGAAGAATTTAGAAACCAAATAAAATAAAATGATTTTTTCAGGGAGAATTTAGAAAACAAATAAAACAAAAAAAGGCTTTCTATGGCCCACTGAGTGAGAGATGACGCACACAGGAGTCAGGAGTGGCACACAAGCCCAGAGGCCAATATTTATCTCCCACTGATTGATGTAGTGATTTTTTCAGGTAGATTTTGGAACCCAAATCAAGCTAAAAAAAATAATAGGCTTTCTATGGCCCACAATTGGAGAGAGAGAGAGAGAGAGATGGCACACCCAGGAGTCAAGACTGGCACACAAGCAGAAAGGGCAATATTAATCTCCCACTGATTTGTTTTTTGTTTTTTTTGTTTTTTCAGGGAGACTTTAGGAAAAAAAAAATAGAATAAAATGATTTTTTCAGGAAGAATTTAGAAACCAAATAAAATAAAATGATTTTTTCAGGGAGAATTTAGAAAACAAATAAAACAAAAAAAGGCTTTCTATGGCCCACTGAGTGAGAGATGACGCACACAGGAGTCAGGAGTGGCACACAAGCCCAGAGGCCAATATTTATCTCCCACTGATTGATGTAGTGATTTTTTCAGGTAGATTTTGGAACCCAAATCAAGCTAAAAAAATAATAGGCTTTCTATGGCCCACAATTGGAGAGAGAGAGAGAGATGGCACACCCAGGAGTCAAGACTGGCACACAAGCAGAAAGGGCAATATTAATCTCCCACTGATTTGTTTTTTTTTTTTTTTTTTTCAGGGAGACTTTAGGAAAAAAAAATAGAATAAAATGATTTTTTCAGGAAGAATTTAGAAACCAAATAAAAAAAAATAATTTTTCAGGGAGAATTTAGAAAACAAATAAAACAAAAAAAGGCTTTCTATGGCCCACTGAGTGAGAGATGACGCACACAGGAGTCAGGAGTGGCACACAAGCCCAGAGGCCAATATTTATCTCCCACTGATTGATGTAGTGATTTTTTCAGGTAGATTTTGGAACCCAAATCAAGCTAAAAAAATAATAGGCTTTCTATGGCCCACAATTGGAGAGAGAGAGAGAGAGATGGCACACCCAGGAGTCAAGACTGGCACACAAGCAGAAAGGGCAATATTAATCTCCCACTGATTTGTTTTTTTTTTTTTTTTTTTCAGGGAGACTTTAGGAAAAAAAAAAATAGAATAAAATGATTTTTTCAGGAAGAATTTAGAAACCAAAGAAAATAAAATGATTTTTTCAGGGAGAATTTAGAAAACAAATAAAACAAAAAAAGGCTTTCTATGGCCCACTAAGTGGGAGATGACGCACACAGGAGTCAGGAGTGGCACACAAGCCCAGAGACCAATATTTATCTCCCACTTTTTTTTTTTTGTTCCAGGGAAAATTTATAAACCCAATAAAAAAAATAATAAATAGGCTTTCTATGGCCCACTATCTGAGAGACAGAGAGAGATGGCACGCTTAGGACTGGCACACAAGCCCAAAGGCCAATATTAATCTCCCTTTTTTTTTGTAAGGGAGAATTTATAAAACCAAAAAAAAAAAAATAAATAGGCTTTCTATGGCCCACTATTTGTGAGAGAGATGGCACGCTCAGGACTGGCACACAAGCCCAGAGGCCAATATTAATCTCCCACTTTTTTTTTTTTTTCCAGGGAAAATTTATAAACCCAATAGAAAAAAAAAAAAAATAAATAGGCTTTCTATGGCCCACTATCTGTGAGAGAGAGATGGCACGCTTAGGACTGGCACACAAGCCCAAAGGCCAATATTAATCTCCCACTGATTGATTTATTGATTTTTTCAGGTAGAATTTAGAACCCAAATAAAGCAAAAAAAAAAAAAAAATGGGCTTTCTATGGCCCACTGAGTGAGTGATGATGCACACAGGAGTCAGGAGTGGCACACAAGCCCTGAGGCCAATATTTTTCTCCCACTGATTGATGTAGTGATTTTTTCAGGTAGATTTTAGAACCAAAATCAAGCAAAAAAATAAATAGGCTTTCTATGGCCCACTGAGTGAGTGATGATGCACACAGGAGTCAAGAGTGGCACACAAGCCCTGAGGCCAATATTTTTCTCCCACTGATTGATGTAGTGATTTTTTCAGGTAGATTTTATAACCCAAATCAAGCAAAAAATTAAATAGGCTTTCTATGGCCCACTGAGTGAGAGATGACACAGACAGGGATGGCACTCTAGCAGAAATGTCAATCTTAATCTCCCACAAAAAAAAAAAAAAAAAAACAGGGAGTGTCCTTCAATTACTATCTCCCTGCAGTAATCTCAGCCAGGTATGGCAGGCAGCAATAAGGAGTGGACTGATGCACAAATTAAATAAAAAGTGTGTACAAACCAAAAAGATAGCTGTGCAGAAAGGAAGGAACAAGAGGATTTGTGCTTTGAAAAAAGCAGTTGGTTTGCACAGCGGCGTACACACAGCAATGCAGCTATCAGGGAGCCTTCTAGGGCAGCCCAATGAGCTACAGCGCTGAGGGGGAAAAAAAAAAAAATGTAGCTTCCACTGTCCCTGCACACCGAAGGTGGTGTTGGGCAGTGGAAATCGCTACAGCACAAGCGGTTTGGTGGTTAATGGACCCTGCCTAACGCTATCCCTGCTTCTGACGAAGCGGCAGCAACCTCTCCCTAAGCTCAGATCAGCAGCAGTAACATGGCGGTCGGCGGGAACTCCTCTTTATAGCCCCTGTGACGCCGCAGACAGCAAGCCAATCACTGCAATGCCCTTCTCTAAGATGGTGGGGACCAGGACCTATGTCATCACGCTGCCCACACTCTGCGTTTACCTTCATTGGCTGAGAAATGGCGCTTTTCGCGTCATTGAAACGCGACTTTGGCGCGAAAGTCGCGTACCGCATGGCCGACCCCGCACAGGGGTCGGATCGGGTTTCATGAAACCCGACTTTGCCAAAAGTCGGCGACTTTTGAAAATGAACGACCCGTTTCGCTCAACCCTAGTGGTTATTATAAAGCCTGCATACACAATGTTTCAGACAATTTTTCGGCCAACAGCTGTCTCTCCCCACTCTTCTATACACAGCAGTGCTTGGCTCTACTGGCTCTGTTGGGGAGAGTCAGGAGTCCCCCATACTTAGTAGATTATCATCCAAGCCTGGTAATATCGGTGGGTTTGGTTGACATTAGTGATGTGTATCAGAAACAAGAGAGAGAAGCACTACTGTAAGGCATGCACACTTAAACATAAGAAAAGTAGTTTAAGAAAAACTTTATTGGCACATAGTTACAAAAATTAAAACATAAGTAAAACCTGTGAGGCTAGAGGCATGAAGCAAAAAATGAACTGGTCATTAATAAGCTGCAGCCAGGCACATTGCATCACGCTTACCTGTGTGACTGGCATCCTACGAAAACCATATCAATGTGCAATTTTTTCTACTAGGCTGCCAACCCCTCCATAATCTGGTAGGTGTGGGGGTGGCTGTTTTTATTACTACAATTAGAAAACACAGAACTCGATCGATGTAGGGGTTGGCGGTGCTCAAGTAGGGTGTCCACCCCGTAGAATAAAGATGAATAAAACTTGGCACTCAATGTGAGAAGAAAAAGCTTCTTAATTTATTGATGCATCCAGACAAACAAAACTGCTAAACATTTTCGGTCCACACCGGACCTTCGTCAGAGCGTTTCTTTGACATTGACTGGATATGGAAGCTACAATGCATGGATGAGTGTCAGACAATAATAGACATACATCAGCTGCAGTGTGCTGGAGGATCGGAGCACAAAAGAATGTAGAGCGTCACGGTAAGGCACAGAGCCTAGTGGGGATAACGGCGCTGGATCCTGGAAGAACGATGTGCCGAGCAGAGAGGAGCGTCTATTATTGTCTGACGCTCATTCATGCATTGTAGCTTCCATATCCAGTCAATGTCAAAGAAACGCTCTGACGAAGGTCCGGTGTGGACTGAAAACGGTTAGCAGTTTTGTTTGTCTGGATGCATCAATAAATTAAGAAGCTTTTTCTTCTCACATTGAGTGCCAAGTTTATTCATCTTTGTTTTTATTACTAGTTTACACCTGTGCTGCCCTTGCCTTTATTAGTGGGGGCCTGCTGCATCCTGCTAGATGTGCATTTGTCATCAGATAGGGTTTTGGGAAGGCCATATCTTATGGTATGTGTTTTTCTGGTTCCCTAACCAAAAAGGGTCTATAAAAACCTGAGAATCTTAGGCTGCAAAACACTGAAAGAACCCAAAAAGAAAAGGGCTTGAGGTGGCCCAATGAGGAAATAATTTGTAATGCAACTGCTTTCATAGGACCGCCGTGAGGTAATTCAGACAAAGGTATCCAGTGATGCAGCCAAGGGTAAAATACCCGGAAAACCTAGTCACAAGCAGCCAGAGCATGAGTGGAGGTCCCCGAAGTGGCCCACTGACTTATAGACCCTTGGGAGGTTCAGGTATTTATCAACTGTTTAGTTGTTTGTAATGATTATTGCAAGGTATTAAGCTACATATACGCTCATATGCTGATATCCTTTGTATATACTAAGAACAGGGCTTGAGTGGGCATACCAACAGGTTTTACTTAGGTTTTAATTTTTGTAACTATGTGGCAATAACGTTTTTTCTTACACTACTTTTCTTATGTTTAAGTGTGCATACCTTTCAGTAATGTTATTCTCTCTATTGTTTCTGGTATTATTTTTACTACTGGTTATTGCACCTTATAAGATTATGTCATGCTATAGTAGTGCGCCTGGGGCATCTTACTATATTGGTAATGTGTATGGGGCCATAAGCCTAGGGAGAGAGGATCTTAAAGGAATGAGAAACCAAACCTGTTGATTTATATCATTATCTAACCACATGGAATGAGGACTGATGACAAATTTACATGGAATTTCAACTAAAATGTGAGTTCATGGTCAAATCATCATATCGCATGTTGTACTAACTAAATCGCTGGCAACATATATCTCTAAGAATCACCATAACAGGTATATGTATTTTTCTGCTTTCATGAAGCAGATTTTTATGATATTTTGCAGTGATATGTTATGATTAAGAAATCTCAAAGTTTAGATCCTTTACATAACAGTGATATGTGAGTTTTGATTGTTTGTGCCCCTAATCCAAAGTATAGAGCTTTTCCCTGTATATACTGTGAGGGGTTGACTCGCTTAGCTGCTCCTCGAGGTAGACACAGGACCACATTTGGTTAAAGACACTGGGTGGTTTATTGCATCATAAAACAGGAACCCAAGCTGGTAACAGAAAAACAGCTTGTCTGGCTGAAAAGAAAGTAAAAATTCATACACAGTCTTGCCAGGTACTTCTGAGACAACACATATGGCAGCTCTCACATGAGCTTCAGTATGGAGGCTTCCTTCCTCCACACAACACAGAAAAAATAGCCTGGTTGGACATTTAACTCCCTCCAGCCACATCCTGGAGGTGGAGATATGGTGGGTAGGCATCCTGCCACTCTGTGACCTACCCACCATGAAAGCCAGGCCCATATATGACTGGATTGGTGTCAGCACTTAAAAAACTTATGGCTTTCACATCACGCAGGAAAGCAAACTTTGTGACACGTATCTCCCCTCATGTACGACACCAGTGGTCCTGTCACAATACCATAGTGTTACTACAGGCCTCAATTTACCAACTGAAGGACAAACATGAGTCCTTTTGGCCTCCGTCTAGCTGATATGTACCTAAATACAACTGTACAACTTTACAACAGCATTATATGAAAACTCAGCAGATTGCACTTTCATATACACAGGGTCACCTCAAAAACTGTTCATAGTTTTTTAAATGGGTCCCTATTAGTCATGATGTACAGAGAGGGGCCAAGTAACCACATGAGGACGTGCAGAAAATGCCGGGCGCAGAAATAAAGATTGTCCTGGTTTGAACCAGGGCAGCTGAAATGTTTTTGATGAACTTTAGTCCCTAAGTTGGATGGAAGCCTAGGCACCGGGATTCTGGCTAGTGTCAGCTGTATGCCATAGATACATAAACATAAGCAGATAGATCAATAGATATAGCCCACTTGCTGCGTACTTAGATGTGAAGTAGACAGATGCATAGACAGACGGATGGATAGATAGATGATAGATAGCTAGATAGAGAGATAGATATGAGATAGATAGATATATAGATAGATACATGGGCGGACATATCGCCTGTTCAACCGGTGCGGCCACACCAGGGCCCGGAGGCTCCTGCAGTGCGGCTAATAATGAGGGCAATCTGGCCAGTTTATCTAACCCCGAGGCTCCGGGGGCCCCTGGCCAGATTAACCTCATGTGCGGCAATCAGGGAGCAATCCCTGCTTTTCCCTGCTTTTCCGCTGCATGCAAGAGTAAATAGCAGTGGAGCGGAACTGCAGGGAATGCATCATCATTCAGCACCGGAGCTGTGAGATAGATAGCTGCCGGCGATGGTGTGGCTTCAGCATACCGTGCGCAGAGGTGAGTTGTTTGTTTGTGTGTGTGTGTATTCAGAGAGGTGAATGGTGATGTGTGTGTAGATGGAGGAGAGGGCAATGATGGGGGTGATGGGGCAGAAGGCAATGATTGGGTTGACAGAGAGGGCAATGATGGGTTGATGGGGCAG
Organism: Ranitomeya imitator; assembly: GCF_032444005.1. Classification (NCBI taxonomy): domain Eukaryota; kingdom Metazoa; phylum Chordata; class Amphibia; order Anura; family Dendrobatidae; genus Ranitomeya; species Ranitomeya imitator. Next base: position 187,787,803 of record NC_091284.1, on the reverse strand, counting down.
AAGGCAATGATTGGGTTGATGGAGAGGGCAATAATAGGGGTGGTGGGGGAGAAAGCAATGATGGGGTGGTAGAAAGGACAATAATGGGGTGATGGGGAGGAGGAAATGATGTAGGTGGTGAATGGGCAAAAATGGGGGTGGTAGGAGGAAGGAAAAGATGGAGGCGGTGTAATGGGCAATGATGGTGGTGGGGGAAAAGACAATGATGGTGGTGGTAAAAAGGGCAATGGTGGGGATGGTGGGGGAGGAGGAAATGATGGAGGTCGTGGAATGGGCAATGATGGGGGTTTTGTGGGAGAAGACGATGATGGCAGTGGAAAGGACAATGATGGGGTGGTGGGGAGGAGGCAATGATGGAGGTGGTGGAATGGGTAATGATGGGGTGGTGGCGGAGAAGGCAATGACGGTGGCAGTGGAATGGACAATGATGGGTGGGGAGGGCAATAAAGGGATTATCGATTATTATTTCTAACACAGTCCCTTAGTATAAGGTGTACTCACTTATTATGTATAGCACAGTCCCTTAGTATATAGTGTACTCACTTATGTATAGCACAGTCCCTTAGTGTATAGTATGCTCACTTATTATGTATAACACCATCCTTAGTTACAGTTTCCTCTTTTGTTATGCATAACACAGTCCCTTATTACGTACCATCCTCTCTAGTTATATATGATGCCCTCCCTTATTATATAGCTTCCTCTGCTGTTATGTACAGTGCTGTCTCGTACATAGTGTATTCTTGTTATTTTTGTTATTCACAGCACCTTCTTTTAATGCATAGTCCTTTCTCTTTTTAGATATAAAATGACTACTGATGAAGGAACCAGTGAACAGAATACCAGTCCATCAGCTTCTCCTTTAGAAAAGAAGCTTTCCCATGCTCCATCAGCCATCATTGCATTATAATGCTAACAAGACAGGACGGTATGTAATAAAAAATAGGACTCTATAAAATCCAATATGCAAGGGACGGTGCTGTACACAACAAGAAAGGGCACTGTATAATAAGGGACGGCACTATACATAATAAAGGAGACTATCTAATATATACATGTATGTATGGCTATATATATATATATATATATATATATATATATATATATATATATAATGCCAAAAGGAGAGCAATTCAGAGCAATGATTTATAAAACAAACTTTAATTGTCATAAATAATACAAAAACATATATCAAAATATTACACTATCTAATGACTAGAGCACAGGATGAATGTCCCAGGAATGCTGGAAAAGCGCCCATCCCCCCGCTCCCCCAGATAGAGTCCCACTGCTTTGGGGTGACTTTGGTTGGATAGTGTAGGTGCTTTTTCTTATGCATACCATTACAAGGGTATTTACATCTGGGGGAGCGGGGGGATGGGCGCTTTTCCAGCATTCCTGGGACATTCATCCTGTGCTCTAGTCATTAGATAGTGTAATATTTTGATATATGTTTTTGTATTATTTATGACAATTAAAGTTTGTTTTATAAATCATTGCTCTGAATTGCTCTCCTTTTGGCATGGTTTGTTTTGAGCTGATTTGGTGAGGTCGGGGTCTTTTGGCGTATTTACTGCCCGACCCCGTGCGCTCACAATATGTATTTGGGAGTTTTGTATTCATATATATATATATATATATACTGTATATATATATATATATATATATATATATATATATATCACCTTAAAAGGTGGAGGGGCCCAGGCATATTTCCTGCACAGGGGCCCCAAGCTGTCTGTGTCAGCCCCTGGATAGATAGATAGACTGACAGATAGATATCAAATATATAAATATAATATAGATAGCTAGATACACATAAATAATAATAATATAATATAGATAGATAGATAGATAGATAGATAGATAGATATAATATAGGTAGACAGATATAAATTCAGAAACAAGAGGCAGCACATTCTTGAGAAAGGCTCATTGTAGCCGAAACATTGCCCCGCCACCAGGGTTATTAAAGTCCCTTTTGTATTTTTGAAAATGCTGGAGTGCTGCCTCTTTTTTCTGAATTTATATCCTTTTGCACGGAGGACACTCCTTGTTGAGAGGCCCTGCTCCCATAGTACTTTTATAAGCGTGCTACTCCAATTTTTTGCTCTAGATAGACACACAGACAGACAGATACAGAATTCGTGAGAGAAAGGCAAAAAAATGTGCTAAGGTCAGCAGACTAGGATTTTTGCTGATTGTGTTTCTCTCATTAATTTGTTCAGACAGATTTTATTATTCCTTTAAATGTGTTATACAAGTCAAGTGAATTGCTTTCCTTTACTACTGTGAAAAATGGCTGCCATAAAGAACTCTTGTATCTACTTGAATCAGACTTAATAGAAGAGTAAAGTATGAATTTTATGGGTAACGTACCTTGGAATAGATGATGGGTGTGATACCTGATGTGTTTAGTCCGCAGCTTTTTAGTTGTGGGAAACAAGCAGCTTCTCTACTTGATCGCTGGGCATGTAACATTGTATTGTGTCATTTACTTACTCAACTGAGCCTTTCCGTTCTTGCCTTGGAACATTGCTCTGACTTTTTAAGCACCACTTCCTATGCAAAAGGAAGTTGTTCATATCTGATACTTGGTGTAAACTAAGTAGTAATGTAGGCTGTAGTGTCAGCAGCCACAGAAACCTAAGCTTTAAAAATGAATTTTTTGTTGTTGAGCACATTAGAAATAGTAAACCTCATAATATAATTCTTATGTTTCAAGGAATATCAGACAGTATGTTTCTACAATACTATTACCTTCATACTAGCAGAGACACCACAAGGTATTCTGCTACCACTGGCAGATAAGGCACATACAGTATGTAAAAAATAGACTAAACTTGTAAATTAAGTGCAAACTAGACTTACATGAGCAGGGGTGGATACTGACAGCTTGGGGCCCCTGTGCAAGTAACGTGTCTTGGTTCCCATTCATTTTATGGCAACAAAGCTACAGATATATATAGCCACACACCCACCTATATATATATATATATATATATATATATATATATCTTACATAGTCTCCTTTATTATGTATATTGCCGTACCTTATTACACAGTGCCCTCTCTTGTTATGTACAGCACCATCCCTTACATATCAGATTATATAGAGCCCTGTCTTTATTACATACCATCTTCTCATTAGATATATAATACAATCATGGCTGATGGCACATGGGAAAGCTTATTTTCTAATTGAGGAGCTGATCGACTGGTCTTCTGGTCACTGGCTACTCTATCAGCTCCTCCATCAGCAGTCATCTTATAGCTAACAAGAGAGGACAATGTAATAAAAGAGGGAACTGTAAACAACAAAAATACACTATTTAACGGTCGATGCTATGCATAATAAGAGAGGACACTGTGAATAACAATAACAAGAATATGCTATTTAACCCCTTAGTGACAGAGCCAATTTGGTACTTAATGACCAGGCCAATTTTTACAATTCTGACCACTGTCACTTTATGAGGTTATAACTCTGGAACGCTTCAACGGATCCCGCTGATTCTGAGATTGTTTTTTTGTGACATATTGTACTTCATGTCAGTGGTAACATTTCTTCGATATTACTTGCGATTATTTATGAAAAAAACGGAAATATGGCGAAAATTTTTAAAATTTTGCAATTTTCAAACTTTGTATTTTTATGCCCTTAAATCAGAGAGATATGTCACGAAAAATAGTTAATAAATAACATTTCCCACATGTCTACTTTACATCAGCACAATTTTGGAAACAAAATTTTTTTTTGTTAGGGAGTTATAAGGGTTAAAAGTTGACCAGCAATTTCTCATTTTTACAACACCATTTTTTTTTAGGGACCACATCACATTTGAAGTCATTTTGAGGGGTCTATATGATAGAAAATAATGAAGTGTGACACCATTCTAAAAACTACACCCCTCAAGGTTCTCAAAACCACATTCAAGTAGTTTATTAACCCTTTACGTGCTTCACAGGAACTGAAACAATGTGGAAGGAAAAAATGAACATATAACTTTTTTTTGCAAACATCTTAATTCAGAACCATTTTTTTTATTTTCACAAGTGTAAAAACAGAAATGTAACCATAAATTTTGTTATGCAATTTCTCCTGAATACGTCAATACCCCATATGTGGGGGTAAACCACTTTTTGGGCGCACCGCAGAACTTAGAATTGAAGGAGCGCCGTTTGACTTTTTCAATGCAGAATTGGCTGGAATTGAGATCGGACGCCATGTCATGTTTAGAGAGCTCCTGATGTGCCTAAACAGTGGAAACTCCCCACAAGTGACACCATTTTGGAAACTAGACCCCTTAAGGAACTTATCTAGATGTGTGGTGAGCACTTTGAACCCCCAAGTGCTTCACAGAAGTTTATAACGTAGAGCCGTGAAAATAAAAAATCGCTTTTGTTTACACAAAAATGATCTTTTCGCCCACAAATTCTTATTTTCACAAGGGTAACAGGAGAAATTAGACCACAAAAGTTGTTGTGCGATTTCTCCTGAATACGTCGATACCCCATATGTGAGGGTAAACCACTGTTGGGGCGCACCGCAGAGCTTGGAAGTGAAGGAGCGCCGTTTTACTTTTTCAATGTAGAATTGGCTGGAATTGAGATTGGACGCCATGTCACGTTTGGAGAGCCCCTGATGTGCCTAAACAGTGGAAACCCCCCACAAGTGACACCATTTTGGAAACTAGACCCCTTAAGGAACTTATCTAGATGTGTGGCGAGCACTTCGAACCCCCATGTGCTTCACAGAAGTTTATAACGTAGAGCCGTGAAAAAAAAAATTGCATTTTTTCTACAAAAATGATTTTTTGCCCACAAATTTTTATTTTCACAAGGGTAACAGGAGAAATTAGACCACAAAAGTTGTTGTGCAATTTCTCCTGAGTACGCTGATACCCAATATGTGGGGGTAAACCACTGTTTGGGCGCACCGCAGAGCTTAGAAGAGAAGGAGTGCCGTTTTACTTTTTCAATGTTGAATTGGCTGGAATTGAGATTGGACGCCATGTCGCGTTTGGAGAGCCCCTGATGTGCCTAAACAGTGGAAACCCCCCACAAATGACACCATTTTGGAAACTAGACCCCTTAAGGAACTTATCTAGATGTGTGGCGAGCACTTTGAACCCCCATGTGCTTCACAGAAGTTTATAACGTAGAGCCGTGAAAAAAAAAATTGCATTTTTTCTACAAAAATGATCTTTTTGCCCACAAATTTTTATTTTCACAAGGGTAACAGGAGAAATTAGACCACTAAAGTTGTTGTGCAATTTCTCCTGAGTACATCGATACCCAATATGTGGGGATAAACCACTGTTTGGGCGCACCGCAGAGCTTGGAAGAGAAAGAGTGCCGTTTTACTTTTTCAATGTAGAATTGGCTGGAATTGAGATCGGACGCCATGTCGCGTTTGGAGAGCCCCTGATGTGCCTAAACAGTAGAAATCCCCCACAAGTGACCCCATTTTGGAAACTAGACCCCCCATGGAACTTATCTAGATGTGTGGTGAGAACCTTGAATGCCCAAGTGCTTCACAGAAGTTTATAATGCAGAGCCGTGAAAATAAAAAATATTTTTTTTTTTTCAAAAAAAAGATTTTTTAGCCCCCAAGTTTTTATTTTCACTAGGGTAACAAGAGAAATTGGACCCCAAACGTTGTTGTCCAATTTGTCCTGAGTATGCTGGTACCCCATATGTGGGGGTAAACCACTGTTTGGGCGCACGGCAGAGCTCGGAAGGAAGGAGCGCCGTTTTGGAATGCAGACTTTGATAGAATGGTCTGCGGGTATTATGTTGCGTTTGCAGAGCCCCTGATGTACCTAAACTGTAGTAACCCCCCACAAGTGACCCCATTTTGGAAACTAGACCCCCAAAGGAACTTATCTAGATGTGTGGTGAGAACTTTGAATGCCCAATTGCTTCACAGAAGTTTTGAATGCAGAGTCGTGAAAATAAAAAACATTTTTTTTTCACAAAAAAGATTTTGTAGCCCCCAAGCCTAATCCAAACCCTAACCCTAATCCCAGCTCTAACCCTAACTTTAGCCCCAACCCTAGCCCTAACTTTAGCCCCAACCCTAACCCTAGCCCTAAGGCTACTTTCACACTTGCGTCGTTTGGCATTCCGTCGCAATCCGTCGTTTTGGACAAGAAACGGATCCTGCAAATGTGCCCGCAGGATGCGTTTTTTGCCCATAGACTTGTATTGCCGACGGATCGTGACGGATGGCCACACGTCGCGTCCGTCGTGCACTGGATCAGTTGTGTTTTGGCGGAGCGTCGGCACAAAAAAACGTTCAATGAAACGTTTTTTTGTACGTCGCATCCGCCATTTCTGACCGCGCATGCGTGGCCGTAACTCCGCCCCCTCCTCCCCAGGACATAGATTGGGCAGCGGATGCGTTGAAAAACTACAGCTGCTGCCCACGTTGTGCACAATTTTCACAACGTGCGTCGGTATGTCGGGCCGACGCATTGCGACGGCCCCGTACCGACGTAAGTGTGAAAGAAGCCTAACCCGAAATTTAGCCCCAACCCTAACCCTAAATTTAGCCCCAACCCTAAATTTAGCCCCAACCCTAGCCCTAACCCTAGCCCTAACCCTAGCCCTAACCCTACCCCTAGCCCTAACCCTAGCCCTACCCCTAACCCTACCCCTAACCCTACCCCTAACCCTACCCCTAACCCTACCCCTAACCCTACCCCTACCCCTACCCCTACCCCTAACCCTACCCCTAACCCTACCCCTAACCCTACCCCTAACCCTACCCCTACCCCTAACCCTAATTTTAGCCCCAACTGCTGTTCTCCTGCCGGCCGGCAGATGGAGACAGATGGCGGGCGCACTGGGCATGCGTCCGCCATGTTCTTCTGCCGGCGGCCAGGAGGAGCAGCAAGAGGATCCAGGGACCTAGGTGAGTATGCTAGGGTCCCCGAATCCCCCTATTTCTCTGTCCTCTGATGTGCGATCACATCAGAGGACAGAGAATTACACTTTACTTTTTTTTTTTTTTTGCGGTCGCCGGTAAACAGTTAATTACCGGCGATCGCAAAACAGGGGTCGGTAATACCGACCCCGATCATGCTCTTTGGGGTCTCGGCTACCCCCGGCAGACGAGACCCCAAAGGTTCTCCCGGTGCCGGCCGGCGGGCGCACTGCGCATGCGCCCGCCATTTTGAAGTTAATTAACGGCGCTGTGGTTTAAGTACCCTTAGCGGCCGCCGTTAAAAGGCGTATCGGCGGTCGCTAAGGGGTTAAAGGGCAGCACTGTACATAACAACAGAGAAAGCTGTATAATAAGGGACTGTCCCATACATGACTAGAGAGGATGGTATGTAATAAGGGATGGTGTTATATATAATAAAAGAGATTGGGATAATTGTGGTAAATTTGTATGTAATGGCTGATCCTTCCTGGACTCATGAATCTGCTACAGGGAATCCTTTCAATGCTTCAACTCAGCTACATCTGGTGAGTGCAATCCTATGGATTAACCTTTTAACCTCCGAAGATAAGACACTATTTGCGCTCTTTTCTTCAACAGTTTTCATATAATAAAAGAGGAAATTTTGTAACTAAGGACAGCAGTATAAAAAATAAGTGAGTACACTATTTACTAAGAGACTGTGTTGTACATAATAAGGCCACATTCCCGTTTCCCTGTGCAGAGTTGGTGTGCTGCCTGCTTATCCAGATGTATTGAGCATGTCCTATTCTGATTCTCAAAATTGGGTCAGAGCAGGACATTCTCTGATGCTCACGGATCTCATTCTCAGATCTGTGATTTTCAAGGATGTGTGAATGGACGTGTTAAATTATACGAGTCCGTGTGCCGTCTGATTAAAAAATCTTTCAGTACACGGACATTTCACACAAATGTGAGAATGTGGCATAAGGGAGTTTACAAGTAAGATAATCACTCCAAGTCACAGAGTACAGATACAGTATAAAGCTGCCGTCACACTAGCAGTATTTGGTCAGTATTTTACATCAGTATTTGTAAGCCAAAACCAGGAGTGGGTGAAAAATGCAGAAGTGGTGCACATGTTTCTATTATACTTTTCCTTTGATTTTTCCACTCCTACTTTTGGCTTAAAAATACTGATGTAAAATACTGACCAAATACTGATAGTGTGAAAGTAGCCTATTATTTACATCTACATGCTTACTGCTGACGTCTCTTTCTGATTAGAGTCATTACCTGCCGTTTCTTCTCCATCTGGTCAGACCCTCATGTCGACATCTCCCAGCCATGACTCGGCTTGTCACAATGATCACCACAACCCTAAAAGAAAAAAGGTTGCATACACTGTGTACATACATGTGTCTCCTTCGCACTGCACTGCTCAAATACAAATATGTACCCCACCATTAATATGCTATTATCCACCACCAATCAAAATATAAAATTATAAGTAGCACTGTGCCACCCATTAACTATGATCACTGCCACCCAATAAATAAATAAATATGAATTATTTAGTCTCTGTGATTCTCCCCGATTAACTTTAACCCCTTCACGAAATGCGTCATACATGTACAGCGCATGTCGGGTCTCCCTCTTTGATGTGGGCTCCGGAGCTGAGACCATATCTTTTCCGGCACATGTCAATTGATTTGAAACAGCTGACTTGTACCCCTAACAGCCGCGGGTGGTATCGCGAATCACCCGCGGCTGTTAACCTGTTAAATGCCGCTGTCAATCTATGACAGCGGCATTTTCAATGATCACGCCAGAAGCGCGTCATTAATCCCGCCCATCAGCGCCCATGTCACATGACCACGGGTCGCCGATTGATTGGCATGAGTACCTGGGGTCTGCAGCAGACCCCTATGGTTATCATTGCTGGATAGCTATGAGCGCCATCCAGCGGTAGGCGCTCAAAGCAAGTGATCATTTTAGCTACATAGAGCACAGCTGATGCCCAAGCGATTAGAATATCACAGCTTCTAGTTGCCCATGGAGACTATTAAAGCAAGTGTAAAGTGAAAAAAAAGTTTTAAAATTTTTTAAAAAGTCTAAAAGTTTAAATCACCCCCCATTCGCCTCATTCAAAATAAAACAATTTAAAAAATACACATAATTGCTATTGTCGTGTTCAGAATCACTCCATCTATCAATATATAAAAAGAACTAATCCAATTGGTAAATGGCAAAAGAAGAAAGAAAAGTCAAAGCACCAGAATTACGTTTTTAAAATGCAAAACCAGGTGATCAAAACATCACCAATATGGTATCAATAAAAACTTTAGCTCGGCGCGCAAAAAAAATAAGCCTTCACCCGGCCTCCGATCACGAAAAATGGAGACGCTACAGGTCTCAGAAAATGACGCAATTTTTTTTTTTTTTTTAGCAAAGTTTGGATTTTTTTCCCCACTTAAAAAAAAAAATAACCTATACATGTTTGGTATTTACAAACTTATAATGACCTGGAGAATCATAAAGGCAGGGGAGCGAAAAGGAAATGCAAAAACGAAAGTGCTGCAGCGTGAAGGGGTTAAGGCTTTGTGCGCATGCTATATTTTTGTTGTGGAATATATGAAGGTTTTACAATACAAGCAAAGTAAATGAGATCCCAGAAGTCTCACGCACACATTGCTTATTTTTTTCTGGTAGATTTGCAGCAGGTTCAATTCTGCATAATCAGTTGGAAGGAAGCCTAGGCACCCGGATTCTGGCTAGTGCCAGCTCTATGCCATCTACTATATAAAGCTGAATGTGTGTATGTGTGTGTGTGTATGTATGTCCGGGATTGGCATCTGCACCGTCGCAGCTACAGCCACAAAATTTTGCACAGTCACACGTCTGGAACCCGAGAGTGTCATAGGCTATGTTGTGAGGCGAAATTTTAACCCCGCGTGTTCCAATTCACCAAACAATTTTGCCCCTATCTACATAATGGGGAAAAAAGTGAAAGGAAAAGTGTTGGAGGCGTCGCAGCTACAGCAACAAAATTTTGCACAGTCACACGTCTGGACCCTGAGAGCGTCATAGGCTATGTTGTGAGGTGAAATTTTAACCCCGCGCTTTCCAATTCACCAAACAATTTTGCCCCTATCTACATAATGGGGAAAAAGTGAAAGGAAAAGTGTTGGAGGCGTCGCAGCTAGAGACACAAAATTTTGCACAGTCACACGTCTGGACCCCGAGAGCGTCATAGGCTATGTTGTGAGGTGAAATTTTAACCCCGCGCTTTCCAATTCACCAAACAATTTTGCCCCTATCTACATAATGGGGAAAAAAGTGAAAGGAAAAGTGTTGGAGGCAAATTGACAGCTGCCAGATGTGAACAAGGGGGACTTAAAGAGTGAGAGCGAGGTGGGGCCCCGACATGGGATACTCACCACACACGGGGATATGAACACACACACAAAATGCGCCACACACTACCACGTGCTTGAACACATATTACCCTCAGCACACATTTCACCACACATACACCAACCTCGCCACATAAAAGTCGAAACACAAAAGTCGCTGCTCAGAACTCGCCACCCGCAAAACTCGCCACATGCAAAAACTAGGCTCACACAAAACTCGCCACAAGTGCAAAACTCACCTCATGGAAAACTCGCCACACGCAAAACTTGCACACGCGGAAAAATTGCCACATGCACAAAAGTTGCAGCACATGCAAAAGTTGCCTCCCACAAAACTTGCACATAAAAAAGGCACCACACATAAAACTCGCCATGCACAAAACTCGCCATGCGCAAAACTCGCCGTGCGCAAAACTCGACATGCGCAAAACTTGCTGCACACAACTTGCTACACTAACCTGTCACATGCAACTCGACACACAAAAAGTTGCTACACGCATGTCGCCACACAAAACTCATCTCACAAAAGTCGCTACATGCATGTCGCCACACGCAACTCAACACACAACTTGACATATGAAATTCGCCCTAAAACACATAAGAGTCTGGTATTATCCTTCAAAAATAAAAATCTGATTAATAAGCAAACTACAAGAGCAACAAATGTACCATATAGGAAATACGGCAGCTGTCAGTCACATGACCTGTCTATTATGTGTATGTGTGAGCTAATATATACTGCCAGGGGGAGGGCTTCCTGTTGGCTGGGGATTTATCAGGCTGCCAATTTAGCTTACAAATACTGTGGTAAAAATACTGAGCAAATAATGTGTGAACAAGGTCTAATACAGGAGGAGATGACACACAGGTATATACTATATACAGGGGAGATGACACACAGATACAGTTAGGTCCATATATATTTGGACAGAGACAACATTTTTCTAATTTTGGTTATAGATATTACCACAATGAATTTTAAACAAAACAATTTATATGCAGTTGAAGTTGAGACTTTTAGCTTTCATTTAAGGGTATCCACATTAAAATTGGATGAGGGGTTTAGGAGTTTCAGCTCCTTAACATGTGCCACCCTGTTTTTAAAGGGACCACAAGTAATTGGACAATTGACTCCAAGGCTATTTCATGGACAGGTGTGGGCCATCCCTTCGTTATGTCATTCTCAATTAAGCAGATAAAAGGTCTGGAGTTGATTTGAGGTGTGGTGCTTACATTTGGAAGGTTTTGCTGTGAAGTAAACATGCTGTCAAAGGAGCTCTCCATGCAGGTGAAACAAGCCATCCTTAAGCTTTGAAAACAGAAAAAACCCATCTGAGAAATTGCTACAATATTAGGAGTGGCAAAATCTACAATTTGGTACATCCTGAGAAAGAAAGAAAGCACTGGTGAACTCATCAATGCAAAAAGACCTGGGCGCCCACGGAAGACAACAGTGGTGGATGATCGCAGAATAATTTCCAGGATGAAGAGAAACCCCTTCACAACAGCCAACCAAGTGAACAACACTCTCCAGGAGGTAGGCGTATCAATATCCAAATCTACCATAAAGAGAAGACTGCATGAAAGTAAATACAGAGGGTTCACTGCATGGTGCAAGCCACTCATAAGCATCAAGAATAAAAACTCTAGACTGGACTTTGCTAAAAAACATCTAAAAAAGCCAGCGCAGTTCTGGAATAACATTTTTTGGCCAGATGAAACCAAGATCAACCTGTACCAGAATGATGGAAAGAGAAAAGTATGGCGAATGCGTGGTACAGCTCATGATCCATAGCATACCACATCCTCTGTAAAACATGGTGGAGGCAGTGTGATGGCTTGGGCATGCATGGCTGCCAGTGGCACTGGGTCACTAGTGTTTATTGATGATGTGACACAGGACAGAAGCAGCCGAATTAATTCTGAGGTATTCAGAGACATACTGTGTGCTCAGATCCAGCCAAATGCAGCCAAACTGATTGGTCGTCATTTCATACTACAGATGGACAATGACCCAAAACATAAAGCCAAAGCAACCCAGGAGTTTATTAAAGCAAAGAAGTGGAATATTCTTGAATGGCCAAGTCAGTCATCTGATCTCAACCCAATTGAGCATGCATTTCACTTGTTAAAGACTAAACTTCAGACAGAAAGTCCCACAAACAAACAGCAACTGAAAACCACTGTAGTGTAGGCCGGGCAGAACATCAAAAAGGAGGAAACACAGCGTCTGGTGATGTCCATGAGTTCAAGACTTCAGGCAGTCATTGCCAACAAAGGGTTTTCAACCAAGTACTAAAAATGAACATTTTATTTAAAATTATTGAATCTGTCCAATTACTTTTGGTCCCTTTAAAAACAGGGGTGGCACAGGTTAAGGAGCTGAAACTCCTAAACCCTTCATCCAATTTTAATGTGGATACCCTCAAATGAAAGCTGAAAGTCTATACTTCAACTGCATCTGAATTGTTTTGTTTAAAATTCATTGTGGTAATGTCTATAACCAAACTTAGAAAAATGTTGTCTCTGTCCAAATATATATGGACCTAACTGTATATACTATCTACAGGAGAGATGACACACAGGTATATACTATATAGAGGAGGAGATGACATACAGATACATATATATACAGGAGGAGATGACATACAGGTATATACTATATACAGGAGGAGATGACACACAGGTATATACTATATACAGGAGCAGATGACCTACAGGTATATACTATATACAGGAGGAGATGACATACAGGTATATGCTATATATAGAAGATGACATGCAGGTATATACTATATACAGGAGGAGATGACACACAGATATATACGATATACAGGGGATATGACACACAGGTATATACTATATACAGGAGGAGATGACATACAGGTATATACTATATATAGAAGGAGATGACATTCAGGTAGATACTATATATAGGGGAGATGACACACAGCAGGTATATACTATATACAGGGGAGATGACATACAGGTATATACTATATACAGGAGATGACATACATATGTATACTATATATAAGGGAGATTACAAACATGTATATACTGACGTGATGAGGTGAAAATGAGAGGTGTGAGGTGAAAATGAAAAGGTGTGAGTGCAAAATGAGAGGAGTGAGGAAAAATAGTGGAGTGATTAGAAAATGACAGATGTGAGGTTGAAATGACAAGTGTTAGGGGGGAATGAGAGGAGTGAGGGAGAAAATGAGAGGTGTGAGGGAGAAAATGAGAGATGTGAGGGGGAAAATGAAAGATGTGATTGGGAAAATGAGAGGCGTGATGGGAAAATAAGAGACGTGAGGTGCTATAACTAACCACAGATATTTACTATGCCCAGGCAATGCCGGGCTCTTCAGCTAGTCTACTATATAATTGTCTAAGGGTCACTTCCGTCTTTCTGTCTGTCTTTCTGTCTGTCTGTCACGGATATTCATTGTTCGCGGCCTCTGCCTGTCATGGAAATCCGAGACCACTAAGTCATCTGGGTAATTTCGCAATGCATCCTGGGAACAGAAGATGGCGGCAGTCGCGCGCGTATCGCCGGAGCTTTGGTGGATCCCAGGGGGTGAGTATATAACTATTTTTTATTTTAATCATTTTTTTAACAGCGATATGGTGCCCACACTGCTGTATACTACGTGGGCTGTGTTAGATACCGCGTGGCTGTTATATACTACATAGGCAGTGTTATATACAATGTGGGCTGTGTTCTATACTGCGTGGGCTGTGCTATATATTATGTGGCCACTGTTATATACTGCATGGGCAGTGTTATATACTACGTGGCTGCTATATACTGCATGGGCTGTGTTATATATTACATGGCCAGTGTTATATACTGCATGACCTGTGTTATATACTGAGTGGCTGCTATATACTGCGTGGGCTGTGTTATATAGTACGTGGCTGTGTTATATACTGCGTGGCCACTGTTATATATTGCGTGGCCTGTATTAACCCATCGGGTATTTTACAATATGTATGTATATAGCAGCCACATAGTGTATAGCACAGGCCACATAGTATTTGTCTGCTATATACTACATAGCTCCTATATACTACGTGGCCTGTGCTATATACTATGTGGCTGCTATATACATACATAAATACATATTCTAGAATACCCGATGCGTTAGAATCGGGCCACCATCTAGTAGATACATAAACATAAGCAGATAGATCAATAGATATAGCCGCTTGCTGGTACTTTGATGTGAAGTAGACAGATGCATAGACAGACGGACGGATAGATGATAGATAGATAGAATATAGATAGATAGAAAATAGATAGACAGATAGATAGAATATAGACAGATAGATATAATATAGATAGATAGACAGATATAATATAGATAGATATAATATAGATAGACAGATATAAATTCAGAAAAAAGAGGCAGCGCATTCTTGAGAAGGCTCATTGTAGCCGAAACGTTGCCGCGCCACCAGGGTTATTAAAGTCCCTTTTGTATTTTTGAAAATACTGGAGTGCTGCCTCTTTTTCTGAATTTATATCCTTTTGCACCGAGGACTCCTTGCTGAGAGGCCCTGCACCCATAGTACTCATAAGTGTGCTGTTCCAATTGTTTTCTCTAGATAGACAGATACTGTAGCTAGATAGATAGATAGATAGATAGATAGATAGATAGATAGATAGATAGATAGATAGATAGATAGAATGGCCGAGGGAAGACTAGGGAAAAGAAAGTCAAGCACCTATATTATACTGTATATATTTTATTACCCATTTGTGTCATCAATTCCCATCTAGACCTCTGCCATCAACCCCAATTGATGACACAAATGGGTAATTAATGCCTTTGGTTACTTATATTCATGTAGGAATTCTGCATAGTTATCAATTCTTACAGCATATTTCACCCATATTAATAAGTGGGGGGAAATACGGAACAAAAGCACATAAAAAACGTAGAAAAAAATGTATTTTACTCAGTGTTCTTCCTGCCAACACATTAGCACATGCAGCAGAATTTCCTGATGCAAATCCTGAACATGTGCACATAGCCTTAGTCCCTGTCCTGTGTTAACCCATCTTAATATATACTGTACTTACCTTGTAATGTCTTCACATCCTGTTCCGTCCAGATGTGTCCAGATCCCACAATTCCAAGTGGCGGAAGTTCAACGACCGCCATATTGGGACACCCAAGTGATGGGTGTCTAAATATGGAAACTGCTGGTGGTACCAGCCTCTTGCGCGGTACCACCAGCAGAACACCATGGCACCACACACACACACTGTATACGCTGTACGCACCACACACCCACACACAAACACACACTGTATATGCTGTACGCACCACGCACAGACACACACACTGTACACACTATATAAGCCGTATGCACCACACACACACTGTATACGCCATACGCAGCCTCTTGCGTGGTACCACTAGCGGAACACCATCGCAAACAGTCCACCCCCGGGATCAGCCGAATGATTCACTGACTGCCACCATCTTTGCACAGGAGGAGCACATGCGCAGTTTTAAAGTGACCACCACTACCTGTCTGCACAAAGATTTCTGCGCAGGCACAGTGAATCCTTCGGCTGATACCGGCGGTAGATGCGTGACATGTCTACATTAAGCCGGTTACATTAAAGGGGTTTTCCCACAAACGAAAGTTCATTTTAAAAAGTGTCTGTGTCTGACCGTGTATGGAGAATACCACATCCCATTGGCAGGGGAGAAAGCAAAAGACAATGCTGACATTACAGCAGGGGATCACAGAGGATTCATTTTGTCAGGTAAAATATTTCACTGTTTTTAAACAATATTTTACCTCACAAAATGTATCCTCTGCGATCTTCTGCTGTAATGTCAGTATTGTCTTTTGCTTCCTCCCCTGCCCAGGAGATGTGGTATGTTCGGTACATGTCAGACACAGACAATTTTTAAAATGACCTTTCATTTGTGAGAAAACCCCTTTAAAAAGAAAGTATCAATGCCAATATGGCTCCTCCTAAAAAGAATAATGACAAGGAAAGGAAAGCAGCAAAGACACAACGTCGAAGACAACAAAGGGCAAATGAGACTGTTGAAGAGCAACTGCATCGCTGGGACGAAAACTATGAATATAAGCGTATGCGTCAAGCACGAGTCCCCTGATGCAAAAGTCATTAAATTATCACAGGATGCCATTAGGCAGCAACAGCGCCGCAAACAGAAATCTGCAGTCTTAACAGCAATACCATGCTCACAAGATGACCCATTAGAGCCAGCACACCACACTGCCGAGTCTACAACTTCAAAGTGTATGAGATTAACTAAGAAGTAGTGATGAGTGATTATACTCGTTGCTCGGGTTTCCCCGAGCACACTCAGGTGGTCTCCGAGTATTTGTTAGTGCTTGGAGATTTAGTTTTCCTTGCCGCAGCTGCATGATTTACGGCTGCTAGACAGGCTGAATACATGTGATGAATGCCTGTTTGTTAGGGAATTCCCACATGTATTCAGACTGTCCAGCAGCCGTAAATCATGCAGCTGAGGCGACGAAAACTAAATCTCCAAGCACTAACAAATACTTGGAGATCACCCGAGCGTGCTTAGGAAAACCCGAGCAACGAGTATACTCGCTCATCACTACTAAGAAGGCATTTTCCCAATGCAAACTACTTCAGGAACAATGTCCATTGGCCACAGCAAGAAGACTGTCACACGATGCAGAAGCACACCGTCTACAACGACAAGCTGAAACA
Organism: Ranitomeya imitator; assembly: GCF_032444005.1. Lineage (NCBI taxonomy): Eukaryota > Metazoa > Chordata > Amphibia > Anura > Dendrobatidae > Ranitomeya > Ranitomeya imitator. Next base: position 187,770,741 of record NC_091284.1, on the reverse strand, counting down.
CAAAGCCAGAGAGAAGTGCGACTACAACAGCTACGACAAATCAACATCCACCAGCAAATAAGCCACATACAAAAAGAAAGACATGAACTTCAACTATAAGGAAAAATGTAACCCATGATGAAAACACAATTCACGAACACAGCTGCTGTCAAAATTGTCAATCTTTGAATTTTGGAGCTGAGACGCTTTCCGATGGAAAGTTTACTCAGTGCTGTCAGAAGAGGAAAGTCCATCTACCCATACTCCAGTTTAAAGAATAATTCAAGATGTTGATGACAGGAGAAAGGGATAGATAGATAGATAGATAGATAGATAGATAGATAGATAGATAGATAGATAAAGATTAGAGAATAAAATGTGTTTTTTTGTTCTTATGTGGACACAATGTAAATTAAAGCACCTTTGTAAAATTTTTCCATGTTAATAAAATGTTACCTTTACCTACTTTGCTTTCATTTTAACACAGGGGGAGGGGTGAGTGCACATAGAAAAGAGGACACACAAGGGGGAGACAGCTCAAACGAGAGAACACGTGAGGGAAGAAGACAGCACAGTGGTGGAGAGAAAAAGAGAGCACACAAGGGGGAGAGCACATGGGGTACACAGGTCAAAGACGAGATGACATGAGAGGAGAAGACAGCAGATGGGGGAGTCACAGGGGTGAGAGAGACAGAGCAAAGGGGGGAGACAGCTCAAACGGGACAGCACATGAGGGGAGAGCACAGCACAGGAACGAGAGAGACAGCAGACAAGGGGGATAGCACATGGGGTAGACAGGTCAAAGAAGAAAGCACAGATGGGAGAAGTCAGCACATGAGGAAAGAGAGAGTGGATAGGTGGGTGAGCACATGGGGGGAAGAGATTCTCAACACTGCAAAGCCTGCCCCCATCGTGACATTACCGCCCTTCCGATGCAATAGCATTGGGCCTCCTTCTAGTTCATTATAAGTCCTTGATAGCATCATAATGAATTTGGGGGTGGGAGAAGACACTTAATATTCTCAGCCATCTCCCAATTCATTTCAAATCCCTGATAGCATCTTCTCCCACTTTAAAATTGTCATACGTACCTTACCCTCTCCTCTCACAGATTCCAATCAATTTTAAGTCCCTGATAGTGCCATAATTAATATTTGGAAGGGGGAGAAAGCTATCAGGGACTTAGCACTCTCCTCTACCACTGATTCATTATGCATCCATATCTAACACCCTCCTCCCCTTCCCCTATCAATAAGCACATTATAAGTCCCCATTGCTCCCATTTCAATCCCCAACCTCCCTCATTGTTCTCTTCTTCATCTCTTTCTTTGTCCTCTCCCCCACATCTCACATTGTGATTGTCCCTACCCCCATAATTGGCCTCTCCCCCACATCCCCCTTTGTCCTCTTCTCCACTCACATCATTGTCTTTTTCCCACTCCCATCATTGTCCCCTCCCCACTCCCATCATTGTCCTCTCCTCCACACCTATCATTGTTCTCTCTCCCAATCCCATCATTGTTCTCTCCCCCACTCACATCATTGTCCTTTCCCCCACCTCCATAATTGTCCTCTTCCCACTAATATCCTGGTTTTCTCTTGCACACCCATCATTGATGTCTCCCCACTCTCATCATTGCAGCAAGCCATGGTGGATTGGTATCAGATTCCTGTCCAACACCTACAGGATCCCTTGATGATCTCCTACATTAAGGGAATGGCCCTATTCAAAGTTGTTAAAGTTATTATTGAGTAGGTGAAGTTTCTGGTAGGAGTGCTGCAAATGGAAAAGATTGCTTTTTATGTGCTGCCTGGTCTGTTGCACCCGTTTATCCTGGATCTTCTGTGACTACGTACATATGTGCCTCTCCTAGACTGGAGATCAGTGAGATGCTTTATTGGGGATAGTCATGTCACAAGAGGTGCCTGGTCCCAGTACGTCCAGTTAGGTCATCACCTTGTCCACCAGGTCTGTCGTCCGCTGACTAGTCATGCGCTAATGTCTTCGATAGGAAAGAAGGAGACATTGCCTTCAAGCAAATCATGCAAATGTTCCCTAGAGCGGCTCCTGGGATCCTTACAGCCTTGAAGATGTATTATTGTGGACACCAGTGTGTAGATGGACCCAGAGAGGGTAGCTTCAATTCTCAAATAGCCAGCTAATATGAACATCAAAGCAGATGTGCTTTCCAAGTCTTTCCTACCCACTGAACAAGAGGAAGAACCCCAGCTTCTCTTCAATTCTTCCAAGGTAGTGGCTGTCTTCAAAGGGAGATTTGTAGTTAAAATTCTGCGCTGCCGCTAAGATGAATTTCAGGAGAGTATAGTTGATTCACAGTGGTTTTATTCAACGTGTTTCAGGGGTCTCATGCCCCCTTCATCAGGAAATACGACATTGCAGGGAAGAGACGTCTCCGTCACTATGGAAATGCATCAGCTATGTAAGGCACGCTCGCCTGTAGGGAGGTGAATGAGTAATGCCAGGTCATTGTACCTGTTCATGTTACCCGTGTTGTCTAAACTTGAATCTGCTCTGGCGGTATCTGAACCTTTAACTGCTAAGATGATACCTGAATCTGCAACCACTCCAGTGGTACCTGAACCAGCACAAGTGTCTGTCTTTTCCTGTGACCCGGAATCTGTGCTGGCTAAACAGGTTCCGACATCTAGCCTACCCGTGATTTTGAATCTTGTCCTACCAGTGACTCAGAGTTCGTGTCTGTGATCCTGACCCCTGGAGTCAATTTACGCAGTACCAGGGACTGCCCTTGGAGTAGTACTTTAGCGAAACCCAGGTAGCCTCTTAGCTAGGCCCTTCTAGGGGAAGCCCAGTTCGTGGTACAGTGGGTCCACGATCCATGTGCCTACAGCTTTATTTGCTCTTTAAAAGCAATCAGACAATGATAATTTGACCATATTGCTGGTGACAAATTGACATTTATTATGAAAACAAATAAATTATGAGTGTCCACATAAGCTGGCATTCACATTAGGCAGCTCTCAGGCAAACAATGCTTTGGCCAATTGTTCAGATGTCAGCCATTCCAGCCGGCTCTGTCATACGCATTCTTTTGACATAGCTCTGTTTTCTATGAGAATTCTGCCGACTGGCAGCTGTTTCCTGGGAGAAAAAAAGTGATTGGCAGTCCGAAATCAATATGCACATCCTTTAAATTATATTTGCTCTAAAATGTTAGAGTATTTTAGAGAACTATATACCTGGTTGCAAATCCGCAGCCACAGTTTGATTCATTCCTCCCATGGTTTGGGCAGCATAAATCAGCTAACAAGTTTCCTTTAAACTCGGTGTAGCTGACTTATTGGGAGAGAGACAGAAGATAGAAAATTAAGCCTTATTCTCCCTGCAGCCGCTTACTTCTAGTTATAGGGGATGAGCAGACAGAGTTTACAGTCATAACTAAGCAAGTACAGATCTCAGACTATTACGCTAAACTACTGTAGACCCCAGACTAGACTACAAAAATTATATAGATTACAGTCCATAATTCCTAAATACATACAGACCTCCTAAACAATTCCAAAATACAGATCCCAAACAAGAGACCGTAAACTAATTCAGACCCCAGACCAAACTTGCTAAATGAAAACTGACCCCAGGACCTCTAAATAATTACAAATCACAGACCAAATCAATTAATCTACTATAGACCTCAGTGCCCCTAAACAAATACAGATCCCGGAACTGACATCCTTTGAATTTTGAACTGCCTTTATTGCTATATAGTGCAGTGTGGCTAATGGTCGCGTAGTCGATGGGAGGTATGTGTCGCAGAGATGACTTGTGTCTGTGTTATCAGGGCCGGACTGGCCATCAGGCAGTTCTGGAAAATGCCAGAAGGGCCGATGGCAGTCGTGGGCCGCTCGCCAGTGCCGACACACATTCTATGGGTGCTGGCTGCATTACATTCTATGGGGGCTGTGCTGCATTACATTCTATGGGGGCTGTGCTGCATTACATTCTATGGGGGCTGTGCTGTATTACATTCTATGAGGGCTGGCTGTCTTACAGTCTAGGGGGGCTGTGCTGTTTTACATTCTATGGGGGATGGCTGTGTTACATTCTATGAGGGCTGTGCTGCATTACATTCTATGGGGGCTGTGCTGCATTACATTCTATGGGGGCTGTGCTGTATTACATTCTATGGGGGCTGTGCTGCATTACATTATATGGGGCTGTGCTGTATTACATTCTATGATGGCTGTGCTGCATTACATTCTATGGGGGCTGTGCTGCATTACATTCTATGGGGGCTGTGCTGCATTACATTCTATGGGGCTGTGCTGCATTACATTCTATGGGGGCTGGCTGCATTATATTCTATGGGGGTTGTGCTGCATTACATTCTATGGGGGCTGTGCTGCATTACATTCTATGGGGGCTGTGTTGCATTACATTCTATGGGGGCTGTGCTGCATTACATTCTATGGGGGCTGTGCTGCATTACATTCTGTGGGGGCTGTGCTGCATTACATTCTATGGGGGCTGTGCTGCATTACATTCTATGAGGGCTGTGCTGCATTACATTCTATGGGGGCTGTGCTGTATTACATTCTATGGGGGCTGTGCCGCATTACATTCTATGGGGGCTGTGCCGCATTACATTCTATGAGGGCTGTGCTGCATTACATTCTATGGGGGCTGTGTTGTATTACATTCTATGGGGTGTTGTGAATTCTGTTGTCGGGCTCCCTCCTGTGGTCGTGGATGGTACTTCGGCGGGTTCTGTCCATGGACTCCCTCTGGTGGCTGTGAGTGGAGCTGCTGCTTCTGAGGTTCCTTACACAGGTGACGTGGTTTATCCTTTGGTTGGCTGCTCTATTTAACTCCACTCAGATCGTTACTCCATGCCAGCTGTCAATGTTCCTGCATTGGTTCAGTTCGCTCTTGGATCTTTCTGGTGACCTGTCTATTCCAGCAGAAGCTAAGTTCCTGCTTGTTATTATTTGTTCATTGTTTCCTTGTCCAGCTGCATATTATGATTTTGCCTTGCTAGCTGGAAGCTCTGGGATGCAGAGTGGCATCTCCGCACCGTTAGTCGGTGCGGAGGTCTTTTTGCACACTCTGCGTGGTCTTTTGTAGTGTTTTGTGCTGATCGCAAAGATACCTTTCCTATCCTCTGTCTGTTTAGTAAGTCTGGCCTCCCTTTGCTGAAACCTGTTTCATTTCTGCGTTTGTGACTTTCATCTTTACTCACAGTCAATATATGTGGGGGGCTGCCTTTTCCTTTGGAGAATTTCTCTGAGGCAAGGTATCAGAGAGTTTTCTATCTCTAGGGCTAGCTAGCTCTTAGGTTGTGAAGAGGCGTCTAGGGAGAGTCAGGAACGCTCCACGGCTATTTCTAGTTGTGTGATAGGATTAGGGGTTGCGGTCAGCAGAGCTCCCACATCCCAGAGCTTGTCCTGTGTGAGTTTAACTATCAGGTCGTGCCGGGTGCTCCTAACCACCAGGTCCATAACAATGGGGGCTGCGCTGCATTACATTCTATGGGGCTGTGCTGCATTACATTCTATGAGGGCTGTGCTGCATTACATTCTATGGGGGCTGTGCTGCATTACATTCTATGGGGGCTGTGCTGCATTACATTATATGGGGGCTGTGCTGCATTACATTCTATGGAGGCTGGCTGCATTACATTCTATGGGGGCTGGCTGCATTACATTCTATGGGGGCTGGCTGCATTACATTCTATGGGGGCTGGCTGTATTACATTCTATGGGTGGCTGGCTGCATTACATTCTATGGGGGCTGGCTGCATTACATTCTTTGGGGGCTGGCTGCATTACATTCTATGGGTGGCTGGCTGCATTACATTCTATGTGGAGCTGGCTGGATTACATTCTATGGGGGAGGGCTGTATTACATTCTATGGGGTGCTGTGTTATATTCTATGGAGGGGCTACATTATATTGTATGGGGGGCTGCATTATGCTCTATGAGGGGGCTACCATATATAATATATGCAAGGGCTGCATTATACTATATGAGGGGGCTGCATTATATTCTCTGGAGGGTTACATTATACTCAGGGGGCTATAATATATTCTGTGGGGTGGCTGCATTATACTCTGGGGTGGCATCATTAAACTATATGTGGGCTGCATTATACTGTATCAAGGACTATGGGGAATATATTACACTATATGAAGAACTATGGGGTGCATTATACTATGGGAAGTGAATTGTACTACATGGATGACAATGGAGGGGCATTATACTATATGGAGCACTATGAGGAGAGTATTATACTATTTGGAGGACTGAGGAATGTATTATACTATTCGGAGGACTGAAGAGTGTATTATACTATATGGAGGAATTACAGTGTATTCTAATATATGGAGGTCTATGAGGAGTGTATTATACTATATGGAGGACTATGTGGAATGTATAATACTATATGGAGGACTGAGGAGTGTATTATACTATATGGAGGACTGAGGAGTGTATTATACTATATGGAGGACTAAGGAGTGTATTATAATATATGGAGGACTGAGGAGTGTATTATACTATATGGAGGACTGAGGTGCACATTAAAATATATGGAGGACTATGGGGTGTATTATACTAAACAAGCAAAATTCTGCCTATTCAGCGAGTGATTGGATTGTTTATGTAGGAACAGAAATCCTTGTTCTCAGCAGCACATCGCCGGTGTAAACTGTAGTTGTGCTGCTGATAACATTATACTGTATAGGGACAGATTGATCAAATTGTGACTGCTCTGTTGCCTTCATTCTTTCTCAGTTGGTGTAAAGAGGCCGGGAAACAAGCGAACGACTTCACTATTGTCAATCACACTCGTTTAGTGGCCTGAGATCAGCGCATGTAAATACAGCAGAAATGCTTCGCAGGGAGACCAGGCAAGGATGATGACAGTTGGTTGTAGTTACCACCCGGCGCCTGGGAGTAGCGCTAACTCTACTTCTTTTCCCAGCCGCCAGAGCATTTAATTCTGGTATGTGCAATGATTTTTAGGAGTGACGTCAGCTGCGTAATGTCAGCTGCTGTCAATCCCTGGTGTAAGTAATGGAGAGGTGTCTATCAGACACCCCCACTACTAGCCCAGACCTGGCGAGACCCAGCGACTTTGAAGAGCGGTGACGGTAGTAACAATACCGCTCTTCACAGTCGCCGAGCTCAGCGCAAGACCCGGCATATCTGAAGAGCGGTGACGTTACTGATGTCACCACTCTTCAGAGTCACCGGGTCTCGTGCTGCGCAGCAGAACCAATAGTGGCTGTAGGCAAAGTTTATGGAGCATCAGAATGAGGTTCCATAGCCTTTGGTTGTCTCAATCCCTTCATTATCTAGGAGATTTAGTTATGTAGATAAAGTACACATGCTTACACAGGTACTATACAGATGATCAGGTTTTTAAATACATCAGATAAGGATTATATACATTAGGTAGGACTGCTCTATATGGGTATACCTTGATGATTGGTGGAGCAGCTTAGTATACATTTTTTTGCAAAAAAAGTGTCAACTAAATACCCTGTTTTTTCCATCTTTTGACGAGCATGAGTCAGTGCCTGGAGCCCGCTCCATACTCCCCGCAGTCAGCGCCCGCTCCATACTCCCCTCCGGTCACCGCTCACACAGGGTTAATGCCCACAGGGTTAACTCACTCCGTTACCGCTGCTATTAACCCTGTGTGACCAAGTTTTTACTATTGATGCTGCCTATGCATCATCAATAGTAAAAAGATCTAATGTTAAAAATAATTAAAAAAAAAACAAAAACCTGCTATTCTCACCCTCTGTAGTCCGACGATGCGCTAGCGCTTGCCGCCAGCTTCCGGTCCCAGAGATGCATTGCGAAATTACCCAGAAGACTTAGCAGTCTCGCGAGACCGCTAAGTGATCTGGGTAATTTCGCAATGCATCCTGGGAACGCAAGATGGCGGCAACCGCGCAAATCAACAGAGGTTCGCTGGATCTACGCTGGATCCCATCGGGGGAGTATATAACTATTTTTTATTTTAATTATTTTTTTTAACAGGGATATGGTGCCCACACTGCTAAATACTACGTGGGCTTTGTTAGATACCACGTGGCTGCTATATACTACCTGGCCAGTGTTAGATACTATGTGGGCTGTGTTCTATACTGCATGGGCTGTGCTATATATTACGTGGAAACAGGAACACATGGGCTACTTGCACAGTGAACAAGTCTGTATGATCATGTTCACACACCACCAAGAAACCTGAAGACACAAAAGAGAATAGTAAAACCAAAAACACTCAGTTTGAAAAAATGTTGCAGTAATCCGCAAGTGCTAGTAAAAGATGTAAAAAACAGGGTATTTGGTTGATACGTTTTTTGCAAAAAATGTATACTAAGCTGCTCTACCAATCTTCACGGTATACCCTTATCAGAGCAGTCATAACTAGTGTTGAGCATTCCGATACCGCAAGTATCGGGTATCGGCCGATACTTGCGGTATCGGAATTCCGATACCGAGATCCGATATTTTTGTGATATCGGGTATCGGTATCGGAAGTGTAAAATAAAGAATTAAAATAAAAAATATTGTTATATTCACCTCTCCGGCGGCCCCTGGACATCAGCGGGAGGATCCGGCGTCCGGCACGGCTTCTTTCTTCAAAATGCGCGCCTTCAGGACCTGTGGTATGACGTCCCGGCTTCTGATTGGTCGCGTGCCGCCCATGTGACCGCCACGCGACCAATCAGAAGCCGCGACGTCATTCCTCAGCTAAAGTCCTAGAATGAGCGCCTTTTAGGACCTGAGGAATGACGTCGCGGCTTCTGATTGGTCGCGTGGCGGTCACATGGGCGGCACGCGACCAATCAGAAGCCGGGACGTCATTCCACAGGTCCTGAAGGCGCGCATTTTGAAGAAAGAAGCCGTGCCGGACGCCGGATCCTCCCGCTGATGTCCAGGGGCCGCCGGAGAGGTGAATATAACAATATTTTTTATTTTAATTCTTTATTTTACACTTTAATATGGATCCCAGGGCCTGAAGGAGAGTTTCCTCTCCTTCAGACCCTGGGATCCATGAGGATACATTCCGATACTTGATGTCCCATTGACTTGTATTGGTATCGGATATCGGTATCGGCGATATCCGATATTTTTCGGGTATCGGCCGATACTATCCGATACCGATACTTTCAAGTATCGGACGGTATCGCTCAACACTAGTCCTAACTAATGTATGCAATCCCTATCTGATGTATTAAAAACCTGATCATCTGTATATAACCTGTGTGAACAGGGTTCAGAGAGGAAAAATCCATGTGTGCATACAGGGTAGAACAGCTTTTGTGCAGATAGCCCAAGAGGAGTGGTGGAACTCCCCAGTCTTATATATTACGTGGCCAGTGTTATATACTGCGTGGGCTGCGTTTTATACTACATGGCTGCTATATACTACGTGGGAATTGTTATATACTACGTGGCTGTGTTCTATACTGCGTGCTATATACTACGTGACCACTGTTAGGTACTATGTGGGCTGTGCTAAATATTACGTGGGCTGTGTTATATATTACGTGGCCAGTGTTACATACTACGTGGGCTGTGTTATATACTGCGTGCTATATACTGCGTGGCTGCTATATACTGTGTGGGCTGTGTTATATACTACGTGGGCTGTGTTATTTACTGCATGGCCTATATTAGCGCATTGGGTATTATACAATATGTTTGTATGTATATAGCAGCCACATGGTATATACCACAGGCCACGTAGTACTCCTATATACTACGTGGCCTGTGCTATATACTATGTGGCTGCTATACACATACATACATATTCTAGAATACCCGATGCGTTAGAATCGGGCCAACCATCTAGTAAGTTATATAGTCGTGTTACACTCCCCTCACTTCTTGTAACCTACAAGTGTACAAAGATATTATACAGTCACCATGTGACAAGTGGGCCTGTGTAACTTCAAATGCCCTGGCTGAATTTTAGTCCCAGTCTGGCCCTGTGTGTTATAACCTGGAGTATTTTCTCTAGTGCATGAAAGCCTATATAATGGAGGCTGGTGTTTGGCACATGGTCTGTATGTTGGGAGGGAGAAGACCTCCTGTGTGTGTTTGGCTCCAGACTGAGCCTGAGTACTGGACACTACCCCAACCTCAGATATTTAGTCAAAAAGTCAAATATTGGCATCGAGGCCAGAATCATATAGGCATCATCGTCAGAATAGAACCATTATTTTGATATTTCAATAGTTACATCCATATAATGGCATATACGTTGATAATGGTAAGATTACCAAAAACTCAAATACTTAGGCACCATCAAAAAATCGGCATCACCGCCAGAATCATGTAAGCATCATCGCCAGAATAGAGCCATTCTTACCATATTCAATAATTACATGTAAGTGATGGCATCACCGCCAGAAATAAATGGGCATCATCGCCAGAGATATAATGGTCTATCAATATAGATAGATAGATGGCATCACCGCCAGAAAAGTAATTCATTCATATATATACAGTGGGGCAAAAAAGTATTTAGTCAGTCAGCAATAGTGCAAGTTCCACCACTTAAAAAGATGAGAGGCGTCTGTAATTTACATCATAGGTAGACCTCAACTATGGTAGACAAACTGAGAAAAAAAAATCCAGAAAATCACATTGTCTGTTTTTTTAACATTTTATTTGAATATTATGGTGGAAAATAAGTATTTGGTCAGAAACAAAATTTCATCTCAATACTTTGTAATATATCCTTTGTTGGCAATGACAGAGGTCAAATGTTTTCTGTAAGTCTTCACAAGGTTGCCACACACTGTTGTTGGTATGTTGGCCCATTCCTCCATGCAGGTCTCCTCTAGACCAGTGATGTTTTGGCAACACGGACTTTCAACTCCCTCCAAAGGTTTTCTATAGGGTTGAGATCTGGAGACTGGCTAGGCCACTCCAGGACCTTGAAATGCTTCTTACGAAGCCACTCCTTCGTTGCCCTGGCGGTGTGCTTTGGATCATTGTCATGTTGAAAGACCCAGCCACGTTTCATCTTCAATGCCCTTGCTGATGGAAGGAGGTTTGCACTCAAAATCTCACGATACATGGCCCCATTCATTCTTTCATGTACCCGGATCAGTCGTCCTGGCCCCTTTGCAGAGAAACAGCCCCAAAGCATGATGTTTCCACCACCATGCTTTACAGTAGGTATGGTGTTTGATGGATGCAACTCAGTATTCTTTTTCCTCCAAACACGACAAGTTGAGTTTCTACCAAACAGTTCCAGTTTGGTTTCATCAGACCATAGGACATTCTCCCAAAACTCCTCTGGATCATCCAAATGCTCTCTAGCAAACTTCAGACGGGCCCGGACATGTACTGGCTTAAGCAGTGGGACACGTCTGGCACTGCAGGATCTGAGTCCATGGTGGCGTAGTGTGTTACTTATGGTAGGCCTTGTTACATTGGTCCCAGCTCTCTGCAGTTCATTCACTAGGTCCCCCCGCGTGGTTCTGGGATTTTTGCTCACCGTTCTTGTGATCATTCTGACCCCACGGGGTGGGATTTTGCGTGGAGCCCCAGATAGAGGGAGATTATCAGTGATCTTGTATGTCTTCCATTTTCTAATTATTGCTCCCACTGTTGATTTTTTCACTCCAAGCTGGTTGGCTATTGCAGATTCAGTCTTCCCAGCCTGGTGCAGGGCTACAATTTTGTTTCTGGTGTCCTTTGACAGCTCTTTGGTCTTCACCATAGTGGAGTTTGGAGTCAGACTATTTGAGGATGTGCACAGGTGTCTTTTTATACTGATAACAAGTTTAAACAGGTGCCATTACTACAGGTAATGAGTGGAGGAAAGAGGAGACTCTTAAAGAAGAAGTTACAGGTCTGTGAGAGCCTGAAATCTTGATTGTTTGTTTCTGACCAAATACTTATTTTCCACCATAATATGCAAATAAAATGTTAAAAAAAAACAGACAATGTGATTTTCTGGATTTTTTTTCTCAGTTTGTCTCCCATAGTTGAGGTCTACCTATGATGTAAATTACAGACGCCTCTCATCTTTTTAAGTGGTGGAACTTGCACTATTGCTGACTGACTAAATACTTTTTTGCCCCACTGTATGAGGGCATCATCACCAGACAATAGCATGTAAGTCAAATGGTAATGTTCATGGCTAAAATGGTGCAACACAGACCTAATAACAGGCAGCCAACTCAACAGCACAAGTGTGTGGTTACGATACACTTATCTTAGGGAAGCAGTGTCCCATCCCATTGGGTGCCAACCTACACTGTTAGGAAGAGACTCCAGTGTGGTTTCTAGTCCTATATTTTAATTATTGTCATTAAAAGTATATTTTTTGGGTCTTTTTTTTGTAATTTTTTGTTTTTTTCTCTTGATATTACCTAGGCCATCTTTTTTGGTTTTTCCAAAATTACACTATTGGTATGTGTGCACAATGTCTTTCGCAGGTAAATTTCCGTCTGAAAAGAAATCTGTAAAAGCACTTAAAAATGCTAAAAATGAATGAAGAATAAACATATGCACTGCAGTGTCACAACAAGTTGTATTGTATATGTTCATTCTTTTTAGCTTTATTTAACTGCTTCAGGCTTCGAAGACCATGAAGTGGATAATAGAACTGACCTGACTATTCTACATTCTTCTATTCTTTAGTCATGTAGTTAAAAAAAAAAAAAACGACAGCCAAGAAACTTGCAAAAAATGACCACAAAGATCCTTCTGGAACAACATTGTCTAAAAGCCGTTGCTGTGAGCATATATCCTAACAGATTTACCTCTCCTTGACCGAGGCCTACAAATTTATAGGGCAGAGAGGATCCGTCTCTAATTTGAACCAGCCTTGTATAAATGAAAGGAGTGATCAGCCAATATGGAGGCAGTCAACAATGCCAAATATTCATAGCGACTAACAAAATCAGCACCCACTAGTAAAACAAATTAGGATTCAATATAGGCTCCAACTATGTAGGTATTCTTTGTAGGCATTCTTATAGTATACTTTTTGCTTTATAGTAAGCAGTAACAACTGAGGCATCAACTGCTCAAATATATGGAAAAAGTTGAAATGATCCTGGCCTTGCTATGGTTTGGTAAGTAAAAAATCCTTCACCTAGTACCACCCGGCTTTCTAAATCAGTCAGTAAGAAGAAACAGCACGTAGTTACACAAACTGTGGTTAAGGATTGCAGTGAGGACACTTCATTATGGTCACATATTTTGCATTTACATGTTTAAAGCATTTCTGTCTTATGAAATGTGACCAGAGCAGTATGGTATACAGTAGATGATAAACAAACATATTATTAGAGGAAATATCTTTATCAAGTTCAACACGTTTATGGATCACAAGATTTAAAATAGGGAAGTGAAATTCTAATGAACGATGCTGAAATTCGAAACATGTCAAGAGTTTCTCATTGTGATGTGCCTGGTCCAGAGCACGAGACAAAAGCATTATGGAGAGGGGCAGGGACTTAACAACCGTGGGTTGCAGCAATCACAATTGCGACCATGCCTGGCGTGTGATGGGCCCGCCGATGCCAGACTCTACTTCAGCTGGAAGTGTGTCTGAGGATGTACATTTACCTAAAGTGTATTGCATCGCACAGACACATTAGGTCCATGCCCCGCATCACATGCTGATGAAGTTGAAGTCAGCTGCCAGCCTCTGATTGTGTATTGAACAGCAGCACCATATACCAGGAGGGGGACATATACCACAATGGGGGCCATATACCAGGATGGAGAACATATACCAGAGTGAGAACCATATACCAGGATAGGGCCCAAAATGAGGGCCATATACCAGGATGAGAGCCATATACCAGTATGGGGACATATACCAGGATTGGGCCGTATACCAGGATAAGGGCCATATACCAGGATAAGGGCCATATACCAGGATGTGGAAATATACCAGGATGCAGACGTATACCAAGATGAGGGCCATAAACCAGATTGAGAACATATACCAGGATGGGGACATATACCAGGATGAGGACCATATTCCAGTATGGGGACATATACCAGGATGAGGGCCATATACCAGGATGGGGGCATATACCAGAATAACGGCTATATACCAGGATGAGGATCATATACCAGTATGGGGACATATACCAAGATGAGGGCCATATACCAGGATAGGGACATATACCAGGATGAGGGCCATATACCAGGATGAGGGCCATATACCAGGATGGGGACATATACCAAGATGAGGGCCATATACCAGGATGGGGACATATACCAGAATAACGGCTATATACCAGGATGAGGATCATAAACCAGTATGGGGACATATACCAGGATGAGGGCCATATACCAGGATGAGGGCCATATACCAGGATGGGGACATATACCAAGATGAGGGCCATATACCAGGATAGGGACATATACCAGGATGAGGTAAATATACCAAGATGGTGACATATATTAGGATGGGGCCAAATACCAGGATGAGGGCCAGATACCAGGATGGGCACATATACCAGGATGTGGAAATATTCCAGGATGGGGACATATACCAAGATGAGGGCTATATACCAGGATGAGGGACATATACCAGGATGGGGACATATACCAGGATGACGACATATACCAGGATGAAGACCATATTCCAGGATGAGGGCCATATACCAGACTGGGAACATGAACAGGATGAGGGTCATATACCAGGATGAGGGTCATATACCAAAATGAGGGCAATATACCAGGATGAGGGCCATATACCAGGTTGAGAACATATACCAGAATCGGGACATATACCTTGCTGGGCAATATACAGACAGACAGACAGAAAGACGGAAGTGACCCTTAGACAATTATATAGTAGATATTGTATATATGGGGAGCCCCAGTACATATCCTGCATCGGGGCCAATCAAACTCTCGTTACGCCACTGGAGAGGTGTGATGTGCATCATAGGCGTACAGTGGGTGTGGAAAGTATTCAGACCCCTTTATATTTTTCACTCTTTGTTTCATTGCAGCCATTTGGTAAATTCAAAAAAGTTCATTTTTCTTCTCATTAATGTACACTCTGCACCCCATTTTGACTGAAAAAAACCTCAGAAATATAGAAATTTTTGCATATTTATTAAAAAAGAAAAACTGAAATATCACATGGTCATAAGTATTCAGACCCTTTGCAATGAACAATGGCAGAGGATTCCCAAATCCAAGTGTAATTAACTTGTTGCATCATTCCCAAGAAGACTCATGGCTGTATTCTCTCAAAAGGGTGCTTCTACTCAATACTGAGCAAAGGGTCTGAATACTTATGACCATGTGATATTTCAGTTTTTCTTTTGTAATAAATTTGCAAAAAATTTTCAGTCAAGATGGGGTGCAGGGTGTATATTAACTCCTTTCTGACATTAGACGTACTATCCTGCCGAGGTGGGGTGGGCCCGTATGCCCACCGACGGGATAGTACGTCATAGCGATCGGCTGCGTTCACGGGGGGAGCGTGACTGATTGCGGCCGGGTGTCAACTGACTAACGCAGCTGACATCCGGTACTGTGTGCCAGGAGCGGTCACGGACCGCCCCCGGTACATTAACCCCCGGCACACTGCGATCAAACATGTTCGGAGCGTTCCGGGGGCATAGGGAAGCCTAGTGCAGGGAGGGGGCTCCCTGCGTGCTTCCCTGAGACCCTCGGTACAAGGCGATGTGCTCACCTTGTACCGAGCATCTCCTCCCTGCAGGCCCCGGATCCAAAATGGCCACGGGGCTACATCCGGGTCCTGCAGGGAGGTGGTTTACAAGCGCCTGCTCAGAGCAGGCATCGGGAATCCACCTTGCTGTGCCTGTGTGATCGCTGATCTGACACAGTGCACAGCAAAGTGTCAGATCAGCGATCTGTCATTTTACTGTGATCCCCCCCCCCCCCCCCCCGGGCAAAGTAAAAAAAAAATATTTACATGTGTAAAAAAAAAAAAATAAATAAAAAATTCCTAAATAAATAAAATATATATATATTGTTCCAATAAATACATTCCTTTATCTGAATAACAAAAAACAATAAAAGTACACATATTTAGTATCGCCGCGTCCGTAACGACCCGACCTATAAAACTATCCCACTAGTTCACCCCTTCAGTGAACACCGTAAAAAAAAAAAAAACGGGGCAAAACAACAACCCTTTATTATCATACCGCCGAACAAAAAGTGGAATAGCACACGATCAAAAAGACAGATATAAATAACCATGGTACTGCTGAAAATGTCATCTTGTCCTGCAAAAAACGGGCTGCAATACAGCATCATCAGTGAAAAAATAAGTTATAGTCCTCAGAATAAAGCGATGCAAAAATAATTATTTTTTCTATAAAATAGTTTTTATCGTATAAAAGCGCCAAAACATTAAAAAAAATGTAAATGAAGTATCGCTGTAATCGTAGTGACGCGAAGAATAAAACTGCTTTATCAATTTTACCAAACGCGGAACGGTATAAACGCCTCCCCCAAAAGAAATTCATGAATAGCTGGTTTTTGGTCATACTGCCTCACAAAAATCGGAATAAAAAGCGATCAAAGAATGACACATGCCCGAAAATGTTACCAATAAAAACATCAACTCGTCCCGCAAAAAACAAGACCTCACATGACTCTGTGGACCAAAATATGAAAAAATTATAGCTCTCAAAATGTGGTAACGCAAAAAAATATTTTTTGCAATAAAAAGCGTCTTTTTGTGTGTGACGGCTGCCAGTCATAAAAATTAGCTAAAAAACCCGTTATAAAAGTAAATCACCCCCTTAGTTAGGGAAAAATAAAAAAAGTTAAAAAAAATATTTATTTCCATTTTCCCATTAGAGTTAGCGCTAGGGTTAGGGCTAGGGTAAGGGCTAGGGTTAGGGTTGGGGCTAGGGTTGGGGCTAGGGTTGGGGCTAGGGTTGGGGCTAGGGTTAGGGTTGGTGCTAGGGTTGGGGTAAGGGTTGGGGCTAGGGTTAGGGCTAGGGTTGGGGCTAGGGTTAGGGCTAGGTTTAGGGTTGGGGTTAGGGCTAGGGTTAGGGTTGGGGCTAGGGTTAGGGTTGGGGCTAGGGTTGGGGCTAGGGTTAGGGTTTGAATTACATTTACGGTTGGGATTAGGGTTAGGGGTGTGTCAGGGTTAGGGGTTTGGTTAGGGTTAGGGTTGGGATTAGGGTTAGGGGTGTGCTGGAGTTAGGGTTGTGGTTAGGGTTGGGGTTAGGGGTGTGGTTGGGATTAGGGGTGTGTTTGGGTTAGGGTTTCAGTTAGAATTGGGGGTTTCCACTGTTTAGGCACATCAGGGCTCTCCAAATGCGACGTGGCGTCCGAACTCAATTCCAGACAATTCTGCTTTGAAAAAGTAAAACAGTGCTCCTTCCCTTCTAAGCTCTCCCATGCGCCCAAATAGGGGGTTTACCCCAACATATGGGGTATCAGTGTACTCAGGACAAATTGGACAACAACTTCTGGGGAACAATTTCTCTTGTTACCCTTGGGAAAATAAAAATTTGGGGGGCTAAAAAAACATTTTTGTGGGACAAAAATGTTTTTTTTATTTTCACGGCTCTGCGTTATAAACTGTACAACACACCTAGATAAGTTCCTTGGAGGGTCTAGTTTCCAGTATGGGGTCACTTGCGGGGGGTTCTACTGTTTAGGTACATCAGGGTCTCTGCAAATGCAACGTGATGCCTGCAGACCAATCCATCTAAGTCTGCATTCCAAATGGTGCTCCTTCCCTTCCGGGCTCTGCCATGGGCCCAAACGGTGGTTCCCCCCACATATGGGCTATCAGCGTACTCAGGACAAATTGGACAACAACTTTTCGGGACCAATTTCTCCTGTTACCCTTGGGAAAATACAAAGCTGGGTGTTAAAGATATTATTTGTGGAAAAAAAATTATTTTTTATTTTCACGGTTCTGCATTATTAACTGTAGTGAAACACTTGGGGGTTGAAAGTTCTCACAACACATTTTGAAACATTCCTTGGGGGGGTCTAGTTTCCAATATGGGGTCATTTGTGGAAGGATCTTATCAGTAGAAACCCTTAGGGGGTCTACTTTCCAAAATGGTGTCACTTGTGGGGAGTTTCAATGTTTAGGCACATCAGGGGCTCCCCAACGCAACATGGCGTCCCATCTCAATTCCAGCCAATTTTGCATTGAAAAGTCAAATGGCGCTCCTTCCCTTCCGAGCTCTGCCATGCACCAAAACAGTGTTTTACCCCCACATATGGGGCATTAGCGTACTCAGGACAAACTGCACAACAACGTTTGTGGTACAATTTCTTGTGGTAACCATGGGAAAATAAAAAATTGGGGGCGAAAAATTCATTGTTGTGAAAAATTATTTTTTATTTTTACGGCTCTGCATTATAAACTTCTGTGAAGCACTTGGTGGGTCAAAGTGCTCACCACACATCTAGATAAGTTCCTTAGGGGGTCTACTTTCCAAAATGGTGTTATTTGTGGGGGGTTTCAATGTTTAGGCACATTAGTGGCTCTCCAAACGCAACATGGCGTCCCATCTCAATTCCAGCCAATTTTGCATTGAAAAGTCAAATGGCACTCCTTCCCTTCCGAGCTCTGCCATGCGCCCAAACAGTGGTTTAGCCCCACATATGGGGTATCCAGGTACTCAGGACAAATTGTTCAACAACTTTTGGGGTCCATTTTCTCCTGTTACCCTTGGTAAAATAAAACAAATTGGAGCTGAAGTAATTTTTTTGGGAAAAAAAATTAAATGTTCATTTTTTTTTAAACATTCCAAAAATTCCTGTGAAACACCTGAAGGGTTAATAGACTTCTTGAATGTGGTTTTGAGAACCTTCAGGGGTACAGTTTTTAGAATGGTGTCACACTTGTGTATTTTCTATCATATAGACCCCTCAAAATGACTTCAAATGTGACGTGGTCCCTAATATAAAATGGTGTTGTAAAAATGAGAAATTGCTGGTCAACTTTTAACCCTTCTAACTCCCTAACAAAAAAAAATTTGTTTCCAAAATTGTGCTGATGTAAAGTAGACGTGTGGGAAATGTTACTTATTAAGTACTTTGTGTGACATATCTCTGTGATTTAAGGGCATAAAAATTCAAAGTTGGAAAATTGCGAAATTTTCAAAATTTTTGCCAATTTTCAATTTTTTCACAAATAAACACAAGTAATATCAAAGAAATTTTACCACTATCATGAAGTAAAATATGTCATGAGAAAACTGTGTCAGAATCACTGGGATCCGTTGAAGTGTTCCAGAGTTATAACCTCATAAAAGGACAGTGGTCAGAAATGTAAAAATTGGCCCGGTCATTAACGTGCAAACCACCCTTGGGGGTAAAGGGGTTAATGAGAAAAAAAAAGAATTTTTTTTGGAATTTACCAAATGGCTGCATTGAAACAAAGTGAAAAATTTAAAGGGGTCTGAATTCTTTCCGTACCCACTGTATGTAGAATATTTACACTTATTTTTTAGAGCTGTGTAAATCAGGGTGCTGTAGGAGATTGATGACCTATCTTAAGGTTTGTCCCCATTATAGCGTCATATTTTTAAAATAGGTGCTCTCACCTTCCCTAGGATTTGATATGCAACACACTTAAAACTTTTCGTTGTGTCATTTCTTCTCGAAATGTATGATTGCATTAAAGGGGTTGTCCGGTACCAATCGATAAGTCTGCACTCACTGTGTGTGACCTCAGTCTTATGAATCCGCCCAGCACACGCACGCAGTGTGCGCTGCGGGGATTCAACAGTTTCTGAGCAGGGACCGAAGTGTATGTATGCATTATATGTACTCTCGGCAAGTGGGTGCGGCCTCGCTTTCATACACTTGTATGGAGCGAGGCCGCGCCCTCTAGTCGGGCAGGAGTATGTATAACTCATACACACCCTCCGGTCCCAGGTCAGAAATCAGCGAATCCGTACAGTGCACAGTGCGTGTGCAAGGAAATTTATAAGTCCGCAGTCACACAGCGTGACTGCAGACGTGTCAATTTGCCCCTGACATTCTGAGTGTTGAAAACAAATATTTTATCCATTGACAACACTAGGGTGAGAACTGAGTTATAAGAGGCACTACTGCTGTAGTAGCCAAAGTGTATGCCATGGGCCTTTGCTAGACTCAATGTTGTGACTTGATCTACCGATAAGACTCACTGTAGCATTACAATTAAGCTCAAATTTGTAATTTCTGTGCAGAATTCAATAAGTCCTTGTAACCTTTGTGGCACCCCTAGGGGTATTTGCCACAAAAATAGTTACTGACAGTAAGTACAAATACTAAAATAGCAAGACTGCACTACCACCTCCGGCCAGAAGGGGGAGCTCCAGAGACTCCCCTTGATCCATTCTGGTCTGAGAGAAGAAATGGCAGTTGGGCCAAGGAGCTGAAAGTGAGAGGTCATACAGTTGAATCTCTAACAGCCCTGTGACTGTTACCAGGCCTAAATCACCGGCCTGAGGAGAAGAGGGATAGAGAAAAAGGACATTGTGAGAACCGGGTAGCATTAATCACTACCCAGAACAGGCGCAAAGACGGATACCAGATCCGTGGCTGTATTCATTATATATAATACAGCAACCGGAAAAACGTGAGGTGATATCAGCTTCACTAGGGTCGGATGCAGCAACAGACACAGAGTTCAGCGGTACTCCCAGAGGGGGTAAACCGATAAAAGGACTCGGGTTGCCCGTCGAACCAGGACCCGGAGGGGACAGATTGGGCCGGCAGCCAGTTCACATACAGCAGCAGGGCCACACAGAAATTGCGCACAATAAGAGGCGAAGACCCCGGCAGGGTCAAAGTAACTCAGAGTTCCCATACAGACTCCGGTGACAGGACTGGTTGTAAATCCTTTTATGTTAAAGTAAACTGGTTAAACGTTTCAGTGCCTCAGTCTTTCATTTGGACAATAGCCATCTATCCAGGATCGAGATCGTCACCGCTGGGAGAACCTGCTGCTGATCAAGTAAGTGCCTGTCCCCTCATGATACCCCTTACACTGTGCATTGCCTGAGGCCACAGCACCGGGTCAAGCCACCCGTGACATCCCCCTCAAGAGACAGACTCCATTGGTCCGGTGCTGGGTATCCCGGTCTCCTGGGCGTCACAATTGGCGTCACGAACAGGATCTAGCCAGCCCGTATACCGGGTATTGTGTGCCGTGATTGGAGCCCAAAACTGTGAAAACTGGGATGAAAAATCTTGAAAGTTGACTTTATTAAAGAAAAATCCATTCCCCATTGAAAACTATTGAAAGTGACTTTTCCCCATTGGTTATAATGGAGTAAAGATGGCCGCCATCCCCTGAGGTAATCACTTCATAACCGTTAGGCACGAGACTGTTAATTGAGCTACGCCATCACCTGAGCCCCAGTCTAACTGAAAAACTTCAGAATCCGCCATTACAGAGCGCGGTGGGTGGGAGCAGCAGGGGGCGTGTCATTGTGGGTGGCACCAAGCTGAGCGCTCTGACATCAGAGCAAGGGGAAAATCGATCCTGCTGCACAGCGGAACGAATCTACACTATCCCGACGGAAGCGGAGGACCGGAAGGGTCCGGATTAACTAAGGGGGCACAGTATGTCGCAGCACGGAGACGCCGCAGCACTCGGCAACGCTAATGCAGCTGAAAGACAGAGTGTCAATAGAGAGTCCGGCAGCGCAGCGGTGCAAGGAGTGGCGCCCATCATGCCGGTGCTGATGCCATATACCCCGGGTGGCCCATGGCTTCCAATGTATGAAGGTGAGCCTAATACCCTTGACGATTTCAGAGAAAAGATGCTGGCCCATTTTGACATGTTCCCTGTGGGTGAAGTTCAGCGTGTTAGTCTCCTGATGATGCAGTTAAGTGGCCATGCTAAGCGAGAAGTCACAGCATGGGCAGCTGATCTAAAAGGCACTGTTGAACGCATATTTGCTGGATTAAAAGCTACATTTGAAACCACGGCCAGCAGCAAAGCTAAAATACGATTCTTTAGTTGCAAACAAAAAGCTAATGAGGGCGTGAGAGACTTTGCCTTAAACCTGCAGGAAGCCCTTAAATCACTTACACTGGCTGAACCCATTTTTAACACCGGAGCGGATAAACTGCTAAGAGATCAATTTATTGAGGGACTCTACACCCCTTCTCACCGGGGGCATGTGAGCATGCTTGTTTTTAAGAACCCTGAATTGACATTTGCCCAATTAAAGGAGAGCGCTATACGTCTCCAGCTGGCAGAGGCACCTCGGGATCAGGATCCTGCGCAACCCATGGCAGAGGCACCTCAACAACAGGGAGTGCCAGTGACATCAGCTATGTCTGGGGCCATTGCTAAGCCCCTGGGGCCCAGTACTAATGAGGCTCTTCAACAAAAGCTTGACTCTTTAGCTGATGTTGTTGCTTCAATGGCTAAAACCATGCAGGAGATGAGAGGACACAAGATGGAGTTGGCAAACTGTAGAGAGGATGTTCCATGGATGAGACCCCGGAGATACCCGACATGGAGAGGACGACCCCGCGACCGCTACCAACCGGATGGACAGCCCATTTGCCGCCGTTGCCAGCAGCCGGGCCACTTTGCACGAGATTGTGATTTAAACGGGAATCCCCTGGGAATGCGGGCCGCTTCGCAGGAATGAACTTTCAAGGCCCAACACCCTGGCACGACAGGTACATCGGAGGATGACCCATTATCCCTATCGTGCTGGACGGAATTCCCCTCAACGCTTTGCTGGACACAGGTTCCCAGATTTCATCTATACCGTATATCCTTTATAAGAGGTACTGGGCTGATGCAGATATTGATAAAGGGCCCTCTGATGTTGAACTAGATATATGGGCCAGTAATGGTAAGTTGGTACCGAAACTAGGATTCAGGGAGATGACCATAAAGATTGGTAAAGTAGAACTGAAGAAACAGGGTATAATTGTTGTTGATGTTGACCGGCGGAACTGTGAACCAACTGTATTGATAGGAATGAATGTGTTAGAGAACTGCTTTTCCGAAGTCATTTCTGTCTTACAGCAAATTGCTGAAACTGCCCAATCCTGCCAGCAGAGAGTTCTCCGGAGGGAAATAAAAGTATTGATGTTAAGGCAACAGGTAGAAGTTGCAGGTGGAGAAATCGGCAGTGTGAGGGTAAGTGATCCAACGTCTATTGTAATCCCACCAAAAACAGAAATGCTGGTATGGTGTAGAGCAGCCATTGGTACTAAGGGACGAGATTATCAAGCCTTAATAGAACCAGTGTACACCGACAGCAGGCCCACTATACTCACAGCACGAGGGATAGTCGAGGTACACCGGGGACGAGTGCCGGTACGACTTTTGAACTGTGGAGAGGAAGAGGTCACTTTGCCAAGGTATGCTACAATGGCAAAGCTATATACTGTTGACAACAATGCCATCACAACCATTGAGCCCTTAGAACCAACCTGTCAGGTGGAAGGCAATGGCTCAGATGGAGAAATGGAGGATTGGTGCCAACAGCTACACGTGGGCATAAATTCAACACCTACCCATCAAAAACAAGGGGTGTATAGGCTAGTGACGGAATATGAACAAGTCTTCAGTAAACACCCATTGGACTTCGGATGGATAGAAGGGGTAGAACACACAATCCCCACAGGTGACCATCCCCCAATAAAAGAAAGATATAGACCCATACCGCCCGCTCACTATCAATGTGCAAAAGATATGCTGAGGGAAATGAAACAGGCCGGGGTAATAAGAGACAGCTGTAGCCCCTGGGCGGCCCCTCTAGTGATTGTCAAAAAAAAGGACGGAACCATGAGAATGTGCGTAGACTACCGGAAGATTAATAACATCACCCATAAAGACGCCTACCCCTTGCCTAGGATAGAAGAGTCCTTAACTGCTTTGAAATCTGCTAATTATTTTTCCACCTTAGACTTAACAAGCGGGTATTGGCAAGTCCCTGTGGCTGAGAGAGATAAGGAAAAGACGGCATTCACCACACCAATGGGTCTATGTGAATTTAATCGCATGCCGTTCGGACTCTGCAACGCATCCGGTACCTTCCAGCGGCTGATGGAATGCTGCCTCGGACACAAGAACTTCGAGACCGTCCTCCTGTACCTAGATGATGTGATCGTCTACTCAAAGACTTACGAACAACACTTAATAGACCTGGCAGAAGTGTTCGAAGCCTTATCCAGGTATGGCATGAAAGTCAAGCCATCCAAATGTCACCTTCTCAAGCCAAAGGTACAGTACCTGGGACACATCGTGAGTTCGGAGGGAGTAGCACCAGATCCCGAGAAAATAAGCGCCATAAGAGATTGGCCAAGACCTACCAGCGCAAAAGAAGTGAGACAATTCCTGGGATTGGTGGGTTACTATCGCAGATTTATAAAAGGATTTACCAAGTTGGCAGCACCCTTGCAAGACACCTTGGTAGGGCAGACGAAGAAACCTTCAAACCGAAACCATCCTTTTCAGTGGAACGACGAAAGGGAAGACTCCTTTGAACAACTAAAGAAG
Source organism: Ranitomeya imitator (assembly GCF_032444005.1). Classification (NCBI taxonomy): domain Eukaryota; kingdom Metazoa; phylum Chordata; class Amphibia; order Anura; family Dendrobatidae; genus Ranitomeya; species Ranitomeya imitator. The sequence goes on along the minus strand of NC_091284.1, from coordinate 187,746,298 downwards.
GCACTAACCGGAGAAGAGGTTCTGGCATACCCAGATTACCATAAACCTTTCATCCTCTACACCGATGCCAGTAATGTGGGACTAGGAGCGGTGCTGTCACAAAAGCAAGAAGGTCGGGAGAAAGTCATCGCCTTTGCAAGTAGAAAGCTCCGGCCTACTGAAAGAAATTCAGAAAATTACAGCTCCTTCAAATTGGAACTACTGGCAGTAGTTTGGGCTGTGATGGAGCGTTTCAAACACTATCTGGCCGCTGCAGAATTTATTGTCTATACTGACAACAATCCGTTGACCCACCTGGACACAGCCAAATTAGGTGCGTTAGAACAGCGATGGATAGCCCGGTTATCTAATTACAACTTCATAATCAAGTATCGAGCAGGTCGCAAGAATGGAAATGCCGATGCCCTATCCCGGATGCCACACTTGAGAGATGTAGAAGAGGAAACGGGGGAGCTTGAAGAAATTGAACTACCAGCCTTCCATCGTCCCAAGGCAAAACATCATCAGTCAAGTACCTATCAGAAACAACAAGAGGTGAATTTTAATCCATTAGCACACCATAGATGGGCTGACACCCAAGACAGCAATCCGGCTGTGAAGTTGGTGAAGGAACTGTTGACTGAGCAAAGTGCATATCCCTATGAGGATGCCCCAGAAGAGACGCATCAACTCTGGAAAGAGAGAGGCAAAATGTTCCTGTATCAAGGGAAGCTCTGTAGAAGATACACCAATCCGAAAACACATGAATTGGTTTGGCAGATTATTGTGCCTAAACAAGATGTGAAGATGGTCCTCGAAGCTTACCATAATGGTGCTGGTCACTTCGGTTGGAAAAAGTTAGAAGTACTTCTAAGAGAAAGATTTTATTGGGTCGGGATGAGAAAATCAATCGAACAGTGGTGCAGAAATTGTGGCCCGTGCAACCTCAGAAGAAACGATCAAAAGAACCAAAGAGCACCACTGCAGCCCATAATCACCAAACAACCACTTGAATTTGTAGCCATGGACCACGTGAAGTTGACATCAAGCCGGTCCGGCTATGTCTATGCCTTGACCATCGTGGACCATTATTCACGTTTCTTGGTAGTAGTACCCGTAAAAGATCTGACAGCAAAAACAGCAGCCAAAGCGTTCCAAACGTACTTTTGTAGACCCCATGGATATCCGGAACAGGTTCTCACCGACCAAGGTACAGCCTTTGAATCAGAGATCTTCAGAGAATTCTGTAATATGTATGGTTGCAAAAAGATCCGGACGACGGCCTATCATCCACAAACAAACGGCTTATGCGAGAAGATGAACCATATTGTAATAGACCTACTAAAGACTTTACCTGAGACAGAAAGGAATCAATGGCCAGAGAAATTGCCTGACTTGGTGGATCTGTATAATCATGTCCCGGTGAGCTCCACCAACTGCACCCCAGCTTACCTTATGCGTGCAAGACCCGGCCAATTACCAATCGATCTAGAAATGGGAATTCTGAAACCAGACGCAGAAGTTCAAGACTCCAATTGGGATATCATACGGCAAAAGCAGTATCGCCAAGTGCAAGAGAGTGTGGAAAGAAGCCTTCAGCAAACTAGAGAAAGACAAGAGCGAACTTTCAACCAGAATGCTCTAGCGACCCCATTAAGACCGGGTGACCAAGTGCTCAAGAGAAATCGTCGAACCAATAAACTGGACAATCAGTGGGAAGCCGTACCCTACACAGTTTTACCAACAAGAGTGGATAATCCTAAAATGTGTCTCATTAGCAAAAACGGAGGCTTAACATCTGTACTAGTGTCAAGAGACAATCTTAAATTATGTCCGGAAGCATTGAAAGAGCCAGACGTTGTCCAGCCAGAACCAGAAGTTATTCAACCCATACAGGTTCAACCAGTAAAGGAAAAAGAAGAGGAAGTGTATCACACCTGTATAGGAGACTTTCCCAAAACCCTACTAACATACCATGGTGCAGTAGTGGTTCCCATGGTGGCCTTTTACCCAACACCGAACCCAATACCAGAAGTCCCAAGACAGGAAGAGGCTGACCCCGTACTACAGGAGGTTCCAGGCCAGGAAGAACAGATTCCTGGTCAGAGTAATCCCATTCACGGTGGACTTGCCAACTCCATAGTCGTGGAATTATCTTTAGCAGAGCGGGCAGATACTACATCCGCAGTAGACAGTAGTACACCACATGAAGAGACACCGCTATTACGTAGATCACAGCGTAGTACCCAGGGTCAATTACCGGCCAGGTATGCAGATTACCAACTATAAAGCTCATAATGTGAATTGTATATATGTTATGCCGTATATAGTTAAACAGAAAATGTAGTATAGTCATTGCTATCAGTCTGCAACGTTTAAGCCCAGTGCCTACAGAGACTTGTCTGTGTGAACTTATTGCATATTCTTGAACTTTTTATCAGCCCGGAGGCACTAAATCAAAGCTCCGGAAAGACTGCTTTTTGAACTTTGCTTTTTGCTCTTTTTGAACTTTCTTTAGACTTTATATTGATAACTCCGTTGGAAAAATGGAACTAAATTCCTGGACACTAAGTACAGTGCCGTTCCTAATACCTTCAAGGATAGAACTGTATTAATGGACGCTATTTGAAGTGACTTTTTACAGAACTCTATTTTTGTTTCCTTGAGTGGTTTTTGTAACTTTTCATTTTTAAGACTCTGTAAATATTAATTGTTATTTCAAAATGTTATTGTCCCACAGTCCCGGAGTACTGTTCTTAACTAAGGGGGAATGTGGCACCCCTAGGGGTATTTGCCACAAAAATAGTTACTGACAATAAGTACAAATACTAAAATAGCAAGACTGCACTACCACCTCCGGCCAGAAGAGGGAGCTCCAGAGACTCCCCTTGATCCATTCTGGTCTGAGAGAAGAAATGGCAGTTGGGCCAAGGAGCTGAAAGTGAGAGGTCATACAGTTGAATCTCTAACAGCCCTGTGACTGTTACCAGGCCTAAATCACCGGCCTGAGGAGAAGAGGGATAGAGAAAAAGGACATTGTGAGAACCGGGTAGCATTAATCACTACCCAGAACAGGCGCAAAGACGGATACCGGATCCGTGGCTGTATTCATTATATATAATACAGCAACCGGAAAAACGTGAGGTGATATCAGCTTCACTAGGGTCGGATGCAGCAACAGACACAGAGTTCAGCGGTACTCCCAGAGGGGGTAAACCGATAAAAGGACTCGGGTTGCCCGTCGAACCAGGACCCGGAGGGGACAGATTGGGCCGGCAGCCAGTTCACATACAGCAGCAGGGCCACACAGAAATTGCGCACAATAAGAGGCGAAGACCCCGGCAGGGTCAAAGTAACTCAGAGTTCCCATACAGACTCCGGTGACAGGACTGGTTGTAAATCCTTTTATGTTAAAGTAAACTGGTTAAACGTTTCAGTGCCTCAGTCTTTCATTTGGACAATAGCCATCTATCCAGGATCGAGATCGTCACCGCTGGGAGAACCTGCTGCTGATCAAGTAAGTGCCTGTCCCCTCATGATACCCCTTACACTGTGCATTGCCTGAGGCCACAGCACCGGGTCAAGCCACCCGTGACATCCCCCTCAAGAGACAGACTCCATTGGTCCGGTGCTGGGTATCCCGGTCTCCTGGGCGTCACACCTTTATAAAACAAAATAAAAAAAAAAGTTGAGTTTTTTACGTATTTTTTTTTATAATGAATAAATATAATAATAATAATAATAATAGCTAAAACAGCATTTTAATAGGTCCGATCAAAAATGACCGGAGCAGTACAAGTGTATAGTGGAAACGAATAGAGCAGCAGGGTTAAAGGAGTATGTTCTGCCTGCTATCATGTTCCTAGAGTATACCCAGGAATCTGTATGTGGCTGCATTTCTACAGCAGCTGAGCTCTGTAGTCTGTACTGACAGGAGAGGTAGAAACAATGAATCGGAACAATACAAGAACAAAATACAGGAGCTTTGTGTCCTTCATCCTCCAGCTCTTCTTTGTCTCCTCAGCACCCATTTCTTCTGATTCTTCTGTCCTCTTCCCCCCAAGATACTCTATCTTGTACAGGGCCCTGCTTGCTCTCCTCTTCTCTGTCCTCACCTCATGTCCAATGCTATGCCCTAAGCTACTTTGAAAGAAGCGCACTGTGTACTTAGTGTACAATTGCCCATTTTGCCTTTTCTACCCAGTTAATTCTTCTCCTTTCATTATGACATCATCTGATTAAAAACTGACTAGCTTAATCCTTCTAAGCTATATGTAGAAACAGGAGGTCAATTTTCTCTGCACAAGTCATCAGTCACTCCAAAAGTCTATAGCTTGAGAGAGTAGTGGAGCAGCTGAGTCAGAAGCTAAAAAGTGAAATGATAAATGTAGGGACAAGAGACTTCCTGTTTCTACATAGTGCAGAGGCTAGAGAATGTCGATATTTGGATGGACATGCCCTCTAGTTGATGGCATGTTGCTGTTCCTCTGTATTTTTTTTATATCAGTTTTTATATCACAGTTGTGACTTGTCCTTTTTAATGCCTGTTTTTGGGCGGTAGCCAATCAGATAACTATCTAAAGCAATGCAGTTTATCTAAAGAGATTAAGTACTGGTCTTCTGATGGTTTCTACTCTATATACTATATTTGTCAGGTGCGGAGGCATAGTTATTTTAGCAGTCTTTATCAACAAGTGTTGAACTTTTCCAATGTTTCTAGTATAAGCTAAAATCATGATGGCAAACAAAAGAGCTATGTAATGTAGACATCACGATTCTTATAAACTTGTCCATTAAAATAATCAGGTTCATTAAGGACAAGCGGTGTGCATGAGCATCGTGTGAAAGTGTAAGGGTGGTGGACAATGTCTGTCACATTTCTACCACTGAAGACAACAGTCATGTTGTGGGTATTATTTGCGTTTTTGTATATATTGTGTCATGTGAAGTATAACATATATAGTGTATAATTAATGTTGGTAGTGTATAGTATGGGACATAGTGTACAGTATAGAAGTATTTAGGACTACCCTAAAAGGGTACTGTTTCCTTTGGTTACTTAGATAAGGTCCAATTCAAGTAGAAGTAGCAAGTGTTATGTGAGCAGAACTACCACAGTGGATGAACTACAGGAAGAGGAAACTAAGGGACAAGGAAGATCCTGGAGTGACCGACAAGACAGAGTGACCTTCCAGAAAAAGGGACAGGACGATGTGTTACGAGAATCCCTGATTTTGCAAATCATAGAAGGTAATCATGTAATTTGTAATCATAGAATGGTCCTAAGCAGTACTGAGTTAGTAGGACTAGTGGGGGTCTCGAGCGGTAGTTCCATAGCGTCAGTAGTGGAAGAAATTGAACATGGAAGCACTGAGCAGGTAGCGAGACTTGCTGATCAGGACTGTGGCGACAAGCTAGGAAGTGACAAAGTAGGGCAAAACAGTGTTCTTCACTGGCCCTCGAGTAGTCCACAGTGGAATACTGTGCCTAACAAAATGCTTGATATTACAAAGGAAATGTCAATAAGACTTTGTACCCACTATGTACATAGCCCTTAACAAATTACTATTAGGTTAAGTCTGTGTTTTAGAACTGGAGTCTCCTTTATTGAACTGTGGAATCTATGGTCCTGGCCAACCAACACCATTGGCTAGTCAGCCATAACGAGAGTAAGGCCCTCACAGCACTAACACCAAGCAAGGACCCAACTTTCATGTAGCGCACAGGGCATTAAAGGAAACTAGTGCTTTGCCTGTATGTACCACCATGCACTGCCTACAAGAGCCCTGAAGAATAGGATGGTTTTATCTTAGCATGTTCTTGGCCTAACATCTGTTCCATATGCTCCACTTGTAAGATTTACCTTATATAGCACTAGTTTGTAAAAAATATAGCACTTCACATCTCTAGAAAAAATAAGAAGCTTGCTCCTAAAGGGGTTCCCCGGCATGGGAAAAAGAAATACATAAAGAAAAGAAATGCACATTAACCCCTTCCTGCCGCTGCCCTTTTTCATTTTTGTGTTTTCATTTTTCGCTCCCCTCATTCCCAAAGTCATAACTTTTTTACTTTTCCGTCAATATGGTCATGTGAGGGCTTATTTTTGCGGGATGAGTTGTACTTTTGAACGATACCATTGGTTTTACCATGTCTTGTACTAGAAAATGGGAAACAAATTCCAAGTGCGGTGAAATTGCAAAAAAAGTGCAATCCCACACTTGTTTTTTGATTGGCTTTTTTGCTAGCTTCACTAAATGCTAAAACTGACCTGCCATTATGATTCTCCAGGTCAGTATGAGTTCACAGACACCTAACATGTCTAGGTTATTTTTTATCTAAGTGGTGAAATAAAATTCAAAACTTTGCTAAAACAAAAAAGTGCCATTTTCCGATACCCGTAGCTTCTCCATTTTTCGTGATATGGGGTCGGTTGAGGGCTTATTTTTTGTGTGCCGAGCTGACGTTTTTAATGATACCACTTTGTGCAGATACGTTCTTTTGATCGCCCGTTATTGCATTTTAATGCAATGTCGCGGTGACCAAAAAAACATAATTCTGGCGTTTCTAATTTTTTTCCCGCTACGCCGTTTAGCGATCAGGTTAATGCTTTTTTATTGATAGATGGGGCGGTTCTGAATGCGGCGATTCCAAATATGTGTAGGTTTGATTTTTTTTATTGTTTTATTTTGGATGGGGCGAAAGGGGGGTGATTTAAACTTTTATATATTTTTAATTTTTTCATATTTTTAAAAACTTTTTTTTTAACTTTTGCCATGCCTCAATAGCCTCCATGGGAGGCTAGAAGCTGGCACAACTCGATCGGCTCAGCTACAGAGCAGCGATCATCAGATCGCTGCTATGTAGCTGAAATGCAGGTTTACTATGAGCTCCAACCACAGGGAGGTGCTCACAGCAGGCCGGCATTAGTAACCATAGAGGTCTCTAGGACCTCTATGGTTGCCATCCTGATGCATCACAGACCCCCGATCATGTGACGGGGGTCGGCGATGCGCTCATTTCCGGCCGCGTGGCCAGAAGCGCCGGTTAAATGCCGCTGTCAGCTTTTGACAGCGGCATTTAACAGGTTAATAGCGGCGGGTGAATCGCGATTTCATCTGCCGCTATTGCGCGCATATGTCAGCTGTACAAAACAGCTGACATGTCGCGACTTTGATGTGGGCTCACTGCCGGAGCCCACATCAAAGTAGGGGACCCGACATGCGCCGTACTGGTACGGGGCATGTCGGGAAGGGGTTAAATAAATCCTTAAATATGTTTAATGATCAAATTGAATTTGTTTGCGTTAGAGAAGCAATCATTACTGTACATTAAAATGGACACCGTCTTGTTATGCTTATGCTTATGTCGTTCTTCCACCAGGGGGAGCGATGTTACGTCTGATGGCACCAAAGGAGTTCACCCTGCCAGGTATCACAGCTGTGCTGATGTAAAGTAGACATGTGGGAAATGTTACTTATTAAGTATTTTGTGTGAAATATCTCTGTGATTTAATTGCATAAAAATTAAAAGTTGGAAAATTGCGAAATTGTCATAATTTTTGCCAAATTTCCATTTTTTTCACAAATAAACGCAGGTACTATCAAAGAATTTTTACCACTTTCATGAAGTAAAATATGTCATGAGAAAACATTGTCAGAATCACTTGGATCCGTTGAAGCGTTCCAGAGTTATAACCTCATAAAGGGACAGTGGTCAGAATTGTAAAAATTGGCCCGGTCATTAACGTGCAAACCACCCTTGGGGGTAAAGGGGTTAACGGAAAAGTGCTGTTACGCACTTGTAGTTAGCAGATAGAATACCTGTATGGGTAATTGTATGCCATAGTAAGTTAGTAATTGTTCCTTTTCTACTTTTGCCTTCAAGGGTAATACGCACAATGTAAATATGTTTTTGTTTGCAACGTTCAAGTGTTCTTACCTCCCATAAAGGGAAGCACTGTTAAATTTATATGTTTAAAATTTTGCCTGTCTTTTGCTGACCTGTAATTGTTGTGTTCTTTTCCCAGCCCAGGAGTGCTGGATTTAATGGGGGGGGGGGGGGGGGGCTATAGAGTGCAGCGCCCCAGAGTCCTGGTCGTTGCAGTAATGTCGTTCTACCACCAGGGGGAGCGATGTTACGTCTGATGGCACCAAAGGAGTTCACCCTGCCAGGTATCACAGCCACACACACACTTCACACGCCGGCCACCAGAAGGAGCAAAAGGTTCTATCTATTAGGCTACTCCTCACACTTGGGTAAAACTGGGGGTTGGTTAGGAAGTTGGAGAGTCAGAGTTGGAGCCAGGAGGAGGAGAGGAGAGGAGCAGACTGGGCTCGAACCAGGAAAGGGAAAGAAGGACACGGAGCTGCGCCTGCAACCCATGCGGCAGCCTCCTAAGAAAGGACAAGAAAGGAAGTGTGCCGTAGTGAGTGAGCACAGAAGTCATAGCAACAGGAATAAAACAACAGTGGGAGACCAGCTAGAAGCAGGCTGCCTCCCTCTGAGCGCAGATCCGGTGGCCGGAACACCGAGGGAGTAATAGACTCTACGCTTTACTTCAGAGACCGGCAGGGGAGTCGATTTCAAGTTGACTGTCCGACCTAAAAGCCTAAGCAGAAAAGGTGGCAACGCGGAGGAGGGGCGACGCTAGGGTCCCTATAAAATAGCCTCAGGCCACCACCGTCATACGGGTTATGTCCTATCCAAGAGTGAGGACCTTATGGTAGCTAATGCAAGTAGGGACCTACTACGTTACTGTGCGCAAAGGGAAGGCTACTGATTTCCACCTGGATAAGGGGACTCTGGAATTGCCATCAGACCGGCCGGACTCTGCCAACCCTGTCATCCGGCACCCTGGACTGTGGATGCTGAAGCCTTCAGTAAAGGTAAAGAGACTGCACCCATTGTGTCCTCGTTATTCACGGTGCCTTGCACCATCCATCATCACCATCTACACTTCTGGGAAGCCCTGGGGAAATACTTCACCTGTGGGAAGGTATACCATCTAGCTGCCATTCCATCACACCAGCAAACCCCTAAGCAGCGTCGGTCACCCTGACCGAATACCACAGGTGGTGTCACGAACACTACTGTTATCTACAAACTCTACCCTTATTTTGGGCGCCCCTCATAGGGCCACGGTCCGGGTCGGGTCACCGTGACATCCCCGCCGAGGGAACTGAAGGACCCGGTACCGAGTACCACATTGCCCTTATGTGGGGGCGATCCACTTACAAAAATCTGCCTTAGAATATTGAGACAGGTTTCTATGAGCATATGACATAGGAAAATCCACCATATCCCTTCTTGTGCAGGAAAATGTGCTCCCCGTGAAAATTCTGATCTAATACTGGAGAAACCAGTGGTACTGAGGTATGAAGACATTGATCACACTGCTGTCCACCCTGTTTATCTGATCTAATACAGGAGATATCAGGGGTGCCAAGGTAAGAAGAGGCCGCTTACACTGCTGTCCATCCTGTCTATCTGATCTAACACTGAAGATGTCAGGGTTGCTGAGTAGAGAAGAGCCAAATTTCAAGGTTCAGATTGGCGAATGTCCCGATGTTTGTCAAACGTATCCAAATCGCATTGAATTCAATGGGAGGCAAAACCAAACTCATAAACAACACCTTCAGCCTAAAAGCTGCCAAAACAGCTCAAATTACGGGCAAACACCAGAAAAAGTGACATCAATTGACCCAGAGTACAAATAGTATAATTGTGCAGCATGGATGCATGGGACAGGGCCTGGAACCAGCAACTCTAGCTTAAACATTGATCAGTAGCAGTGGATGAGAGAGCATTGTAGGCCTCGTGATCTCAGAGCCTTGACAAATTAATGCATTACACATGAAGGAGACCCAACTTGTAGTTCAAACATTTCCAAAAATTAGGGGCAGACACCAGGAAAAGTGGCATCATTTGACCCACAGTAGAAATTTCATAATTGCACAGCAGTTTCATTCATGGGCCATGCATGAGGTATCAGGGTCTGGGCCAGCATTTAGAGCTTTGAATTTAAGTTTAAATTAAGATGAGGTGGGTGAGGGACCGGTGTAAGCCTGCTGTGCTGGGAGCCTTGATACCTCATGCAACAGCTCAAACTGCTTTTCTGCACAGCCACACTCAGGTGCCACAAACATCAGTTTCATAAACTACTATTGGTAGAAAAATGTAATCATTTGAACACAGGTAGATGACTGATCAATTCACCTACAGTAAAAAAATGATAACGGCACAGCTACAGCCACCATTGGTCATGCATGAGGTATCAGGGTCTGGGACAGCATTTAGAGCTTTGAATTTAAGTTTAAATTGAGACGAGGTGGGTGAGGGACTGGTGTAATCCTGCTGTGCTGGGAGCCCTGATACCTCATGCAACAGCTCAAACTGGTTTCTTGCTCAGCCACACTCATGTTGCACAAATATCAACTTGGTAGACCACTAATGTTGGAAAAATTTAAGGATAGTTACATATTTAGTTGACTGATCAATTCACTCACAAAAGAAATTTTTAGAATGGCACAGCAGCAGTCAGCCATTTGCCATGCATAAGGTATCAGGGTCTGGGCCAGCATTTAGAGCTTTGAATTTAAGTTTAAATTGAGATGAGGTTGGTGAGGGACTGGTGTAAGCCTGCTGTGCTGGGTGCCCTGATACCATATGCAACAGCTCAAACTGCTTTTCTGCTTAGCCAAACTCTGGTGGCACAAATATTAGCTTCTTAGACTACTACTAGAAACATTTAAGGATAGTAACGCAAGTAGTTGACTGAAAGTAAGTGCAGGCCTGCCGATCAAGGATCCCTATTGGTACAGACAACATACATAAAGGAGACACAACTTTCAGTCTCCATATTTCAAAAAATTATTTCCACACACCACTAAGGTGGCATTAATTTCTCCAGAATAGAAATAGTATAATGGAGCTCAGACATTCCTTCCACTACAGGCAACCCACCAGATGGAGACCCAACTTGGAGTCTTCATATTTCAAAAAATTATTGCCACACACCACTAAAATGGCATCAATTTCCCCAGAGTAGAAATAGTATAGTGGGGCTCTGACACCCCTTCCACTACAGACAACCTATCAAATAGAGACCCAACTTTTAGTCTCCACATTTCCAAAAATTATTGCCGCACAAGACCAAAGTGGCATCAATTTCCCCAGAGTAGAAATTGTATAATGGGACTCTGACACCACTTCCACTACAGGCAACCCACCAGATGGAGGCACAACCTGGAGCCTGCACATTTCAAAAAATTGTTTGTAACATCAGCAGCAATAGCAACAGCAGGCACAGAAGTCACAACAAAAGTGTTGCAGACTGCAATAACGCAAGATCAATGCAGCACACGAAAAACTACACCATCGCCTAGTCTGCCCAGTCTGCGTCTGGAGTGCAAAATTCATTAGCAATCCATGACTTGTACATCTTGATGAAAGTTAGGTGGTCCACACTTTCAGAGGACAGCCTTATGCTCCTATCCATCAGGACACCACCAGCAGCTCTGTTGACACATTCTCAGAGAATGCTGACTGCCAGGCATGACAAAACATCCAAGGTGTAACAGGTAAGCTCAGACCACTCTTCCATTTTTCAAGACCAAATTACAAATGGGTCCAAAACCTCCCTCATGGCATTGCTATTGAGCTTGAGATACTCCTGCATCATCCTCTCCAGTCATTCACAAAGTGTCAGGCTGCCATCACACTAGGAGTATTTGGTCAGTATTTTACATCAGTATTTGTAAGCCAAAACCAGGAGTGGAACAAATAGAGGAAAAGTATAATGGAAACATATGCACCACTTCTGTATTTATCACCCACTCCTGGTTTTGGCTTGCAAATACTGATGTAAAATACTGACCAAATACTGCTAGTGTGACGGCAGCCTCAGACTTGAACTCTGTTCTACTGATGCATGGGCTGGTCTAAAAAATGTGTGAAACAACACACATAAATTGCTTCTACCACTTTCATTGATGCTGCTAATGTATTTGTGTTGACGACTAGTGTTGAGCATTCCGATACCGCAAGTATCGGGTATCGGCCGATACTTGCGGTATCGGAATTCCGATACCGAGATCCGATATTTTTGTGATATCGGGTATCGGTATCGGAAGTGTAAAATAAAGAATTAAAATAAAAAATATTGTTATATTCACCTCTCCGGCGGCCCCTGGACATCAGCGGGAGGATCCGGCGTCCGGCACGGCTTCTTTCTTCAAAATGCGCGCCTTCAGGACCTGTGGAATGACGTCCCGGCTTCTGATTGGTCGCGTGCCGCCCATGTGACCGCCACGCGACCAATCAGAAGCCGCGACGTCATTCCTCAGCTAAAGTCCTAGAATGAGCGCCTTCTAGGACCTGAGGAATGACGTCGCGGCTTCTGATTGGTCGCGTGGCGGTCACATGGGCGGCACGCGACCAATCAGAAGCCGGGACGTCATTCCACAGGTCCTGAAGGCGCGCATTTTGAAGAAAGAAGCCGTGCCGGACGCCGGATCCTCCCGCTGATGTCCAGGGGCCGCCGGAGAGGTGAATATAACAATATTTTTTATTTTAATTCTTTATTTTACACTTTAATATGGATCCCAGGGCCTGAAGGAGAGTTTCCTCTCCTTCAGACCCTGGGATCCATGAGGATACATTCCGATACTTGATGTCCCATTGACTTGTATTGGTATCGGATATCGGTATCGGCGATATCCGATATTTTTCGGGTATCGGCCGATACTATCCGATACCGATACTTTCAAGTATCGGACGGTATCGCTCAACACTATTGACGACTTGACATTCCCGGGTTGGAAATCCATAACTGCGATGCACACTGTGTGTCTCACTGCTGTCTTGGGGAAAACCACTGTACAAGCGTGTTTCGATACTCCAGCATGCATGCGTCCCTTTACAGGGGGGAACCATCTGGCATAATTTATTCTTGTACCACGTATCTAACAGAGTGGTAACCCACTATCACTATTTCTAACCCTAAGTATACGGGCATCATGTTGCAGGTAGTGCAGCAAGAAGGCGTTCATAAGTGAGACTCTTCTATGAGGACCAAATCCATTGTGTATTTTTGGCGAGGTAACCCTGAAGATTGCTTCATCCGTCCCCTCCCACCAACCACAGACAAGAGAGGGGATCATTATCCTCTTCATCTCTCTTGACTGTTGCGCACCCATCACCTCTTCTTCATCACCCTCTTCCATTTGTTCATCGGCTCCTGCACCTTCAATAACAGTTTGTCTGGTACCATGAACCCCCTCGATCGCTGTCTTAAACCCTCCCATGGCACTCACCTCTGCAACGACTATCCAGAACATAGAGATATTGTTATCCCTTCTGCATCCTCATCTGCTTCTACCTCTTCTCTGGGACCAAAACTTCCTCCCACGGACTATTCAAAGTATGCTCTAGTATGTAGTTGACCAGAATAGTGATGCTGATGATGGCATCACCAGTGCTAACCATCTTAGTAGCCATTTCAAAACTGTGCAGAAGGTTGCAGAAGTCCTTCATCTTTGCCCACTCCACAAGTGTGATTTGCACCACGTGTGTACTGCGTTGGTCCAGGCTATACAAAAGGATATACTGCCTCAGAGCTCGCCGCTGCTGCCGCAGTCACTGCAACATGTGCAGAGTGGAATTCCAACATGTTGTCACATTGCATATCAAAGGGTTAACCAGTAGGCTGAAAGACCTATGCAGCGATGCAATTTGAGTGAATATGCTTTCTGCAGCAGTACATCAGGGCCTGAATAGTGGTGGAGAAATTGCTTCACCACCAGCTTCAAAATGTGAGCCATGCAAGGCAATTGTGTGAAGTTGCCCCAGCGTAGGGCAGCCACCAGGTTTGCATCACTATCGCACACAGCCTTCCCTGGCTCCAGGTTCAGTGGAGACAGCCAATGCTCAAACTCAGCCTGGATAGCTGTCCACAAATCTTGAGCCCTAGCTGCGCAGTACTGGGGATTCTCTATGCGCTGTTGGAACACGTATCTTATTAAGGGAGAGTTTGAGGGTGCAGGTTGAGGTGTTAGAGCAGCCAGAAGCTGTTGAAGAAGTGTTAGATATAGAGGTTTGCACCACAAGTCTTGGATTCCAAGACTTTTGGAGCAGCCCATTGACTGCTTTCCCCCTCAGCCACCTGAGTCACCCAGTGCCCTGTCAGTGCTCATCCATGTGTCAGTGGTGAAATGCACCCTGGCAAACATAGATTTTTTTCAGGTAATGGGTGATGTTGTCTGCAACATGCTGGTATAGCGCAGGCACAGCTTTCTTAGAGAAGTAAGGGCGACTGGGCAACTGTTACTGGGGGACTGCCACGGCTGCCAGCTTTCGTAAACTGTCTGTTTCCACCAGGCAGAAAGGCAGCATTTTCATGGCCAATAGATCGGGGATGGTGGAGCTCAAGTTCTTAGCTTTGGCATGTGTAGGAGGAAACATTCTTTTACTTGACCACAACTGCGGGACCGGGGGCTGGCTGCTGTGCTGAGAGATGGTGGAGTAGGGTGAGCAACATGACAAACTGATGGACTGTGAGTGAGGTGCAGGCGGAGATGTTATAGTGGATTGAGAAAGATGTTGTGTGCTCAATGAAACAAAAACAGCAGAAATCACCACTTCCCTAACAGCTGACAGGCACTCACTCACCCAGACTGTAGGGAATAAAGGATGGGAGGATCTGGGACTGGAGACCTATGTGAGAACACTTGTCATGGTGACGGAGGAGGAAGAAGCAGAAGATGCAGTTGATGGAAGGCCGGTGGTTATTGAGGCCTGCTAGTCCACATTTTATCACAGTGAGATTTCCAAATTGACGCATGTTGATCGCGCATATGCCGGTTCATGCAAGTAGTAGTCAAATTATTACAATTTTTGAGGCAAAAATCAAAGTTCACCACCTGATATAACTAGTTTAACACAAAAAGAAGTACACCTACATCTGGGCAATTTAAAAATTCACAAGTCCCCCGACCCAGATGGCATTCATCCACGGATACTGAGGGAATGGAGGTCAATAATTGACAGGCAGACCACTATATCCCATATTCTTAAACTCTCTTGTAACAGGGGTGGTGCCACGGGATTGGAGGATGGTCGATGTGATACTGATATTTAAAAAAGGTAAGAAGATGGATCCAGCAAACTACTGCCTAGTAAGTCTGACATCAGTAATGTGCAAAGTTCTTGAGGGCATTATAAGAGATGGCTTGCAGAAATATATTACAGAAAATAATATAATAACTTACAATCAGTAAGGATAAGTCATGTCTAACCAACATGTTGGGTTTCTATTAGGAGGTAAGTGCAAATCTGGATGTTGGTAATGTGGCTGATGTGATTTAGCTTGACTTTGCAAAGACAGACACTGTGACAGCTTTTGAAAAAGGGCTGGATGATTTCGTTGATACACATAACATTGTGGGTTGTAGTTAAATTAGTGACAAAATGTACAATTGGTGGAGCAAGGTTGAGCTGGATGGACCTGGGTCTATTTTCAACCTATGTGACTATGTAACTGTGAGTCATTTTTTGCAAAGTTGGGATTTGGGTCATCCTTTGTGGTCTCAAAAAAAGGCTCAGGCTTGGCAACCCTTGCCGACTCTTCGAACTGCAGTCCCGCCACCACTTCAGGCCACAGAAAAACTTGTGGCTGAGACTGCAGTGCTTGTCGTGGTTGCATCACTGGGTGTTTGTGCGGCAAGCTGCAACTTAACCTCCTCGTCTTCCTCCTCCTCCACTTCCTCTTCTGAGGTACTCCTGCCAAGGAAAGACCTACAAACATGTTCCTCAGCATAGAATCAGAGAGAAAGACAGACTGTTTGTGCTTAGGGGCAGCCTGTGGGCAGATCTCTCCTTGGTTTCTCTGGCTTAGAGTAGGAAGCTAAGACTCTGCCTACAGTCCTGTCCCGGGGCACGAGCATATCATTAACTGAAAGCTTCTAACATTGATTCCTTAAGAACCACAAGACGGATTTCTTCACCCAGGTATCATTTTAATCAATATAATATCGGCAACATGACAATGTCTGTAGTTTACCTAACAAAATCCTGCTGACAGGATTGCTTTAAGGAAAAATGCTCAGGAATCCAAACATGAATCCAAGTGTGCAATGTTCGTGCCAAACGTGAGACTACTCTCACCCAGGTTCTCTCAATAGAAAGGAATTGAGAAAAGCCAAAAGCGTCCATTTGGCACATGAACAGTTATATGGAAATTGCACACATACCGTCATTTGACTGAAGAATCGTGACAGCGTGCAAAGTTCAGTCACTCTATTTGACTGCAGACTTTGTTCTCAAACCTGAACTACCTCTTCAACAGTACACTGAGACAGTGTAAACAAGCTGTGTTTTTATCCATTAAAATGCAAAAAAAATATTTTTCAAGGCGGTCATAAGTATTTCATGGCCCTGTACTTTTCTTTAAATAGAAAGAAAAATCAGATTTTAACACAATAAAGAAAAAGAATGTTGTTCCACTTTCTTGTGTCAATATCCAATCCTGCTTATGATTTAAAGAGAAGTATGAAGGAGAGGACCCACCGAATGTGAAAAAGGAATAACAATGTGAGGTGTACTGAGTTACCAGACCTGCTGCAATGACTACACATTAAAAAAAAGCCGACATTTTGCATTGTCGTCATGTAATGAATGCTTGAGAGTGACATAAAATACATTTTACCTCTGACAGAAGAGCTTGAATTTTTTGACTCTTGAGTCAACCAGTGGATGAGCAAATAAACTTTCTTAGAAAACAACAAATAAATAACTAGATGGGCATTTCCTGAAGGAAATACATGGTGCTTGAATAGCGCTGCCAGCTTTAAAGCAGGTGTCGACTGTAAGAAAGTAAAGTTAGAATATGAATGTTGTGCATAGCGATGGCACAACCTGGGATGGGTTGTATATGCAGCCAACGGGATTGAAGTAGTGATGGCACCATCATATAATATTGGGTGCAGGCTAAAGGACCTGTGTGATGTCACCACCATTTGCTTCAAGGGGACGCTGGGACCCACAAGGATGAAACGAATGGGGTCCGGACACTTGTGAAGAACAGGCAGACTGTCCTAGGCAGAGTCTGTATGTAATACATTGTAGTCTAGGTGTCCACTGTGTCACTGATTTTTACAGTCATTCAGAGACCCCGTTCAGGTGGCGTTTTGAAGCCCTCGGTGGGGACAGGTGTGCTATGTATTTTTTGGAGTCGATCCAATTTGTAGTTTTTAAAAAAATCGCATTTTAAGCTAAAATTTTCCCATAGGAATTAATGGCGACCATTCCATGACCCCCAACTGACATGGATTGAAGCCACAGTGCAGGTGTTTCTTGGTAGCCACTTTGGCATATTCGGCACTTCAGGAGCCACGTTGGCCACTTAGTAACATAGTAACATAGTAACATAGTTAGTAAGGCCGAAAAAAGACATTTGTCCATCCAGTTCAGCCTATATTCCATCATAATAAATCCCCAGATCTACGTCCTTCTACAGAACCTAATAATTGTATGATACAATATTGTTCTGCACCAGGAAGACATTCAGGCCTCTCTTGAACCCCTCGACTGAGTTCGCCATCACCACCTCCTCAGGCAAGCAATTCCAGATTCTCACTGCCCTAACAGTAAAGAATCCTCTTCTATGTTGGTGGAAAAACCTTCTCTCCTCCAGACGCAAGGAATGCCCCCTTGTGCCCGTCACCTTCCTTGGTATAAACAGATCCTCAGCGAGATATTTGTATTGTCCCCTTATATACTTATACATGGTTATTAGATCGCCCCTCAGTCGTCTTTTTTCTAGACTAAATAATCCTAATTTCGCTAATCTATCTGGGTATTGTAGTTCTCCCATCCCCTTTATTAATTTTGTTGCCCTCCTTTGTACTCTCTCTAGTTCCATTATATCCTTCCTGAGCACCGGTGCCCAAAACTGGACACAGTACTCCATGTGCGGTCTAACTAGGGATTTGTACAGAGGCAGTATAATGCTCTCATCATGTGTATCCAGACCTCTTTTAATGCACCCCATGATCCTGTTTGCCTTGGCAGCTGCTGCCTGGCACTGGCTGCTCCTGGTAAGTTTATCATTAACTAGGATCCCCAAGTCCTTCTCCCTGTCAGATTTACCCAGTGGTTTCCCGTTCAGTGTGTAATTGTGATATTGATTCCTTCTTCCCATGTGTATAACCTTACATTTATCATTGTTAAACCTCATCTGCCACCTTTCAGCCCAAGTTTCCAACTTATCCAGATCCATCTGTAGCAGAATACTATCTTCTCTTGTATTAACTGCTTTACATAGTTTTGTATCATCTGCAAATATCGATATTTTACTGTGTAAACCTTCTACCAGATCATTAATGAATATGTTGAAGAGAACAGGTCCCAATACTGACCCCTGCGGTACCCCACTGGTCACAGCGACCCAGTTAGAGACTATACTATTTATAACCACCCTCTGCTTTCTATCACTAAGCCAGTTACTAACCCATTTACACACATTTTCCCCCAGACCAAGCATTCTCATTTTGTGTACAAACCTCTTGTGCGGCACGGTATCAAACGCTTTGGAAAAATCGAGATATACCACGTCCAATGACTCACCGTGGTCCAGCCTATAGCTTACCTCTTCATAAAAACTGATTAGATTGGTTTGACAGGAGCGATTTCTCATAAACCCATGCTGATATGGAGTTAAACAGTTATTCTCATTGAGATAATCCAGAATAACATCCCTCAGAAACCCTTCAAATATTTTACCAACAATAGAGGTTAGACTTACTGGCCTATAATTTCCAGGTTCACTTTTAGAGCCCTTTTTGAATATTGGCACCACATTTGCTATGCGCCAGTCCTGCGGAACAGACCCCGTCGCTATAGAGTCCCTAAAAATAAGAAATAATGGTTTATCTATTACATTACTTAGTTCTCTTAGTACTCGTGGGTGTATGCCATCCAGACCCGGAGATTTATCTATTTTTATCTTATTTAGCCGGTTTCGCACCTCTTCTTGGGTTAGATTGGTGACCCTTAATATAGGGTTTTCATTGTTTCTTGGGATTTCACCTAGCATTTCATTTTCCGCCGTGAATACCGTGGAGAAGAAGGTGTTTAATATGTTAGCTTTTTCCTCGTCATCTACAACCATTCTTTCCTCACTATTTTTTAAGGGGCCTACATTTTTTATTCTTTTACTATTGATATAGCTGAAGAATAGTTTGGGATTAGTTTTATTCTCCTTAGCAATGTGCTTCTCTATTTCCTTTTTGGCAGCTTTAATTAGTTTTTTAGATAAAGCATTTTTCTCCCTATGGTTTTTTAGAGCTTCAATGGTGCCATCCTGCTTTAGTAGTGCAAATGCTTTCTTTTTACTGTTAATTGCCTGTCTTACTTCTTTGTTTAACCACATTGGGTTTTTCCTATTTCTAGTCCTTTTATTCCCACAAGGTATACAGTTAGGGCCAGAAATATTTGGACAGTGACACAAGTTTTGTTATTTTAGCTGTTTACAAAAACATGTTCAGAAATACAATTATATATATAATATGGGCTGAAAGTGCACACTCCCAGCTGCAATATGATAGTTTCCACTTCCAAATCGGAGAAAGGGTTTAGGAATCATAGCTCTGTAATGCATAGTGTCCTCTTTTTCAAGGGACCAAAAGTAATTGGACAATGGACTCTAAGGGCTGCAATTAACTCTGAAGGCGTCTCCCTCGTTAACCTGTGATCAATGAAGTAGTTAAAAGGTCAGGGGTGGATTCCAGGTGTGTGGTTTTGCATTTGGAAGCTGTTGCTGTGAGCAGACAACATGCGGTCAAAGGAACTCTCAATTGAGGTGAAGCAGAACATCCTGAGGCTGAAAAAAAAGAAAAAATCCATCAGAGAGATAGCAGACATACTTGGAGTAGCAAAATCAACAGTTGGGTACATTCTGAGAAAAAAGGAATTGACTGGTGAGCTTGGGAACTCAAAAAGGCCTGGGCGTCCACGGATGACAACAGTGGTGGATGATCGCCGCATACTTAATTTGGTGAAGAAGAACCCGTTCACAACATCAACTGAAGTCCAGAACACTCTCAGTGAAGTAGGTGTATCTGTCTCTAAGTCAACAGTAAAGAGAAGACTCCATGACAGTAAATACAAAGGGTTCACATCTAGATGCAAACCATTCATCAATAACAAAAATAGACAGGCCAGAGTTAAATTTGCAGAAAAACACCTCAAGAAGCCAGCTCAGTTCTGGAAAAGTATTCTATGGACAGATGAGACAAAGATCAACCTGTACCAGAATGATGGGAAGAAAAAAGTTTGGAGAAGAAAGGGAACGGCACATGATCCAAGGCACACCACATCCTCTGTAAAACATGGTGGAGGCAACGTGATGGCATGGGCATGCATGGCTTTCAATGGCACTGGGTCACTTGTGTTTATTGATGACATAAGAGCAGACAAGAGTAGCCGGATGAATTCTGAAGTGTACCGGGATATACTTTCAGCCCAGATTCAGCCAAATGCTGCAAAGTTGATTGGACGGCGCTTCATAGTACAGATGGACAATGACCCCAAGCATACATCCAAAGCTACCCAGGAATTCATGAGTGCCAAAAAGTGGAACATTCTGCAATGGCCAAGTCAATCTCCAGATCTAAACCCAATTGAGCATGCATTTCACTTGCTCAAATCCAGACTTAAGACGGAAAGACCCACAAACAAGCAAGACCTGAAGGCTGCGGCTGTAAAGGCCTGGCAAAGCATTAAGAAGGAGGAAACCCAGCGTTTGGTGATGTCCATGGGTTCCAGACTTAAGGCAGTGATTGCCTCCAAAGGATTTGCAACAAAATATTGAAAATAAAAATATTTTGTTTGGGTTATGTTTATTTGTCCAATTACTTTTGACCTCCTAAAATGTGGAGTGTTTGTAAAGAAATGTGTACAATTCCTACATTTTCTATCAGATATTTTTGTTCAACCCTTCAAATTAAACGTTACAATCTGCACTTGAATTCTGTTGTAGAGGTTTCATTTCAAATCCAATGTGGTGGCATGCAGAGCCCAACTCGCAAAAATTGTGTCACTGTCCAAATATTTCTGGCCCTAACTGTAAACCGCTTACAGTGCCTATTTAGGATGTTCTTAAACATTTTCCATTTATTATCTGTATTCTTATTTCTGAGGATATTGTCCCAGTCTACCAGATTAAGGGCATCTCTAAGTTGGTCAAACTTTGCCTTCCTAAAGTTCAGAGTTTTTGTGACTCCCTGACAAGTCCCCCTAGTGAAAGACAGGTGAAACTGTACAATATTGTGGTCGCTATTTCCTAGATGCCCGACCACCTGCAGATTTGTTATTCTGTCAGGTCTATTAGATAGTATTAGGTCTAAAAGTGCTGCTCCCCTTGTTGGATTCTGCACCAATTGGGAAAGATAATTTTTCTTGGTTATTAGCAGAAACCTGTTGCCTTTATGGGTTTCACAGGTTTCTGTTTCCCAGTTAATATCCGGGTAGTTAAAGTCCCCCATAACCAGGACCTCATTATGGGTTGCAGCTTCATCTATCTGCTTTAGAAGTAGACTTTCCATGGTTTCTGTTATATTTGGGGATTTGTAACAGACCCCAATGAGAATTTTGTTACCATTTTTCCCTCCATGAATTTCGACCCATATGGACTCGACATCCTCATTCCCTTCGCTAATATCCTCCCTTAAAGTGGACTTTAGACAAGACTTTACATAGAGACAAACCCCTCCTCCTCTCCGATTTTTACGATCCTTTCTAAACAGACTGTAACCCTGTAAGTTAACTGCCCAGTCATAGCTTTCATCTAACCATGTCTCGGTTATTCCCACTATGTCAAAGTTACCTGTAGATATTTCTGCTTCTAGTTCTTCCATCTTGTTTGTCAGGCTTCTGGCGTTTGCGAGCATGCAGTTTAGAGGATTTTGTTTTGTTCCAATCTCCTCGCTGTGGATTGTTTTAGAAATGTTCTTACCTCCCTTCTGAGTATGTTTTCCTGGGTCTTCTTGGTTCGAGTCTAATGTTTTTCTTCCCGTCCCCTCTTCTTCTAGTTTAACGCCCTCCTGATGAGTGTAGCGAGTCTTCTGGCGAATGTGTGTTTCCCAGGTTTGTTGAGGTGTAGTCCGTCTCTGGCGAGGAGTCCATCGTACAAGTAATTCACACAGTGGTCCAGGAATCCGAATCCTTGTTGTCTGCACCATCGTCTTAGCCAGTTGTTCGCATCAAGGATCCTGTTCCATCTCCTGGTGCCATGCCCGTCTACTGGAAGGATAGAAGAAAAAACTACTTGTGCATCCAGTTCCTTTACTTTCTTCCCCAACTCTTCAAAGTCCTTGCAGATTGTCAGTAGGTCCTTCCTTGCCGTGTCATTGGTGCCAACATGTATCAGAAGAAATGGGTGGACGTCCTTGGAGCTGAAGAGCTTTGGTATCCTATCGGTCACATCGTTGATCATCGCACCTGGAAGGCAGCATACTTCTCTTGCGGTTATGTCCGGTCTGCAGATGGCTGCTTCTGTGCCTCTCAGTAGTGAGTCTCCCACCACCACCACTCTTCGTTGCTTCTTGGCTGTACTTTTTGCTGTCACTTGTTGCTGTGTGCCCTTTTCTTTTTTGCTTGCTGGTATTGCTTCATCCTTAGGTGTGCCATCTTCATCCTCTGCAAAGATTTGATATCGGTTCTTCAGTTATGTGGTTGGTGATTTCTCCATGGTCTTCTTGCTTCTTTTGGTCACATGCTTCCACTCATCTGCTTTTGGAGGTTCTCTGACACTTTTTTCACCTTCTGTGACCAGTAGAGATGCTTCTGTTCTGTCTAGGAAGTCTTCATTCTCTTTGATGAGTTTCAAAGTTGCTATTCTTTCTTCCAGACCCCACACCTTTTCTTCTAAAAGGGCCACTAGTCTACACTTCTGACAGGCGAAATTTAATTCTTCTTCTGGTCGATCTGCGAACATGTAGCACATGCTGCAGCTGACCATGTAGGTTGTCACATCTGCCATGTTGCTCCTAG
Source organism: Ranitomeya imitator (assembly GCF_032444005.1). Classification (NCBI taxonomy): domain Eukaryota; kingdom Metazoa; phylum Chordata; class Amphibia; order Anura; family Dendrobatidae; genus Ranitomeya; species Ranitomeya imitator. The sequence goes on along the minus strand of NC_091284.1, from coordinate 187,723,273 downwards.
ATCCTGCTGACTTGCCGTGTGTTTTCCTTCTTGTGTAATCTACTCAGCCAAGCTCTCATGCAATAATGTCCTACAGGCAAAAAGTTTGGTGATGCTTTCCAAGCAGCTGGTCCCGGCTGTACCCAACGATCTTCTAGCTGAGGGAGACTCTTCGCTTTTCCCAGAAGGCACCTGGAATATGCAAATTATCCTCCTCAAAATTGAATCCCTGGTTTGGTGATGCTTTCCAAGCAGCTGGTCCTGGCTTTACCCAACGATCTTCTAGCTGAGGGAGACTCATCGCTTTTCCCAGAAGGCACCTGGAATATGCAAATTATCCTCCTCAAAATTGAATCCCTGGTTTGGTGATGCTTTCCAAGCAGCTGGTCCCAGCTGTACCCAACGATCTTCTAGCTGAGGGAGACTCTTCGCTTTTCCCAGAAGGCACCTGGAATATGCAAATTATCCTCCTCAAAATTGAATCCCTGGTTTGGTGATGCTTTCCAAGCAGCTGGTTCCGGCTGTACCCAACGATCTTCTAGCTGAGGGAGACTCTTCACTTTTCCCAGAAGGCACCTGGAATATGCAAATTATCCTCCTCAAAATTGAATCCCTGGTTTGGTGATGCTTTCCAAGCAGCTGGTCCCGGCTTTACCCAACGATCTTCTAGCTGAGGGAGACTCTTCGCTTTTCCCAGAAGGCACCTGGAATATGCAAATTATCCTCCTGAAAATTGAATCCCTGGTTTCACTTAGTAGCGACTTTGGCACACTTGGCACCTCTGTAGCCACTTTGGCCACTTGGTAGCCACTTTGGCACATTCGGCAACTTGGTAGCTACTTTGGCCACTTGGTATCCACTTTGGCACATTCGGCACCTCAGTAGTCAGTTTGGCCACTTGGTATCCACTTTGGCACATTCGGCACCTCGGTAGCCAGTTTGGCCACTTGGTAGCCATTTTGGCCACTTAGTAGTTACTTTAGCACATTCGGCACCTCGGTAGCCACTTCAGCCACTTGGTAGCCACTATGGCACATTCGGCACCTCGGTAGCCACTTTGGCCACTTGGTAGCCACTTTAGCACATTCGGCACTTCGGTAGCCACTTTTGCCACTTTGTAGCCACTTTGGCACATTCAGCACCTCAGTAGCCACTTTTGCCACTTGGTAGGCACTTTGGCACATTCAGCACCTCTGTAGCCACTTTGGCCACTTGGTAGCCACTTTGGCACATTCGGAACCTCGGTAGCCACTTTTGCCACTTGGTAGCCACTTTGACACATTGAAACCTCGGTAGCCACTTTTGCCACTTGATAGCCACTTTGGCACATTCGGCACCTCAGTAACCACTTTGGCCACTTGGTAGCCACATTGGCATACTTGGCACCTCGGTAGCCACTTTTGCCACTTGGTAGCCACTTTGACACATTCAGCATCTTGGTAGCCACTTTGGCCACTTGGTAGCCACTTTGGCACATTCGGCACCTCTGTAACCACTTTGGCCACTTGGTAGCCACTTTGACCACTTGGTAGCCACATTGGCACATTTGGCACCTCAGTAGCCACTTTGGCCACTTGGTAGCCACATTGGCATATTTGGCACCTCGGTAGTCACTTTGGCCACTTGGTAGCCACTTGGCACATACAGCACCTCGGTAGCCACTTTGGCTGCTTGCTAGCCACTTTGGCACATTTGGCACCTCTGTAGCCACTTTGGCCACTTGGTAGCCACTTTGGCCACTTGGTAGCCACATTGGCACATTCGGCACCTCAGTAGCTACATTGGCCACTTGGTAGCCACTTTGGCACATTCGGCACCTCTGTAGCCACTTTGGCCACACTTTGGCCACTTGGTAGCCACTTTGGCACATTCGGCACCTCGGTAGCCACTTCGGCCACTTGGTAGCCACTTTGGCACATTCGGCACCTCTGTAGCCACTTTGGCCACTTGGTAGCCACATTGGCACATTTGGCACCTCGGTAGCCACTTTGGCCACTTGATAGCCACTTTGACACATTCGGCACCTCTGTAGCCACTTTGGCTGCACTTTGGCCACTTGGTAGCCACTTTGGCACATTCTGTACCTCGGTAGCCACTTTGGCCACTTGGTAGCCACTTTAGCACATTCGGCACCTGGGTAGCCACTTTTGCCACTCTGTAGCCACTTTGGCACAATCAGCACCTCGTTAGCCACTTTGGCCACTTGGTAGCCACTTTGGCACATTCAGCACCTCTGTAGCCACTTTGGCCATTTGGTAGCCACTTTGGCATATTCGGCACCTCGGTAGCCACTTTTGCCACTTGGTAGCCACTTTGACACATTCGGCACCTTGGTAGCCACTTTGGCCACATTGTAGCCACATTGGCATATTTGGCACCTTGGTAGCCACTTTGGCCATTTGGTAGCCACTTTGGCACATTCGGCACCTAGGTAACCACTTTGGCCACTTGGTAGCCACTTTGGCCACTTGGTAGCCACATTGGCACATTCGGCACCTCGGTAGCCACTTTGGCCACACTTTGGTACCTTGGCAGCCACTTTGGCCACTTGGTAGCCACTTTGGCCACTTGGTAGCCACTTTAGCACATTCGGCACCTTGGTAGCCACTTTTGCCACTTGGTAGCCACTTTGGCATATTCAGCACCTTGGTAGCCACTTTGGCCACTTGGTAGCCACTTTGGCACATTCGGCACCTCGGTAACCACTTAGGCCACTTGTAGCCACTTTGACACATTCAGCACGTCTGTAGCCACTTTGGCCACTTGGTGGGCACTTTGGCTACTTGGTAGCCACTTTAGCACATTCGGCACCTTGGTAGCCACTTTTGCCACTTGGTAGCCACTTTGGCATATTCAGCACCTTGGTAGCCACTTTTGCCACTTTGTAGCCACTTTGGCACATTCGGCACCTCGATAGCCACTTCGGCCACTTGGTAGCCACTTTGGCACATTCAGCACCTCTTCAACCACTTTGGCCACTTGGTGGGCACTTTGGCTACTTGGTAGCCACTTTGGCACATTCGGCACCTCGGTAGCCACTTTTGTCACTTGGTAGCCACTTTGACACATTCGGCACCTCGGTAGCCACTTTAGCCACTTGATAGCCACTTTGGCACATTTGGCACCTCAGTAGCTACTTTGGCCACTTGATAGCCACATTGGCATATTTGGCACCTTGGTAGCAACTTTGGCTACTTGGTAGCCACTTTGGCACATTCGGCACCTTGGCAGCCACTTTGGCCACTTGGTAGCCACTTTGGCCACTTGGTAGCCACTTTAGCACATTCGGCACCTTGGTAGCCACTTTTGCCACTTGGTAGCCACTTTGGCATATTCAGCACCTTGGTAGCCACTTTTGCCACTTTGTAGCCACTTTGGCACATTCGGCACCTCGATAGCCACTTCGGCCACTTGGTAGCCACTTTGGCACATTCAGCACCTCTTCAACCACTTTGGCCACTTGGTGGGCACTTTGGCTACTTGGTAGCCACTTTGGCACATTCGGCACCTCGGTAGCCACTTTTGTCACTTGGTAGCCACTTTGACACATTCGGCACCTCGGTAGCCACTTTAGCCACTTGATAGCCACTTTGGCACATTTGGCACCTCAGTAGCTACTTTGGCCACTTGATAGCCACATTGGCATATTTGGCACCTTGGTAGCAACTTTGGCTACTTGGTAGCCACTTTGGCACATTCGGCACCTTGGTAGCAACTTTGGCCACTTGGTAGCCACTTTGGCACATTCAGCACCTCTGTAGCCACTTTGGCCACTTGGTAGCCACTTTGGCACATTCGGCACCTCGGTAACCACTTCGGCCACTTGGTAGCCACTTTGGCACATTCGGCACCTCTGTAGCCACTTTGGCCACTTGGTAGCCACTTTGACCACTTGCTAGCCACATTGGCACATTCGGCACCTCGTAGCCACTTCGGCCACTTGGTAGCCACTTTGGCACATTTGGTACCTCGGTAGCCACTTTGGCCACTTGGTAGCCACTTTGGCCACTTGGTAGCCACTTTGGCCACTTGGTAGACACTTTGGCACATTCGGCACCTCTGTAGTCACTTTGGCCACTTGGTAGCCACATTGGCCACTTGGTAGCCACTTTGGTACATTCTGCCCCTCAGTAGTCACAAGTCAGAGTCGTGAGTCAGAGTCACGAGTCAGAGTCACATTATTCTGATGTTTGACTTTGATAAATTTCTCATGTACAGCACCATGGAATCAATGGTGCTATAAAAATAAATAATAATAATAATAATAAATGATAATGTCCTAAAATGGACACCGTACATTTGCATAGCTGCCATCTTTGTATGGTCAGTGCACCTGCACTGTGGCTTCAATCCCTGTCAGTTGGGGTCATGGAAAGGTTCCCATTAATTCCTATGGGAAAATTTTTGCTTAAAATGCGATTTTTAAAAAAACTACAAATCGGATCGACTCCAAAAATACATAGCACACCTGTCCCCGCTTCGAAAAGCCGCCTGAACGGGGTCTCTGCACCGAGCGGTTTGGGCCGCATTAATTGCGGAAAACGCGGAGAAGTAGAATAATAATAAAATATAAGAAATCAGATTACAATATGTTGCTTGAACCTAGAGGGTTCAAGCACCATAATAAAATATAAGAAATCGGATTACAATATGTTGCTGGAACCTAGAGGCATAACAATGCAATAGACAAAAGTTTGGAGAAAGGAAAATGCTACAGAAAATTATAATGCAAAAATGTATGGAAAAATTGGTAGTGGTGTGTAAAAGGGGTGTAGCAGAGATCAGTATCCTACATGGAGAGGAAAACAGTAAACTTTTTAATGAAAAGTCTTTTAGAAGATTTCTCTATATGTGGGTGTGGCACCCCTGGGGTCCAGTCACCACAGAGTACTGCACCTCACCCAGAGGTGTGGTCTTTCGCTCTCAGGTAAGGAGGGGGCACAGCACAGAACCCTACACCTGCATCCAATACTAGACAATTCAGTCAGGGCCAGGCTGGATAGGAAAGGGTGTTGGAGAAGTGGGTGGGGTAGGTAGAGTAGGGGAGGAGCTTGTTAGAAACATCAGCTTTAGGTGGGGATGGTGAGAGAAGTGGAGCTGAGCAGATTTGGGGGTCTGCAGCTCCTGTGAAACAGACAAAAATGAGTTCTCAGAAAGTGAGAGAACTGAAGAAAAGTGAAACGACAGAGAGAACTAAAGGAAGGGGTCCTAGAGGCATGGGTAGTTCGAAGTCCACCCGTGGGGCTCGTATCCACACTGACCATCGTCGGGTGGAGGGACCAGGTCACAGTGAGGGACCGACCCTCTATCTAGTGGAGAAACTAAGAACTCAGTTAGCTAACCGTAGGCTGTGGCTTTTGCAAGAAGCACAGTCACATCTGCACACATTCGCTGAAAAGGCAACTGTATAGGATTCGGGGAGGACTTAGCACTCACCGCCCGGCAGGATCTGAGGCTGCTGGCTTGGGATGTTGTGTGGCTGGCGCAGGGCAGGAGAGCCAGAGCAGAAAGACGGCCAGAGAAATGAACATAGAAAGAGGGTTCTGGAAAGTGTACCCACATTTCTTGAGAGCTGGCTGGACCACAAACCTGGAGGATATAGCACCCCGGCTGGGGCAACTAAGAAATGTGAGTAAAGCATTGAAAACTGCACCCTGCTTTGTCCTCACACTTATTTACTGCGACATTCCCCCTGCACCACATCCGCTATCAACAACTTCATCTTTTACAATTTAAGTGCCCTGGGACTAAAGCTTTGCATGTGGAGAGCTGCACCAACTCTGCTGCATCACCATCAGCCCCAGCAGACCCTTTAAGCAGCGTCAGCTAACACCTTTATTGCCAAATACTACAGTTGGCATCACAACCATTTAATCCCATAAACTATAATCCCCTTTTATTTGATGCCCAGGGCCATGGACCGGGTCACTGCCACCATGACCACCCCTCCAAGAACAGAACCGGCCTGGTACCGAGTATCCCCATGGCCCTGGCAGGCGCTCCATGGGAATTATCAGAGGCCCATCGAAGGGGGCAGCTGGGGCATGTGCCCCGGGTGCAGCCGGTAGGGGGGTGCAGTTGGGCCACCTAATGCAGCAGTCCGCAGTGTCTGCCGTCCCCCAGACTGAGAGTAAGCTGTTCTCTGTGCGGACTGTCAAGCTGACAGCCGGCACAGAGAAGCTGCAGCATGCCCGCGCTTCCTCTCACATAGACAGCAGCGCCGCTGAATGATCTAATCATTCAGCAGCCAGCTGTGCCAGAGAGAGTAAGCTGCCCACGGTGATGCTGCTGCAGAGTGGTGAGTGTGTGTGTGCATATGGCACTGCGGGGGAATGTGCAAAGAGGTGAATGGTGCTGTGTGTGTGTAGGGGAGGAGAGGGCAATGATGGGGCAGATGGGGAGAAGGCAATGATGGGGTGAGGAAATGTTGGATGTTGTGGAAAGGGCAATGATGGGGATGGTGGGGAAGGAGGAAATGATGGAGGTGGTGGAATGGGCAAGGATGGGGGGTGGGGGAGAATGCAGTGATAGTGGTGGTGATGTAAAGGACAATAATGGTGGTGGAAAGGACAATAATGGGGGTGGTGGGGGAGAAGGCAATGATGGAGGTGGGGGAAGACAATGATGGTAGCAATGGAAAAGACAATGATGGGAGTGGTGGGGAAGGAGGCAATGAATGGGGGTGGTGGAGGAGAAGGCTGTGATGGAGATGATAGGAAGGGCAATGATGGGTTGGTAGGGGAGAAAGCAATGATGGAGGTAGTGGAAAGGGCAATGATGGGGTGGTGGGGGAGAATGCAGTGATAGTGGTGGAGGTGGAAAGGACAATAATGGTGGTGGTGGAAAGGACAATAATGGGGGCGTAGGGGAGGATGAAATGATGGAGGTGGTGGAAAGGGCAATGATGGGGTCGTGGGGGCAAAAGCAATGATGGAGGTGGTGGAAAAAACAATGATGGGGTGGTGGGGGAGAATGCAATGATGGTGGTGGTGGAAAGGACAATAGTGGTGGTAGAAAGGGCAATAATGGGGTGGGGGTAGGAAATGATCGAGGTGGTGGAATGGGCAATAATAGGAGTGATTGGGGAAAACACAATGATGGGGTGATGGGGAGGAGGAAATGATGGTGATCACGGTGGCAACGACCCGGTCTGTGGCCCTGGGCGCCAAAGTAAAAGGAACGGTCTTTAAAAGGATTGTGGAAATAAGGAAAGTTTGTGATGCCACCTGTGGTTCTCAGTCAGAGGTGACCGACGCTGCTTAAAGGTGTCCTCTGGGGGCGATGGTGCTACAGCAAAGATGGTGTCACTTCCCACAGGTGAAGCGGTGTCCCCAGGTCTCCCAGTGTATTTGGCAGGGATGGTGAATGCTGCAAATAATTGGAGGACACATGGTGGCACTCTTTCCTGGTTTACTCGTGTTAAGCAGTCTCAGTCCAGGGTACCAGCAACAGGTATAGATGGAGTCCAGGCAGCCTGAAGGCAAGTGGAAATCCCCTTGACAGGTCAGTTTGGGAGCCTTACACTATGCGCTGGTCTGCAGTCCCTTGCTACCTGTAGTTGTCTAACAAGGTCCTCTTTCTTCCCCTGTCCAGGGACAGTACATGCACGGTAGGCAACTTTAGCCGTTTCTTTGGTGTCTTTGTTCACGGTGATTCCAGACTCTGATTGCTGCTGTACCTTGGGTATTATGTGGGCAAGTCCCTTTTAGTTTCCTGCCCTCCGGTTCTACTGTGGGACCTGTAGTTCCTCATGACCTCGGGCTCCCGGTGCCCGGTCTCTGCGCTCAGCTTAGAGAGGCCCAGTCGCAGCCTTTCTCTAGCCCCTCAGTCCTTCTGTGCTCCTTCACTGTCTGCTGTCTGGCACCAACTGTCTAAATCTTCCTAACTGCCTAGACGTTGTCTCCTAACTGCGGAGACAACGCATAGAAAAAACATTCCTCTGGAAAATTGCTCCTGATCCAGACGGATTCTGCTTTGTCTGTCGTTGGCTATAATGGAAGCCTATGGACGCAGGTTCCGTCGATGACTGTGAAAAGCAGGAATCCAGCGACAGATGCCATCTTTTCAAACTGAGCATGCGCGGAAGAATTTTCCCGTCAGGGAAATTCTCTCTGGCTCTCTCTCTTTTTACTATTGATGCTGCCTATTCAGCATCAATAGTAAAAAGATATCATTATAAAAATAATTAAACAAATAAAAAATCGTAATCTTCTTACCTTCTGCCATCTCGTGCAGCCCCTGTGGCCTTCCCAATGCTCGTGATGCTGCCGGCAGCTCCGGTTCCCAATATTGCATTGCAAAATGACCAGATGACGTAGCGGTCTCGTGAGACCGCTACATCATCACGGGTCATTGTCTCGCTATGCATCACTGTGAACAGAGCATCGCGAGCATTGGGAAGGCTGCAGGGGCTGTGCGGGACGCCGAAAGGTAAGAATATCACAATTTTTAATTTTTTTAAATTATTTTTATCATGGGTTGTGTATGCGTTTTCGCAGCAAAAAATTGCGGAGAAGACGCATACACAACATGTGGACATAGCCTTCTAGGATGCACTGGAACCGTCAAAAAAACGGCTCCAGTGCATCCGTTTTCTACAATTAGCAGAGGATCTGTCTTTTCAACATTTTGACGGATTGTGAAAGATTGTAAAAACGGAAGAGCGAAAGACGCCTAAGCTAAAGTATAACAAATCTTTATTGACAAACTTTTATAGATAATTAAACTCCAAAGATAATTTTTTTAAAAGTGAAATTTATCAGGGAGAGATTGATGTCAAGTGCCACATAGTACCAGGGAACAACCTGAAGCAGGGCAAAATAGGTGAAAAATAACAAGAACATGTGACAACACCTCAATGTTAATTTACACAGCCTAACTCATTGTAATATAATGTAAAATAATATATCCCCTATATGGGTGTATGAAATATAAAAGGCAAAACTGTACAGGTATGACAAAGTATATATAGGATTAGAATGCAAAATCTAACAGAATCCTACAGAAGATCATAAGGACATGAGCAAGGTAATGATGTGAGTGATTAATGACAGAACACCAGCCGTGAGATAAGACAGTAAGAATCTATATACCAGAATCCCTGTACATGAATGTCAGGTAGTGTGTTGGTCAGAAGAACTTTCAATCAAATCCTAACCCCCCCCCAAAAAAAAATAATGAATAAACAGCTCCTGTATACAACCTGGTACCTGGTTTGTGCAAACACCCCCTGAAGAAGCCGCACACAAAACACTCGCTGGGGCCATCTGTTATGACCTGGTGGTTAGGAGCACCCGACACGACCTGATAGTTAAACTCACACAGGACAAGCTCTGGGATGTGGGAGCTCTGCTGACCGCAGGCCCTAATCCTATCACAACAACTAGAAATAGCCGTGGAGCGTTCCTGTCTCTCCCTAGACGCCTCTTCACAGCCTAAGAGCTAGCTAGCCCTAGAGATAGAAAATAAAGCCTACCTTGCCTCAGAGAAATTCCCCAAAGGAAAAGGCAGCCCCCCACATATATTGACTGTGAGTAAAGATGAAAGTCACAAACGCAGAAATGAAACAGGTTTCAGCAAAGGGAGGCCAGACTTACTAAACAGACAGAGGATAGGAAAGGAATCTTTGCGGTCAGCACAAAAAACTACAAAAGACCACGCAGAGTGTGCAAAAAGACCTCCGCACCGACTAACGGTGCGGAGATGCCACTCTGCATCCCAGAGCTTCCAGCTAGCAAGACAAAATCATGATAACCAGCTGGACAAGGAAACAATGAACAAATAATAACTATCAGGAACTTAGCTTCTGCTGGAGAAGACAGGTCACCAGAAAGATCCAAGAGCGAACTGAACCAATGCAGGAACATTGACAGCTGGCATGGAGTAACGATCTGAGTGGAGTTAAATAGAGCAGCCAACCAAAGGATAAACCACGTCACCTGTGTAAGGAACCTCAGAAGCAGCAGCTTCACTCACAGCCACCAGAGGGAGTCCATGGACAGAACTCGCCGAAGTACCATTCACGACCACAGGAGGGAGTTCGACAACAGAATTCACAACAGTGCCCCCCCCTTGAGGAGGGGTCACCGAACCCTCACCAGAGCCCCCAGGCCGATCAGGATGAGCCAAATGAAAGGCACGAACTAGATCGGCAGCATGAACATCAGAGGCAAAAACCCAGGAATTATCTTCCTGACCATAACCCTTCCACTTGACCAGGTACTGGAGTTTCCGTCTCGAAACATGAGAATCCAAAATCTTCTCCACCACATACTCCAACTCCCCCTCGACCAACACCGGGGCAGGAGGATCAATGGAGGGAACCATAGGCGCCACGTATCTCCGCAACAACGACCTATGGAACACATTATGGATGGCAAAAGAAGCTGGAAGGTCCAAACGAAATGACACAGGATTAAGAATTTCAGAAATCTTATATAGCCCAATGAAACGAGGCTTAAACTTAGGAGAGGAAACCTTCATAGGAACATAACGAGATGACAACCAAACCAAATCCCCAACACGAAGTCGGGGACCAGCACAACGCCGGCGGTTAGCGAAACGTTGAGCCTTCTCCTGGGACAATGTCAAATTGTCCACCACATGAGTCCAAATCTGCTGCAACCTGTCCACCACCGTATCCACACCAGGACAGTCCGAAGGCTCAACCTGCCCTGAAGAGAAATGAGGATGGAAACCAGAATTACAGAAAAAAGCAGAAACTAAAGTAGCCGAGCTGGCCCGATTATTAAGGGCGAACTCAGCCAAAGGCAAGAAGGACACCCAATCATCCTGATCAGCAGAAACAAAGCATCTCAGATATGTTTCCAAAGTCTGATTAGTTCGTTCGGTTTGGCCATTAGTCTGAGGATGGAAAGCCGAAGAAAAAGACAAATCAATGCCCATCTTAGCACAAAAGGACCGCCAAAACCTCGAAACAAACTGGGAACCTCTGTCCGAGACGATGTTCTCTGGAATGCCATGCAAACGAACCACATGCTGGAAAAACAATGGCACCAAATCAGAGGAGGAAAGCAATTTAGACAAGAGTACCAAATGGACCATCTTAGAGAAGCGATCACAAACCACCCAAATGACCGACATTCTTTGAGAAACAGGGAGATCAGAAATAAAATCCATGGAAATATGCGTCCAGGACCTCTTCGGGACCGGCAAGGGCAAAAGCAACCCACTGGCACGAGAACAGCAGGGCTTAGCCCGAGCACAAGTCCCACAGGACTGCACAAAAGAACGCACATCCCGTGACAAAGAAGGCCACCAAAAGGATCTAGCCACCAAATCTCTGGTACCAAAGATTCCAGGATGACCAGCCAACACCGAACAATGAACCTCAGAGATAACTCTACTAGTCCATCTATCAGGGACAAACAGTCTCTCCGCTGGACAACGGTCAGGTCTATCAGCCTGAAACTTCTGCAGCACGTGCCGCAAATCAGGGGAGATGGCAGACAAAATTACCCCCTCTTTAAGAATACCCGCCGACTCCGGAACACCCGGAGAGTCAGGCACAAAACTCGTTGACAGGGCATCAGCCTTCACATTCTTAGATCCCGGAAGGTATGAAACCACAAAATCAAAACGGGAGAAAAAGAGCGACCATCGAGCCTGTCTAGGATTCAACCGTTTGGCAGACTCTAGATAAGTCAAATTTTTGTGATCCGTCAAGACCACCACGCGATGTTTAGCTCCTTCAAACCAATGTCGCCACTCCTCGAATGCCCACTTCATGGCCAATAACTCTCGATTGCCAACATCATAATTGCGCTCAGCAGGCGAGAATTTTCTAGAAAAGAAGGCACATGGTTTCATCACCGAGCCATCAGAACTTCTTTGCGACAAAACAGCCCCTGCTCCAATCTCAGAAGCATCAACCTCGACCTGAAACGGGAGCGAAACATCTGGCTGGCACAACACAGGGGCAGAAGAAAAACGACGCTTCAACTCCTGAAAAGCCTCTACAGCCGCAGAGGACCAATTGACCACATCAGCACCTTTCTTGGTCAAATCAGTCAACGGTTTAGCAATACTAGAAAAATTAGCAATGAAGCGACGGTAAAAATTAGCAAAGCCCAGGAACTTCTGCAGGCTCTTCACAGATGTCGGCTGAGTCCAATCATAAATGGCCTGAATTTTAACAGGGTCCATCTCGATAGTAGAAGGGGAAAAAATGAAACCCAAAAATGAAACCTTCTGAACTCCAAAGAGACACTTTGACCCCTTCACAAACAAGGAATTTGCACAAAGGACCTGGAACACCATTCTGACCTGCTTCACATGAGACTCCCAATCATCCGAAAAGACCAAAATGTCATCCAAATATACAATCATGAATTTATCCAGGTACTCTCGAAAGATGTCATGCATAAAGGACTGAAACACAGATGGAGCATTTTGAAAGCCCGAGTGGCATAACCAGGTACTCAAAATGGCCCTCGGGCGTATTAAATGCTGTTTTCCATTCATTGCCCTGTTTAATTCGCACAAGATTGTACGCCCCTCGAAGATCTATCTTGGTGAACCAACTAGCCCCCTTAATCCGAGCAAACAAATCAGACAGCAGCGGCAAAGGATACTGAAATTTGACTGTGATTTTATTAAGAAGGCGGTAATCAATACAAGGTCTCAAAGAGCCATCCTTCTTGGCCACAAAAAAGAACCCTGCTCCCAATGGTGACGACGACGGGCGAATATGACCCTTCTCCAAGGATTCCTTTATATAACTCCACATAGCGGCGTGCCCTGGCACAGATAAATTAAACAGACGGCCCTTAGGAAACTTACTACCAGGAATCAAATTAATAGCACAATCGCAATCCCTATGAGGAGGTAGGGCACCGGATTTGGGCTCTTCAAATACATCCCGGTAATCTGATAAAAACGCAGGGACTTCAGAAGGAGTGGAAGGCGAAATTGACAGCAATGGAACATCACCATGTACTCCCTGACAACCCCAGCCGGACACAGACATAGATTTCCAATCTAACACTGGATTATGGACCTGTAGCCATGGCAACCCCAAAACGACCACATCATGCAGATTATGCAACACCAAAAAGCGAATATCCTCCTGATGTGCAGGAGCCATGCACATGGTCAATTGAGTCCAGTACTGAGGCTTATTCTTGGCCAAAGGCGTAGCATCAATTCCTCTCAATGGAATAGGATACTGCAAGGGCTCCAAGAAAAAACCACAGCGCCTGGCAAACTCCAAGTCCATCAAATTCAGGGCAGTGCCTGAATCCACAAATGCCATAACAGAATAGGACGACAGAGAGCAAATCAGAGTAACGGACAAAAGAAATTTAGACTGTACCGTACCAATGGTGGCAGACCTAGCGAACCGCTTAGTGCGCTTAGGACAATCGGAGATAGCATGAGTGGATTCACCACAGTAAAAACACAGCCCATTCCGATGTCTGTGTTCTTGCCGTTCAGCTCTGGTCAAAGTCCTATCACACTGCATAGGCTCAGGCCTATGCCCAGAGAATACCGCCAGATGGTGCACAGCTTTGCGCTCACGCAAGTGCCGATCGATCTGAATGGCCAAGGACATAGACTCATTCAGACCAGCAGGCGTGGGAAATCCCACCATGACATCCTTAAGGGCTTCAGAAAGACCCTTTCTGAAAATTGCCGCCAGGGCACACTCATTCCACTGAGTAAGCACAGACCACTTTCTAAACTTCTGACAGTACACCTCCGCTTCATCCTGACCCTGACACAAAGCCAGCAAGATTTTCTCTGCCTGATCCACTGAATTTGGTTCATCATAAAGTAATCCAAGCGCCAGAAAAAACGCATCAACATCACGCAATGCATGATCTCCTGGCGCAAGGGAAAATGCCCAGTCTTGAGGGTCACCACGCAACAAAGAAATAATGATTTTTACTTGTTGAACGGGGTCACCAGAGGAGCGGGGTTTCAAAGCTAGAAACAGTTTACAATTATTCTTGAAATTCAGAAACTTAGATCTATCCCCAGAAAATAAATCAGGAATAGGAATTCTAGGCTCTAACATAGGATTCTGAACCACAAAATCTTGAATGTTTTGTACCCTTGCAGTGAGATGATCCACACAAGAGGACAGACCTTGAATGTCCATAACTACACCTGTGTCCTGAACCACCCAAAGGTTTAGGGGAAAAGAAAGACAAAACACAGTGCAAAGAAAAAAAAATGGTCTCAGAACTTCTCTTATCCCTCTATTGAGATGCATTAATACTTTGGGCCAGCTGTACTGTTATGACCTGGTGGTTAGGAGCACCCGACACGACCTGATAGTTAAACTCACACAGGACAAGCTCTGGGATGTGGGAGCTCTGCTGACCGCAGGCCCTAATCCTATCACAACAACTAGAAATAGCCGTGGAGCGTTCCTGACTCTCCCTAGACGCCTCTTCACAGCCTAAGAGCTAGCTAGCCCTAGAGATAGAAAATAAAGCCTACCTTGCCTCAGAGAAATTCCCCAAAGGAAAAGGCAGCCCCCCACATATATTGACTGTGAGTAAAGATGAAAGTCACAAACGCAGAAATGAAACAGGTTTCAGCAAAGGGAGGCCAGACTTACTAAACAGACAGAGGATAGGAAAGGAATCTTTGCGGTCAGCACAAAAACTACAAAAGACCACGCAGAGTGTGCAAAAAGACCTCCGCACCGACTAACGGTGCGGAGATGCCACTCTGCATCCCAGAGCTTCCAGCTAGCAAGACAAAATCATGATAACCAGCTGGACAAGGAAACAATGAACAAATAATAACTATCAGGAACTTAGCTTCTGCTGGAGAAGACAGGTCACCAGAAAGATCTAAGAGTGAACTGAACCAATGCAGGAACATTGACAGCTGGCATGGAGTAACGATCTGAGTGGAGTTAAATAGAGCAGCCAACCAAAGGATAAACCACGTCACCTGTGTAAGGAACCTCAGAAGCAGCAGCTTCACTCACAGCCACCAGAGGGAGTTCATGGACAGAACTCGCTGAAGTACCATTCACGACCACAGGACGGAGTTCGACAACAGAATTCACAACAGCCATCCTGCACGCAAGTAGCAGGTTGTGTGCAGGAGCTGTTTATTTATTTATTACTTTTGGGGGTCTTAGGATTTGATTGAAAGTTCTTCTGACCAACATCACCTTTGATAGGTACAGAAGGTGACTGGTAAATAACTGGAGGGGAGATATGTGTCGCTAAGGAAGTTAGCCTCAGTAATATGAATCTAGATGTATGCTCCAGCATATTATGTGCTGAGAAGGCTTAATAGGCCATATGGGACCCTGAGGGGTTGTCAAAGTCCCCTGGAAAGGACTTAATTTGTTGTAGGTGTCACGGTCCTGGGCACATAACCACCCATTGCAGTATATCCACTGAACAGATGGACTGCAGCATAAGCAGCATAATTAGGCGCTGTTCATATTATTCCTCTCCGGCCTGAAGTGTGAACTATCAGCCGACAAGGGGCAGAAGGCATGTCCAGTGGCAATAAATTGAGTACTGGTGTATGGACTCTTGGACTTGGGGAGTTTGATGACCCTGACAAGGTCCACACTCCCACACCAGTTGATCCCCAGAAAGCTTATGGGTGTCCTCTGCATTCACAGGGATGCTGAGGACTATCCTGTCATCAGAGAGACCATAGAAACAAGCTGCGGCACTGGGTTCCATGAGGTCAGAGTAGTTAAATACGTGATACACTTAGTTATAATAGGGCGAGACTTTAGGTTATTCTGGGAAATATGACGAAAGGCAGGCTTGCCAAGTTACTCAGATAAGAGCAGATTTGACCATAAAGAATCCCCATCACAGTTGGAGGCAGATAAGTTCCCCCATGTATCCTTGGTGGTGATGAGAATGAGATGGCGATCCATGCGGTCGACATTCCTGGTTTCTGGGGAGTTTCTGGGAGGAATTTTGGGACTGTTCAAATGAAGGACCTTATATTAAAAGCGGTGTTTGACACTGTTACTGTTCCAAATGTGGTTGCTTAAGAGTCGGGGGCCGACACCAGATTTCCTTACTTTTCAGTAAAGTACGACTTGCTATACCGGGTTACTAAATTGAGGGGGGAGGTAATAGAGGTAATACAGCAGCTGTTAGTATTGAGGCCCTATAGAAATAAGGTGTTAGACCTGGTCCATTCTCATGTCTTGTAGGCATCTGGGAGTAGACAAAACCCAAGAGCGGGTCTTGTTAATTGCCTCATTGATAGCAGCCAAAGCGTGTAAGTGCTTGTAGTTCTGTGTAAGGTGCTCATACTCATTATTATTAAAATTATTTATTTATATAGCACCATTAATTCCATTCTGCTGTACATGTGAAAAGGGGTTACATACAGGGTTCTAGATATCGTTAACAGTAAACAAATTTACAATGACAGACTGGTACAGAGGGGAGAGGACCCTGTCCTTGCGGACTTCCTTTATTCTGGATAATACTCATACTCAATGCTGAATAACTCAATGCTGAATAAATCAAAATGTTTTGAAATTTTTTTCATCATCTGCATATCATTAACATGTCCATCGATACTTTTATTTCCATAATTACATACCTTTTGATTCTTGTTGTTGCAAATTCAGTGTTAAAGAATGTATATTCTTATTTAACAAAGTGCTCCTATCATTTTTTAAAATTCTGTGACTTCCTGACTTCCGGTGTGAATCTGTGAAAATGCAGCATATTTAGGCCTCATTCACTCATCTATTTATTTTCAGTATGCCAGATATATTTTTGGTCCATGTCTCAATGTTCACAATCTATTTCATAGATGAAAAAAATAACCCAGAGGTTCTTCAAAGCTTCTCCTATCAAACGTACAGTACTAGCATGACAAATGGAGTTTTTCACAGATCCATACACTTTAATGGCTCACTTTAATCCATAAATCAGGTACAAATAGGCCTTTTCTCATGTTCATTGTGTTCACTGTCTTCACGAACCAGTATGCTTAGGTTAATACACCAATTTAAAGTAATGTGCCCGTGTTCTGTCCATTTAATAAAAAAAATGAAAGGAATGCATACAGTATATACTAACAGATATAATTGAACCAGCGTCGGACTGGAGCACCTTGGGCCCACCAGAGAAAATCATTCTTGGGGCCCACTATGTAGCTACACAGAAATAAATACAAGACCACCGATTGTGCGGTAAAACACACTAATATCAGGGTATAATATACGGTAGTACACGTTTTAATTATGAAGCAGGGGTTGGGGTAGCCCCCTCACAGAATATAAAGTAGCCTTGGTCCCCTCATAGAATATAATGCAGTCCCCTCATGGAATATAATGCAGCCCTCATATAGTATAATGCAGCCCCCTCATAGCATATAATGCAGCCCACCTCATAGAATATAGTGCAGCCCCCCTCACAGAATATAATGTAGGGCCCTCATAACTGTCTCCACCATGTCCATCATTGTTCTCCCCCTCCACCGCATCATTGTCCTCATCACCACCTCCATCATTACCTTCATATCCACCACCCACATCATTGCCCTTTCCACCACCTCCATCATTGCCTTCTCCGCCACCACCCCCATCATTGCCCTTTCCACCACATCTATAATTGCTTTCTCCCCGCCACTCCCATTCTTGCCCTCTCCATCTCCTCCATCATTGACTTCTTCCCCACCACCTCTATCATTGACTTCTCCCCACCACCCCTATCATTGCCATTTCCACCACTCCTATGATTGTTTTTCCCCCCACCACTCACATCATTGCCCATTTCACCACCTCCATCATTGCCTTCTCCCCCATCACCCCCATTATTGCCCTTTCCATCATCTCTATGATTGTTTTTTCCCCACTCCCCATATCATTGCCCATTCCATCACCTCCATCATTGCTTCCTGCCCCACTACCCCATTGTCCTTTCCACCACCACTATCATTGCCTTCTTCCCCACCACCCCATCATTTCTTTCTCCCCTACCACTCCCATCATTGCCCTCTCCATCTCCTCCATCATTGCCTTATCTCCCACCATCCCATCACTGCCCTTTCCATTACCTCTATCATTGTTTTCTCCCCACCACCCCCATCATTGTACTTTCCACCACCCACATCATTACCTCCTCCCCACCACCCCAATTGTCCTTTCCATCACCCACATCATTGCCCTCTCCACCACCTACACACACACACCTCTCTGCATGTTCCCCCACAGACACACACACACACCTCTTTGTACGTTCCCCCGCAGACAGACACGCACACCACACACACACAGCACCACTCACCTCTGTCCGTTCACTAGCAACATCTTCGTCACTGGAAGCTCTCTCTCCAGCACAGCTGCACGCTGAATGATGACGTCATCCAGCTGCTCTGCTGTATCAGACATGAAGCATTGGGCAGGAAGCAGGACGGATAACTGCAGCTCCGCTGACATTTCCTCCTGTAGGCAGCAGAGCTGCAGTCATTGCTCCATGCCCATTGCATATAAGGGTAATCTGGCTAGGGCCTCCCCGGAGCCTTGGGGCCAGATAAACAGGCCATTGACCTCAGTGTTAGCTGCCTGCAGTGCCCTCCCTCCACCTCCGGTGCAGCCACACCAGCTTTACATGCGGTATGTTAGCCGCAGCCTGCGGATATCACTGCCAGCTATTACAGTGAAATGAATATTCACCCCACTCCATGCCCATGTGGGCATGTGGAAGAGTGAATATTCATTTCTCTTTAGCAGCTGGGTCATGCTTCTGCCTCCTGTCTCCCACTGCTGCTCTGCTGGCACCGAACGGGCCCCCCTGACTCACGGGCCCCGTAGCAGCTGCATGGTGTTCCGCTATTAGTGACATACCACTGGCTGGGGGCCTCTGGAGCTGTGGGGGCCCTAGGCAGCTGCCGTCCCTGTATGCCAGCAGGTGGCAGTGCCTGGGCCCACCGAAGAATCCTCATTCCAGTCCGACCCTGGAATGAACAATTATAGAAGCTTACAATACAGTGAATCTTTTATTTGTTGTCATTTAGTTATTGATGCCTTTTAGTTTGAGATGAGCTGATTGATCCTTGGAGAATTGAGTTTAAGTAGAACTTCCTGAAATTCTCAATGTCACGCAAATGCAAATGCTTTACGATTTGATTTGCGGATCGCAAAAAAAAAATCTTACCTGGCACCATTTCCCACACTGCTGAACCATGAGAAAGAAGGTAAATGGTAAATGTGTTGCCGCTAATGCCCGGCAAATATGAAGGATTATCATACCTTGAACAGTGGTGGTCAGTATTTGGGCAATCACAGATCAGCAGTTCCCAATGGAGCACAGTTTGCACAGAGTTTTTTTCATTTCCAGAAACACTAGGTAAGTCTCTCCCTTCTATAGAATGTAAGCATTTATGATCAGTAGAGTACTCTCTCCTTCGCTATCTCTCTTATTTAGTGTGTAAGAGCTTATGGCCAGTGGGGTGCCCTCTCTCCCATAGAGTGAACGTTATTATGGTCAGTGGTGTCCTCTCTCTCTTGTAGATTGTGAGCTCTTATGGTCAGCGTGGTCCTCTCGATTTCTCTCTTTAGCTCTTCTGCAGTGTGTAAGCTATAATGATGAACAGGTTCCTCTCATCTGTAGTGTGAAAGCTCTTATGATCAGTAGGGTTCTCTTTCTCTCTGTACCACTGGGTGGGTGTGAAACCACTGCGCCATGGGCTGGGATTATCTTGGAGGTGCGTAGATACTGACAGTGAGGATAGGATTTCAGCGAGTAGTCACCAGGTCCCACTCCAAGGCATTTCCCGGGTCTGCAGTAGCTGACTGGAAGGTCAGAGGTGCGGGTACATGGTACAGAGGTGTGAGACAGAGGCATACTCAGACGGTCTGATGTCAGGGCAGGCAACACAGAATCAGTAGATGAAGCTGCGGTCAGTAGCAGAGAGGCCAGGCAGGATGGGTAAACAGGCCAGGTTGTTAATGGGAAGCAGAATACAGAAGAATGTATACACGTGTGCTACCAAAGCAGGAACCAACATTCGGCAGGGGAGTGGTAAGCTAGTGGAATGACCCGACAAGGGTAGAAAGCGTCCGGTGAGTTAACAGCCACTGAGGAGGCATTAGAGTACTCTCCTGTACTATAGAGTGTGAGCTCTTATTGTCGGTATGGTTCTCTCTCTCTCTCTCTTCTGTAGTATAGATTCTTATGGTGAGCGGGATTCTCTGTTTCCTTTAGAGTCTAAGCTCTAATGGTCAGCAGGATCCTCTCTCTATCTGTCTACTATATAATGCAAGCTCTTATGGTCACCTGAGCTCTCTTTCTCCCACTCCCATGTGTATTTTCCAAGCAATTGCAAGCTTTCTACTACTGAGATTGTTGTGAATTTATTCATATTCATTGGGAAGCTGGTAATTTGAATTGAAAAGGGTCCACTTCCACTCATCTCTACTTTTAATGCTTTTACCTCTGATTTTAACATTTTTTTCTTCCTATCTTGTATTTCAGTATCTTCTTTACATTGCTGCCCTATTCTATATATCTTTTTATTGCCTGTGTCTGATTTCTCTCTGATTGTTACCAGACATCTGCTTTATAACCTCATTAACACCAATAAAACGTCTGTATATGGTACCTTGTGAAATATAGATTTGACAGTGAACTCATAAAATCTCTACAAATTACAGTGCATTAAGTAACATTGCATTGCTCTCATTACTGCAGCTCCAAATGACTAGATGAAAAGCAAAAATTATTTAGTGGTGGTGACATCGTTCTGTGATTTGAGCTGCTGGCCAGGAAAAAAACATTTTTTTGGACAGTTGCTACTCTGATTCAGCATGTCATATCTCACCTTGCCATTTATTGTGGGTAAAATTTAACTGTCTGCATAGCTCATGCAGTTTAAAAAACAAATCTATTGCTAAACATGATAATGCCCGCCATATCCCAAGTTGTAATTTTGTGGTGGTGAAATTGTTCTGTGTGTAGAGCTGTTGCACAGTAAAAAAATGTTTTTGGTAGTTGTTAACGTGATTCAGCATGCCATCACCTTGTCATTTAGTGGCAGTGAAATTAAGCTGTCTGTATAGCTCATGCAGATTAAAAATTAAAAAAAAAAACCTGTTGCCAAATGTGATACAGACTGCCATATCCCACTTTGTCATTTTGTTGTTGGTGAAATTGCTCTGTGTGTGTGCAGAGTTGTTGCACAGAAAAAGAAAACATTTTTGGCACTTGCTAACAGAATTCAGCACGCCATACATCACCTGGTCACTTAGTGGTGGTGAAATTCAGGTGCCTGCATAGCTCATGCAGATTAAAAAAAAAATTCTGTTGCTAAATATGATACAGTCCACCATATCCCACCTTGTTATTTTGTGGCTGCGAAATTGTTCAGCAGGCTAGATCTGAGTTTGAAATTACTTGGGGCATAATTTCTAGGTTATACAGGCCTCATCCACACCAAAAGAAAAAAAGTATTCTGCTACTAACGTCATATAGTAGGGGAGATCTAATTTTGAAATTGTTTGGAGTATATCTTCTTTGTCATACAGGCCTCATCCACACTCAAACAATTATTCTTTTACTAATGTCATAAAGTAGGGGAGATCTAATTTTGAAATAGTTTGGAGTACAGTATATCTTCTTTGTAATACAGGCCTCATCCACACTCAACCAATTCTTTTATCTGTTGCTAACGCCATACAGTAAGGGAGATCTCAGTTTGCAATTGTTTGGAGCATCTAATCTATGTTATACAGACCTCATCCACAGCAAAAAAAAATTATTCTGTTACTAACGTCATACAGTAGGATAGATCTCACTTTGAAATTGTTTGGACCATCTAGTCTATGTTATACAGGCCTCATCACTGCAAAAAAAGTCTTTGAAATTGTTTGAAGCATTTATTCTATGTTGGACAGGCCTCAACCACACAAAAAAATACTTGTGTTATTAACGTCACACAGTAGGGGAGATTACATTTTGAAATTGTTTGGAGCATATCTTTTTTGTCACACAGACCTCATCCACACTCAAACAATTGTTTCTTCTTTGACTAATGCAATTCAGCACGCCACATTTCTGCATGTCGCAGACAACATCACCCGTTCTTTGACTATATCTATGCTTGCCAGAGTACATTCCACCACAGAAACTTTGACGTGGAAGAATGGCCAAGGGCATTACATCTCACTGTCTGGGCACTGGGTGACTCTGGCTGCCCTGGAGGCAGTCAGGGAAGGTGCTGCTCCACAAGTCTTGGAATCACCAAGGATTTCAGGACAAGCCTCTATATTTCACATTTCCTCCACTGCTTCTGCTTCCTCCTCTACCTCGTCTAGGGCCTCCACCTGTGCCTTAATGAGACACGTGTTGCAACAGTGGAGAGCGAATCCCCACCACCTCCATACTGAATAGCAAGGGCTCACTGCAAGCAGGCACTGTAAAAATTGATATGCCTTGGAGATCGCAGTCATACATAGTAACATAGTAACATAGTAACATAGTTAGTAAGGCCGAAAAAAGACATTTGTCCATCCAGTTCAGCCTATATTCCATCATAATAAATCCCCAGATCTACGTCCTTCTACAGAACCTAATAATTGTATGATACAATATTGTTCTGCTCCAGGAAGACATCCAGGCCTCTCTTGAACCCCTCGACTGAGTTCGCCATCACCACCTCCTCAGGCAAGCAATTCCAGATTCTCACTGCCCTAACAGTAAAGAATCCTCTTCTATGTTGGTGGAAAAACCTTCTCTCCTCCAGACGCAAAGAATGCCCCCTTGTGCCCGTCACCTTCCTTGGTATAAACAGATCCTCAGCGAGATATTTGTATTGTCCCCTTATATACTTATACATGGTTATTAGATCGCCCCCTCAGTCGTCTTTTTTCTAGACTAAATAATCCTAATTTCGCTAATCTATCTGGGTATTGTAGTTCTCCCATCCCCTTTATTAATTTTGTTGCCCTCCTTTGTACTCTCTCTAGTTCCATTATATCCTTCATGAGCACCGGTGCCCAAAACTGGACACAGTACTCCATGTGCGGTCTAACTAGGGATTTGTACAGAGGCAGTATAATGCTCTCATCATGTGTATCCAGACCTCTTTTAATGCACCCCATGATCCTGTTTGCCTTGGCAGCTGCTGCCTGGCACTGGCTGCTCCAGGTAAGTTTATCATTAACTAGGATCCCCAAGTCCTTCTCCCTGTCAGATTTACCCAGTGGTTTCCCGTTCAGTGTGTAATGGTGATATTGATTCCTTCTTCCCATGTGTATAACCTTACATTTATCATTGTTAAACCTCATCTGCCACCTTTCAGCCCAAGTTTCCAACTTATCCAGATCCATCTGTAGCAGAATACTATCTTCTCTTGTATTAACTGCTTTACATAGTTTTGTATCATCTGCAAATATCGATATTTTACTGTGTAAACCTTCTACCAGATCATTAATGAATATGCTGAAGAGAACAGGTCCCAATACCGACCCCTGCGGTACCCCACTGGTCACAGCGACCCAGTTAGAGACTATACCATTTATAACCACCCTCTGCTTTCTATCACTAAGCCAGTTACTAACCCATTTAAACACATTTTCCCCCAGACCAAGCATTCTCATTTTGTGTACCAACCTCTTGTGCGGCACGGTATCAAACGCTTTGGAAAAATCGAGATATACCACGTCCAATGACTCACCGTGGTCCAGCCTATAGCTTACCTCTTCATAAAAACTGATTAGATTGGTTTGACAGGAGCGATTTCTCATAAACCCATGCTGATATGGAGTTAAACAGTTATTCTCATTGAGATAATCCAGAATAACATCCCTCAGAAACCCTTCAAATATTTTACCAACAATAGAGGTTAGACTTACTGGCCTATAATTTCCAGGTTCACTTTTAGAGCCCTTTTTGAATATTGGCACCACATTTGCTATGCGCCAGTCCTGCGGAACAGATCCTGTCGCTATAGAGTCCCTAAAAATAAGAAATAATGGTTTATCTATTACATTACTTAGTTCTCTTAGTACTCGTGGGTGTATGCCATCCGGACCCGGAGATTTATCTATTTTAATCTTATTTAGCCGATTTCGCACCTCTTCTTGAGTTAGATTGGTGACCCTTAATATAGGGTTTTCATTGTTTCTTGGGATTTCACCTAGCATTTCATTTTCCACCGTGAATACCATGGAGAAGAAGGTGTTTAATATGTTAGCTTTTTCCTCGTCATCTACAACCATTCTTTCCTCACTATTTTTTAAGGGGCCTACATTTTCAGTTTTTATTCTTTTACTATTGATATAGTTGAAGAACAGTTTGGGATTAGTTTTACTCTCCTTAGCAATGTGCTTCTCTGTTTCCTTTTTGGCAGCTTTAATTAGTTTTTTAGATAAAGTATTTTTCTCCCTATAGTTTTTTAAAGCTTCAATGGTGCCATCCTGCTTTAGTAGTGCAAATGCTTTCTTTTTACTGTTAATTGCCTGTCTTACTTCTTTGTTTAGCCACATTGGGTTTTTCCTATTTCTAGTCCTTTTATTCCCACAAGGTATAAACCGCTTACACTGCCTATTTAGGATGTTCTTAAACATTTCCCATTTATTATCTGTATTCTTATTTCTGAGGATATTGTCCCAGTCTACCAGATTAAGGGCATCTCTAAGCTGGTCAAACTTTGCCTTCCTAAAGTTCAGTGTTTTTGTGACTCCCTGACAAGTCCCCCTAGTGAAAGACAGGTGAAACTGTACAATATTGTGGTCGCTATTTCCTAGATGCCCAACCACCTGCAGATTTGTTATTCTGTCAGGTCTATTAGATAGTATTAGGTCTAAAAGTGCTGCTCCTCTGGTTGGATTCTGCACCAATTGTGAAAGATAATTTTTCTTGGTTATTAGCAGAAACCTGTTGCCTTTATGGGTTTCACAGGTTTCACTTTCCCAGTTAATATCCGGGTAGTTAAAGTCCCCCATAACCAGGACCTCATTATGGGTTGCAGCTTCATCCATCTGCTTTAGAAGTAGACTTTCCATGGTTTCTGTTATATTTGGGGGTTTGTAACAGACCCCAATGAGAATTTTGTTACCATTTTTCCCTCCATGAATTTCGACCCATATGGACTCGACATCCTCATTTCCTTCGCTAATATCCTCCCTTAAAGTGGACTTTAGACAAGACTTTACATAGAGACAAACCCCTCCTCCTCTCCGATTTTTACGATCCTTTCTAAACAGACTGTAACCCTGTAAGTTAACTGCCCAGTCATAGCTTTCATCTAACCATGTCTCGGTTATTCCCACTATGTCAAAGTTACCTGTAGATATTTCTGCTTCTAGTTCTTCCATCTTGTTTGTCAGGCTTCTGGCGTTTGCGAGCATGCAGTTTAGAGGATTTTGTTTTGTTCCAATCTCCTCGCTGTGGATTGCTTTAGAAATGTTCTTACCTCCCATCTGAGTATGTTTTCCTGGGTCTTCTTTGTTCAAGTCTAATGTTTTTCTTCCCGTCCCCTCTTCTTCTAGTTTAACGCCCTCCTGATGAGTGTAGCGAGTCTTCTGGCAAATGTGTGTTTCCCAGGTTTGTTGAGGTGTAGTCCATCTCTGGCGAGGAGTCCATCGTACCAGTAATTCACACCGTGGTCCAGGAATCCGAATCCTTGTTGTCTGCACCATCGTCTTAGCCAGTTGTTTGCATCAAGGATCCTGTTCCATCTCCTGGTGCCATGCCCGTCTACTGGAAGGATAGAAGAAAAAACTACCTGTGCATCCAGTTCCTTTACTTTCTTCCCCAACTCTTCAAAGTCTTTGCAGATTGTCGGTAGGTCTTTCCTTGCCGTGTCATTGGTGCCAACATGTATCAGAAGAAATGGGTGGACGTCCTTGGAGCTGAAGAGCTTTGGTATCCTATCGGTCACATCCTTGATCATCGCACCTGGAAGGCAGCATACTTCTCTTGCAGTTATGTCCGGTCTGCAGATGGCTGCTTCTGTGCCTCTCAGTAGTGAGTCTCCCACCACCACCACTCTTCGTTGCTTCTTGGCTGTACTTTTTGCTGTCACTTGTTGCTGTGTGCCCTTTTCTTTTTTGCTTGCTGGTATTGCTTCATCCTTAGGTGTGCCATCTTCATCCTCTACAAAGATTTGATATCGGTTCTTCAGTTGTGTGGTTGTTGATTTCTCCATGGTCTTCTTGCTTCTTTTGGTCACATGCTTCCACTCATCTTCTTTTGGAGGTTCTCTGACACTTTTTTCACCTTCTGTGACCAGTAGAGATGCTTCTGTTCTGTCTAGAAAGTCTTCATTCTCTTTGATGAGTTTCAAAGTTGCTATTCTTTCTTCCAGACCCCGCACCTTTTCTTCTAAAAGGGCCACTAGTCTACACTTCTGACAGGTGAAATTTGATTCTTCTTCTGGTCGGTCTGTGAACATGTAGCACATGCTGCAGCTCACCATGTAGGTTGTCACATCTGCCATGTTGCTCCTAGATCCTGCTGACTTGCTGTGTGTTTTCCTTCTTGTGTAATCTACTTAGCCAAGCTCTCTTGCAATAATATCCTACAGGCAAAAATTACGGCGCGCGGTTTGGCGATGCTTTCCAAGCAGCTGGTCCCGGCTGTACCCAACGATCTTCTAGCTTAGGGAGACTTCGCTTTTCCCAGAAGGCACCTGGAATATGCAAATTAGCCTCCTCAAGCTTGAATCCCTGGTTTGGCGATGCTTTCCAAGCAGCTGGTCCCGGCTGTACCCAACGATCTTCTAGCTTAGGGAGACTTCGCTTTTCCCAGAAGGCACCTGGAATATGCAAATTAGCCTCCTCAAGCTTGAATCCCTGGTTTGGCGATGCTTTCCAAGCAGCTGGTCCCGGCTGTACCCAACGATCTTCTAGCTTAGGGAGACTTCGCTTTTCCCAGAAGGCACCTGGAATATGCAAATTAGCCTCCTCAAGCTTGAATCCCTGAACAGTTGTGGTCAGCTCTCCAGGCAAAATTTGAGCAATGGCTGTCTCCGCTGAACCTACATCCAGGCAGGCCGTGTCCAACAACGGCATGAACCTGGTGGCAGCCCTACACCAAGGCAAGCTCACACACCTGCCTTCCATGGCTCATGTCCTCAACCTCGTGGTATAGCTTTTTCTCTGCCACTATCCTGACTTGGGTGAACAGTTGGAGAAAGCACAGAAGCTGTGTGCTCACTTCTGCCATTCGCACAGAGGTCTTTGTCCATGCCAGTTAACAGGTTGATATGCGATGTTAAAGCGACTATGGCAGCAGCAACGAACCCTGATGCAGTATGTCATGTCGTATAGCCCATGCCAATGCCGTACGGACGTGACGCATATCATGTTTATGGAGTGGGCGCAGATTATGGGCCTCTCCACAGTTTTGAATTGGCTACTAAGATGGTTAGCACTGACGATGCCATCATCAGCATCACTATTCCGATCATCTTTAAGCTGGTGCAGACGTTGAATAGCTTGTGGGAGGAGGTGGTGATCCCAGAGGAAGAGAAGGAAGCAGAGAGGAATGCAGAAGAGATAACATTGTCTCAAAGTTTCAGACTGTTGTCACGCAAGCGGGTGCCAAGGGACGGTAGATCACTGTGATCGAGGGGGACTGGTGACAGACAAACTGTTAGTGAAGGTGCAAGATCTGAAGAACAAATGGAGGAGGAAGAGGTGATGGGCGAACAACTGTCAGGAGATGAAGAGGCTAATCATCACCTCTCTGTTGTTCGTGGTTGGTGGGAGGGGACAGAGGAAACAAGCATCAGTGTTACCCAGCCAGCAACACAGCATAGCCTTGGACCTCATGGAAGAGCCCTACATATGAAAGTCTTCTTGCTGCAACATGATCCCCATATAGTTATGTTTCAAAATATTGCTGACTACTGGGTTGCCATTCTGTTAGATACATGTTATAAGACAAAATTTTCCAGATGCTTCCGACCCTGGAAAGGGACCCGCAAATTCTAGAGTATCGAAACACGCTTTTACACAACCTTATGAGAGGTTTTCCCCAAGACAGCAGTGAGGCATACAGTGTGACTCGCAGCTTTAGATTTCCAACCTCCGGCACATCAATTCATCAACACCAAAACATTAGCAGCAGCAGTGGTTTACATGGCAGAAGCAATTTCTGTGAGTCCTTTGACACATTTTTTAGACTAGCTCGTGCACCAGCACAACAGAGTCCAAGTCTGACATGTGGTGAACAAATGGAGAGGATGGTGTAAGAGTATCTAGAACTGAATATCAATACCATCAGGAGGGTTTGGACCCTTTGACATTTTGGGCTTCAAAGATAGATGAGTGGCCTGAGCTCACCTCTCACACCTTGTAGGTTTTATTATGCCCGGCAGCCATCGTTCTCTCAAAATATGTCTTAACTTAAGTGCTGCTGGTGGTGTCCTGATAAATAAGCGCGGCTGGCTGTCCCCTGAAAGTGTAGACCTCCTAACTTACATAAAGATGAACAAGTCATGGATATCCAAGGACTTTTTCACCCCAATTGCAGACTGTACAGACTAGTCATTAAGAAGTGATGATATGGCTTCCACAAAGCCCTATTTCCAACATCATCCAGTCAGTCTGCAATTGTAAGATTGGATTTGTGTAAGCCTACGTCCACAGAAGATCTATGGTTATTTTTCCAAGATGTTTGGAACAACATTACTGCTGAGTTCCTTCAAACATTGCATACAAGTATACCTAGAAAAATTGATGCCGTTTTCAAGGCAAAGGGGGTCACACCAAATGTTGACTTAATTTAAATTTCTCTTTTGTTCATTCACTTTGCATTTTGCTAATTAATAAAAATAAACTATTAACATTTCTGTTCTGCCCATTCTAGCGAAGGTCAGGGCTTCGTATCTAGCTTTAAAAAGGTTTAATACCATAGTTTGGTTTTGCTGTGTTATAGCACCACCCAGTCATGGTTAAATTTATTATCTGAGTTTTTCAGTAATTATTAGAGTGTTGCATTCTGGGATTCACCAAGGTATCATGGGAAGGGGAAACTCCATTTTCTCTCTGTGTATTTCCCTGGACACACGTGTTAATCTGCTGTGTTGAACTACCTCACTTACTTCCCATTCCGGTTAAGTTTATCCGGTAAGACCATTATCCCTGTTCTTGCTATGTAATGTTGTACAGAGTGTGATTAACTGTATAGCAGCCAGTACACAGGAAATGTGATTTCAGTTACCTGCTGTATGTAGTTATTATAGAAGTTGCATCATCCTGTATGCTTTCCCTGTTAGTTGCAGTCATGTTATTATTTGCCCAATACTTACTCAAATCATTTGTATTCTTATAGTTTTACCGCACTCATGTTTACCAATAAACAAGTTAGACTACAGAGAACAGTCTGCTTATTTGGGAGACAGAAGTGGTTTATGCCGTATGTCGGATCACACACCGTATTAACGTGTATGAAGACACAACAGTAAAACGGATTCTAGATACCAGCGGAGGCCAGTAAAATGCAGGCTAGATACCAGCAAGCAGTAAAACAGAAGCTAAATACCAGCGGAGGCTAGCAAAACCAGGCTAGACGCCAGCAATAACAAGACCACTTACACAGCCGCTTGTACCACACCGCACAGCCTGCAGATACCGCAGCGGCCGCCATATTGCCCGCCAAGCGCTACACGTCTGTCTACGCTGAAGTCATTCCTACCCGCTCTGAGACGTCCTACAGCCTGCAAACGGACACACAATGTCTGCAAGTCGAGCATCCTCACTCAGGACGAGGTCCCATACAAGCCGCTCTAGCAAGTCTTCCTCGAAAAGGTCTGTCACCCTCGCCTGAGCAGAAGCTGAGGCGGCGAAGGTAAGATCCTCCTTCGCTGCACAAGAGATGCAGTTAAAATTAAGACAAGCAGAGCAAGAAGCAGAAAGAGCCCACCTGCAAGCAGATAGAGACGCAGAAAGAGCCCGCCTGCAAGCCGATAGAGACGCAGATACAGCACGCCTGCGAGCGACCATAGAAAGGCTTTCCGCTGAAAAAGAAGCAGCAGCCGCAATAGCCAAAGCTGAGTTCTTAGAAGCCGTGGAGTTTCCCGAATCTGAGCGTGACAGCGACGTACGTGGACCAGACCTTGATTGTCAGGACCCTGCTCAACGCGTCTCAGAATATGTCCACCAACATCCCGGAATAGAAGACAACTCTGATCCGTTACACCAACCAGCCTATACAGATTACCAGAGATCCTTCCTCCAAACACCGTACTGGAAGCAGGAAGGTATACTGCGAAACGACGTCGACCACCACTACCGTCTTACAGAACAGAAGGTACGGCCTCCTCCCAGACTGACAGGGACACCCTTCGCTTCAGAACGGTTTTATACAGACTTTCCTAAGCCAGAAGCTCCTACCAGGTATGAGGATGCACCACACACACTGCATGACAACAGCACACCAGCTCATGTTGACACTGACTCAGCCACTATGAACTTTGCGAG
Source organism: Ranitomeya imitator (assembly GCF_032444005.1). Taxonomy (NCBI): domain Eukaryota; kingdom Metazoa; phylum Chordata; class Amphibia; order Anura; family Dendrobatidae; genus Ranitomeya; species Ranitomeya imitator. The sequence goes on along the minus strand of NC_091284.1, from coordinate 187,692,888 downwards.
GTTCTTTACCCACCGGGAGCTGGTGACCAAGGGACTTGTAAAGTTCACCGATCGAGCTGAAAGCTACAGAGCTTGGCGAGCCTCCTTCCAGAACGCCATCAGAGACTTGCATCTTTCCAGTAGTGAAGAGTTAGATCTACTGGTTAAGTGGCTTGGGAACGAGTCAGCTGAACACGCCAAAAGAATCAGGAACATTAACATAAAGTACCCACACACAGGACTTTGCATGGTGTGGGAGAGACTCAAAGAATGTTATGAGTCAATAGATGCTATAGAAAATGCTTTGTATGAAAGAATTGATGATTTCCCCAAGATAGCAAATAAGGGTTATCACAAGCTCAGAGAACTGAGTGACTTGCTAATGGAGGTGCACGCTGCTCAGGCAGAAGGTGACCTACCAGGGTTGGCATTCCTGGACACCGCCAGAGGTGTCAACCCAATTGTCCAAAAACTCCCTTACAACTTACAAGAAAAGTGGGTCAGTCACGGGTCCCGTTACAAACAGGCTCATAAGGTGCCATTTCCTCCTTTCAGGGTGTTTGTAGACTTTGTTGCTCAGCAGGCTAAAGTTAGAAATGACCCCAGTTTCGATTTCACTATGTCATGTACCACTGCCTCCGGTGTAAAACCCAGTAAAACACCAGTGGCAGTACACAAAACTAATGTTACCTCCACAGGTTTTCCTTACAGGGCAAGTAAGTCCTCTCCAGAGGAGGACAAACCTCAGTATCTCAGCAAACACTGCCCCCTACACAAGAAACCTCATCCTCTACTAAAATGTAGAGCCTTCAGGGAGAAGCCTCTAGAAGACCGTAAGAGCTTCCTAAAGGAAAACAAGATATGCTTCAGATGCTGCGCGACTACCTCACACTTCGCCAAGAACTGTGAAACCAGTGTGAAATGCGCAGAATGCAGTAGTGTGGAGCACAACACGGCTTTACACCCTGGACCACCCTCAGGGGTATCGTCACGAGTAGAAGAGTCTGCCGAAAAACAGACGAACACTGACATTGACACCCCAGTGGTCACTTCTCAGTGTACAGAGATCTGCAAGGAATTTGTAGCAGGGAGATCCTGCTCGAAGATCTGTCTTGTCAGAGTATTCCCAGCGAGCCAACGAGATAAGGCAATCAAGGTATATGCAATATTGGACGATCAGAGCAACAGGTCTCTAGCTAAGCCCTTTCTCTTCGACACTTTCAACATTGCTGGTCCCGGCTCTCCGTACTCCTTGAAGACATGTGCAGGTACTGTCGAGACGGCGGGGAGAAAAGCGACCGGATTCAAAGTAGAGTCTATGGACGGTCAAACCTGCTTATCCTTACCAGCAATACTAGAGTGCAATCAAATTCCGGACAACAGGTCTGAGATACCTACACCGGACGTAGCAGCTCATCACACCCACTTGAGACGTATAGCTCACCTGATACCGGAGCTTGACCAAGGAGCCCCTATCATCTTACACCTCGGAAGAGACATTCTACGGGTCCACAAGGCTAGAGGACAGATCAACGGCCCACAAAATGCCCCATATGCTCAGAGACTTGACCTAGGATGGGTCATTGTGGGAGACGTCTGTTTGGGTGGAGCACACAGGCCGACATCAGTCAACAGCATGCTCACCAAAACCCTCGAGAATGGATGCCCGTCTCTCTTCCAGCCATGCGAGAGCAGTTTCCTGATTAAAGAATTGCCACACAACACCCCTCCATCTTGTCCGTTAGCTGATCCCTCCTGTGAAGACCATGCATGCGACGGTGAGCAAGATCATATAGGGTGCACAGTTTTCCACAGGACAAGAGAAGACAACCAGGTAGCAACGTCCATAGAGGACAGGCTGTTCTTGGACATCATGGAGCAAGAGATAGTAAGAGATGAATCAAAGAGTTCGGTCGCAACTTTACCATTAAAACCACAGAGGCAACGCTTACCCAACAACAGAGAACTTGTGTACAGTCGATTTGTCTCCCTTACACGCAAACTGCAGAAGTCACCAGAGACAAAAGAACACTTCTTTACCTTCATGGAGAGAATATTCCAGAGTGGCCACGCGGAAATTGCACCTGTACTTTAAGTTTCCGAGGAATGTTGGTACTTACCTATTTTCGGCGTGTATCATCCGAAGAAACCTGGCAGATAAGAGTGATATTTGACTCAAGTGCCAGATACAAAGGTGTTTTTTTAAACGACGTCTTTCTATCTTGTCCAGACCTCAACAACAGACTTCTGGGAGTACTCCTTCGTTTCCGCAAAGATGCAGTAGCATTTACGGCCGACATACAACAGATGTTTCACTGCTTCCTTGTTAAAGAAGAACACAGAAACTACTTGAGGTTTTTCTGGTACCGCGATAATGACCCCTACGAAGGTACACATCTTCGGGAACAGCCCTTCCCCTGCTGTCGCTATCTATGGGCTTAGACATTCAGCCAGAGAGGGTGAGGCAAAGTATGGATCGGATGTAAGATCTTTTGTGGAAAAGGATTTCTACGTAGATGACTGCCTGAAATCCACACCCGCAGATGAGTCGGCAGTCAGTCTCCTGAAAAGGGCACAAGAAATGCTCGCTTCATCCAATTTGAGGTTGCACAAAATTGCTTCCAACAGCCAAAAACTAATGTCAGCCTTTCCCTCTCAAGATTACTCAACCGATTTAAAAGACTTGGATTTAAGCACGGACTCCCTTCCTATGCAGCGGAGCCTGGGTTTACTTTGGGATTTGAAAAAGGATGCATTCACCTTCCAGATCAGCGAAGAAGAGAAACTTTTCACGCGTAGAGGCGTCCTGTCCGTTGTGAACAGCTTGTACGATCCTCTGGGATTTGTAACTCCTGTAACTATCCAAGTAACTATCCAAGGTAAAATGATGTTGAGAGACTTCACCCAAGAGACGTCCGATTGGGATGATCCGCTTCCCGGTGAGAAAAGAGACTTGTGGGTAAGATGGAAGAACTCTTTAGAAGCCCTGTCAAGTCTCTACGTTGCACGACCATATGCTTCTGTGCCATCAACAGAAATCAAGATGCAAAGGCTTTGTATCTTCTGCGATGCCTCAACCAAAGCAATTGCAGCAGTGGCGTATTTGAAAACTACTGACATCAATGAACAATGCCACGTGAGGCTTGTTATGAGCCGGACAAATTTGGCCCCACTCCGTGAACACACAGTACCCAGACTGGAACTCTGTGCAGCTGTGTTAGCAGTAGAGTTAGCTGAGCTTATCTCGACAGAAATGGACCTGGAGGTCAAAGAAATCGAGTTCTACACCGACAGCAAGGTAGTGTTGGGGTACATTTACAATGAAACTCGTCGTTTCTATGTCTATGTCAGCAATTGGATGCTAAGGATCAGGAGATCCACCGACCCTAAACAGTGGCATTATGTGTCCACAAACCACAATCCTGCGGACCACGCAACCAGACCCGTGAAGCACATGCGCTCCGATAGAGGTACCAACTTTGTAGGAGCAGTGAAAGAACTTCAAATTCCTTCCAACCTAGACACCACCAGGGTGGAAAGATATTTGAATGAGCAGGGATGCACCTGGACTTTCAATCTTCCACACTCTTCTCACATGGGAGGTGCTTGGGAGAGGGTGATAGGAATGGCACGCAGAATCCTTGACTCCATCTTCTTGCAAGCAGGTAGCGCAAGACTCACACATGAAAGTTTGACCACATTCCTGGCAGAAGTTTCGGCCATCATTAATGCTAGACCATTGACTTCACTTTCTAGTGACTCTGAGGATCCGACCATTCTCACTCCTGCCATGTTACGTAATCAGAAAGCCAGCGTTCTCAGCGCTCCACCTGGAGAATTTAGCAACAAAGACCTCTACAGACGACAATGGAGACAAGTCCAAAGTCTCTCCAATACCTTCTGGGACAGATGGAGGAAGCAGTACCTCTCCACCTTACAACCCAGGAAGAAGTGGCAGACCGACAAACCAAACATCAAAACCGGTGATGTCGTTCTCATGAAAGACAGCCAGTCTCACCGTAATAAGTGACCACTAGGCCTCATCACTAAGATACTCCCAAGCAAAGATGGGAAGGTGCGTAAGGTCGAGGTCAAAGTAGGCAAGTCCGGGGAGAGTAAACTATTCCTCAGACCAGTTGTGGAACTTGTCTTACTGTTTTCGCCAAAAGAACCTGTGGGTGGCATCGGTTGATGCCAAGCGGGGAGTGTTCTGCCCATTCTAGCGAAGGTCAGGGCTTCGTATCTAGCTTTAAAAAGGTTTAATACCATAGTTTGGTTTTGCTGTGTTATAGCACCACCCAGTGGTGGTTAAATTTATTACCTGTGTTTTTCAGTAATTATTAGAGTGTTGCATTCTGGGATTCACCAAGGTATCATGGGAAGGGGAAACTCCATTTTCTCTCTGTGTGTTTCCCTGGACACACGTATTAATCTGCTGTGTTGAACTACCTCACTTACTTCCCATTCCGGTTAAGTTTATCCGGTAAGACCATTATCCCTGTTCTTGCTATGTAATGTTGTACAGAGTGTGATTAACTGTATAGCAGCCAGTACACAGGAAATGTGATTTCAGTTACCTGCTGTATGTAGTTATTATAGAAGTTGCATCATCCTGTATGCTTTCCCTGTTAGTTGCAGTCATGTTATTATTTGCCAAATACTTACTCAAATCATTTGTATTCTTATAGTTTTACCGCGCTCATGTTTACCAATAAACAAGTTAGACTACAGAGAACAGTCTGCTTATTTGGGAGACAGAAGTGGTTTATGCCGTATGTCGGATCACACACCGTATCAACGTGTATGAAGACAGAACAATTTCTATTTTTAACTACTCTGAACTACCGCCACCAAAGTCACCAAAAGTATTAATGCCATCTGTGTGCCATGCACCACAAAAAAATTATAATCACCTGATCCAAGTGACTGAGTCTTCCTCTCTTCTTCCCTGAACATAGAGGAGTCAGTATAATGCATTGTCATCATTGTGTAACCTGCATGGGATGCTGACATCTTGTAAGTCATAGGCCTATAGTCTGTACTTAAAAAATTTAAATTGTTTTGCTAATACAGCTCTTATGCGGACATACAAGGCCCTAATGGTCAAAAGCTGCAAATAAGGCCTCTGCAAATAAGGCCTGTGCTTTATATGGTCCTGTAGTCCTTTATTCTGAATTCCACCTCCCACTTGGACATCCACTTATTTTTCTGCTTGTTTTCTTGTAGTTTATAATTGTAGAGATACATAAATCTGTTTGGAACTGTAGACAAAACAATAGGATATTTTTAATTTACACTCTTTGAAAAATTGTATAAAGTTTCATTTTTCAATCTAAACATTAATTACATATATAAGTGCTTCTCACAAAATTAGAATAACTTCACAAAGTTAATTTATTTCAGTTCTTCAATACAATAAGTGAAACTAATATACAGGGTGGGCCATTTATATGGATAGACCTGTGTGGGCCATGTATATGGATACACCTAAATAAAATGGGAATGGTTGGTGATATCCACTTCCTGTTTGTGGCAGGAGGGAAGGGGACACTTTTCAAGATGGGTGGTGACCATGGTGGCCATTTTGAAATTCGCCATTTTGGATCCAACTTTATAAATGACCCACCCAGGTGTATCCATATAAATGGCCCACCCTGTATTATATAGTGTCAATAAAAATAAAAAATCTTTATTTTTATATAGCGCTAACATATTCCGCAGTGCTTTACAGTTTGCACACATTATCATCACTGTTCCTGGATGGGGCCCACAGTCTAAATTCCCTATCAGTATGTCTTTGGAATGTAGGAGGAAACCGGAGAAAACCCACGCAAACACGGGAAGAACATACAAACTCCTTGCAGATGTTGTCCAAGGTGGTATTAGAACCCAGGACTCCAGCACTGCAAGGCTGCAGTGCTATCCACTGAGCCAACAGGCTGCCCACAAAAGGCATTATCTCAGTAAGTTAGAATAATTAACAAAAAATAACTACAAAAGCTTTCTAAGCTTTTAACCCCTTAACGACCGCCGATACGCTTTTTAACGGGGGCAGTTAAGGTTATTTATGCCTTAGCTCTGCTTTTTAACGGCACTGATAAAAAAGTGTATAGCACCCCTTCCTGGGACCCCAGAGAACATGATTCGGGTCAGTTTTTACCGACCCACAGTGTTGGGATTGCCGTTATTAACAGAATAACAGCGACAGCAAAAAAAAAAGCCTGATTTCCTAATTCATTTCTCTCTCCTCTGATGTGATCACACATCGGAGAAGAGAGAATTGGGGTTTCCTCGTCCCCCTGATATCTCCGTGGTCCCTGCAACCCTGCCCCTGAAGTTTCCTGGGCCACCGACGTCTTCTGGGATAAAATGGCAAGCTCATGCGCAGTGCACCCGCTGTGATCTGCCGGCCGGTACTCGGCAACAATAGGAAATTTTTCCTATTGGTTCATTTTGATCACTGTGATAGACCCTATCACAGTGATTAAAATTTAAAAAAATAGTAAATCAAACCCCCCTTTATCACCCTCTTAGATAGGTAAAACTAATAAAATATTTTTTTTTTATTTCTATTTTTCCAATAGAGTTAGAGTTGGGCTAAAAGAGATGGGCTAAAGTTAGGGTTGGGCTAAACTTAGGGTTGGTCTACAGGGATAGGCTAAAGGTAAGGTTGGGCTAAAGTTAGGGTTAAGGTTGGGGCAAGTGATCTGGTTGCAGCTAGGGTTGGGCTAGGGTTATGGTTGGACTAAAATTAGAGTTGGGCTAAAGTTAGGGTTGGGGCTAGGGTTAGGGTTGGGCTAAAGTTAGAGTTGGGCTAAAGTTAGGGTTGTGGCTATAGTTGGGATTATGCTTAGGTTTGGGATTAGGGTTAGGGATGTGTTAGGGTTAGGCTTTTGGTTAGGTTTATGGTTAGGGTTGGGTTTAGGGTTATTTGTGTGTTGGGGTTAGGGTTAGGGTTATGGCTAGGTTTGGGATCAGAATTAGGGGTGTGTTGGGGTTAGTGTTGGAGCTAGAATTGAGGGGTTCCACTGTTTAAGTATATCATGGGGTCTCCAAACGCAACATTGTGCCACCATTGGTTCCAGGCAATTTTGCATTCAAAAAGTCAAATGGTGCTGCCTCCCTTCTAAGCACTGCCATGCGCCCAAACACTGGCTTTCCCCCACATACGGGGTATTGGCATACTCAGGAGAAATTTCAAAACAAATTTTGTGGTCTATTTTCTCCTGATAACCTTGTAAAAATAAAAAAATTTGGTTCCAAAGTAATTTTTTTATGAAACAAGGAAAATGCTCATTTTTTTCCTTCCGCATTGCTTTAGTTGTTGTGAAGCACCTGAAGGGTTAATAAACTTCTTGAATGCTGTTTTGCGCACCTTGAGGGTGCAGTTTTTAGAATGTTGTCACTTTGGGTTAATTTCTATTATATTGACTCCCAAACTCACTTCAATTGTGAGGTGGTCTCTAAAAAAATATGGTTTTATACATTTTGTTGGAAAAATGAGAAATGGCTGATCAACTTTTAACCCTTATAAAGTCCTAACAAAAAAAAATTATTGTTTTCAAAATTGTGCTGATGTAAAGTAGACATGTGGGAAATGTTATTTACTAACTATTTTCTGTGACACCACTCTCTGATTTAAGTGTACAAAAATTAAAATTTTGAAAATTGTATAATTTTCTAAATTTTTGCAAAATTTCCGTTTTTACATAAATAAACGCAAGTTATATCAAAGAAATTTTAAGACTTACAAGAAGTACAATATGTCACAAAAAACATTCTCAGAATTAGTGGAATACAATGAATTGTTCCAGAGCTATAACCTCATAAAGTGACAGTGGTCAGAATTGTAAAAATTGGGTTGGTCATTAAGAACAAAATTGGCTCTGTCACTAAGGTGTTACAAAGGTCCCTTAGCCTGTTTCAGAAGGCTCCACATCATGGGGAAGACTGCTGACTTGACAGATGTGCAGAAGGTAGTCATTGACAAACTTCACAAGGAAAGTAAATTTTGCATTTCATTTGGTAAGTAAGGTCCCAAAGTCTGGAAGAAGAGTGGAGAGGCACACAATGCAAGCTGCTTGAGATCTAGTGTGAAGTTTCCACAATCAGTGATGGTTTGGGGAGCCATGTCATCTGTTGGTGTAGCTTGACTGTGTTTTATCAAGACCAAAGTCACTGCAGCCATCTACCAGGACATATTAGTGCACTTCATGCTTCCTTCTGCTGACAAGCTTTTTGGAGATGGAAATTTAATTCTTCAGCAGGACTTGGCACCTATCCACATTGCCAAAAGTACCAATACCTGGTTTAAAAACAACAGTATCACTGCGCTTGATTGGCCAACAAACTCACCTGAGCTTAACCTCATTGAGAATCTATGGGGTATTGTCAAGATGAAGATGAGAGACACCAGACCCAACAATGCAGATTAGCTGAAGGCTGCTATCAAAGCAACCTGGGCTTCCATAACACCTCAGCAGTGCCACAGGCTGATTGCCTCCATGCCACACCACATTGATGCAGTAATTGATGCAAAAAGAGCCCCAACCAAGTATTGAGTGTAGTTACTTAACATACATTTCAGTAGGCCAACATTTTGGATTTTAAAATCAATTTTCAAGCTGGTGTTATAAAGTATTCTAATTTACTGATATATTGATTTCTGGGTTTTCATTGGCTGTAAGCCATAACCATCAACATTAAAAGAAATAAACACTTGAAATACATCACTCTGTTTTTTTTTACTCTATATAGTGTATGAGTTCCACTTTTTATATTGAAGAACTGAAATAAATTAACTTTTTGATATTCTCATTTTGTGAGAAGCACCTCTATGTACCTACCATTCATGTACGTGCGTGATGTATTCTTGTTATTGTGAACCAATGAAGCTCTCTATTTTTAATATAAAGAAGGAGGCACATCTATACTATAATTGTGTTCGAACTATGCAAACTTAAAGGGAACCTGTCACCCCGAAATTCGCGGGTGAGGTAAGCCCACCGGCATCAGGGGCTTATCTGCAGCATTCTGTAATGCTGTAGATAAGCCCCCGATGTTACCTGAATGAGGAGAAAAAGACGTTATATTATACTCACCCAGGGGCGGTCCCGCTGCTGGTCAGGTCAAATGGGCGTCTCCGGTCCGCTGCGGCGCCTCCCATCTTCATTACAAGACGTCCTCTTCTGATCTTCAGCCACGGCTCCGGCGCAGGCGTACTTTGCTCTGCCCTGTTGAGGGCAGAGGATAGTACTGCAGTGCGCAGGCGCCGGAAAGGTCACTGCAGTACTTTGTCTGCCCTCAACAGGGCAGAGCAAAGTACACCTGCGCCGGAGCCGTGGCTGAAGATCAGAAGAGGACATCTTGTAATGAAGATGGGAGGCGCCGCAGCGGACCGGAGACGCCCGTTTGACCTGACCAGCAGCGGGACCGCCCCTGGGTGAGTATAATATAACGTCTTTTTCTCCTCATTCAGGTAACATCGGGGGCTTATCTACAGCATTACAGAATACTGTAGATAAGCCCCTGATGCCGGTGGGCTTACCTCACCCGCGAATTTCGGGGTGACAGGTTCCCTTTAAATTCTAATAAAGGCTTTTTTTCCTTGCTGCAGTTCATTTACTGGTTTTATTAGCAATGGTTTCTTTACAATAATTTTGTAATCTTAAATTATCTTCCATTGCCATCTAAACAAAACTATCCAGTTTTCTGCATTTCTGCAGACATGTTTACACAGTACACAGAAGTGTCATGCAAGGACAGTGAAAGAAATACCTATAAATTACTCCGTAAGCAAAAAGAAAACAAATGTTGAGTCCCACATTGGTGTATTACCATTACTCAAAGAATAGACCATACTAATTAGGAATTGAATGTACAATACAAAAAGTTAATACTAGAAGCAGGCATGATATGGAAATAGGACCATGATTATAATCAATTTATATAAAAAGCTGAGCGTATGTATGTGTGTATGTATCAAGCCACGCCTACTCCACATAGCCCTGCCCACTCTGCATAGTCACACTTACTCCACACTCAAAGCCTCGTCCACACGGCCCACATTGTTAGCGCACATGGGTGGAGACACATTTACCTTGAAAGTCTTCCTGCAAAACTCACTGGCTGTGATGTCCCAGCCGCTGCGAGCTACAATCACGGCTGCCGCCTTCAGAGTATCAGTACGCAGCAGGCACAGGCCACATCTAGCTTCGTTGTGTCTAGAAAGGAGTTGCTCCTTTGAGGCAAGATGTCAAGGCAAAGGGAGGAGTCTCATGAATTACACTGCTGTGTCATAACAGGAAGTTTCTGTGCATGTGTGAGGGGAAGAGAGGAGTGAGGTGAAAATGTGAGGACTAAGGGGAAAATGAGAGGAGTGAGGGGAAAATAGTGGAGTGAGAGGAAAATAGTGGAGTGAGTGGATAATGAGAGGAGTGAGTGAAAATAGTGGACTGATCAGAAAATGACAGATGTGAGATCAAAATGACAGGTGTGAGGGGGAAAATGAGAGGAGTGAAGGGGAAAATGAGCGGTGTGAGGGGGAAATGAGAGGAGTGAGGGGAAATAAGAGATGTGAGGGGGAAAATGAGAGATGTGAGGGGAACATGTGAGGCGTGATGGGAAAATGAGAGAAGTGCGGTGCTGCAGAGGCTGTGTATACACTCCCTGACAGAAGTTATGTCGCTTATGCATGTTATGTAAATAAAAGCTTATAACCTAATATTAAATTCATCCATTGGTTGTATAAATTATTCTTTTGAAAGCTGAAACCTTGCAAAATCTGGTTTAGGTTAAGAAAATAAATTGGCATCAATGCAGAATTGTTGATCAGTTAATGGACACAGAATGGTCAGATTTTGGCAAGACAAAAGTTTTGTCGCCCACAGAAAGTAATGTGATATTCAAACAAATAATTAACTTAAAAGACAAATATATGTTGCATAACATTGGTGAATTAAGTTGTGGTGCTATTAGGGTCATATTTAATATTTTTTGTGACTTCCATGAGCTTGAAGGACTGCATCCATGCGGTTCAACAATGATTCATACAATTTATTAATGAAGTCATCAGGTATAGCAAAGAATGCAGTCTTACATGTCTCCCAGAGTTCATCTAGATTTTTTGGTTTTGTCTTCCAAGCTTCCTCTTTCATCCTACCCCAAACATGCTCAATGATGTTCATGTCTGGTGACTGGGCTGGCCAGTCTTTGAGCACCTTGATCTTTTTTGCCTGGAGGAACTTTGTTGTAAAGATGGATGTATGAGGTGGAGCACCATCCTGCTGCAGAATTTGACCCTTTTTATGATTTGGAGTATAAGAGGTAGCTAATACTTCTTGATATTTTAGGCTATTGATATTGCCTTCCACCTTGGAAATGTTTTGCACACTCCCATACTGAATGTAACCCCAGACCATGATCTTTCCACCACCAAGTTTAACTGTTTTTGGGGTGTATTTTGGATCCATATGAGCTCCAGTAGGCCTCCTGAAGTATTTGTGGTGGCTGTGGTGTAATTCTACTGAAGATTTATCAGAAAACGTTTTTTTATTTGCCTTTTGTTTAGTGCTGGCTTCTGGGGACTGATTCGGCCATGGAGGCCATTTCGAGAAAGAATCCGACAAACTGTTCTAGTTGACACAGGGACTTGAGGTGACCAAGCCTGTTGGAGCTCTGCTGCAGTGGAAATGGGGCTTGCTTTGGATGTTCTAACCAACAAACGTTCCTCCTGAGCAATTGTCTTGCAGAGACTGCTGGACCTGGGCTTGTCAAACACATCTCCAGTCTCTTCAAATCTTTTTTTAATTCTTTGTACTTGACGCTGAGACACATTAAAGGTGCCGGCCACCTCTGCAGTGGATCTGTTCTTCAGCCTCTTGATAATACAGGATTTGGTTGCAGGGTGGATTTTTGGCATGTTGTCAGAGCTCAAGTTGCAGTGCAAGTGAAGGTCTGGGGTGCTAAGATTCTTTTTATGCACACACACAAATTAACCGATTATTTACTAAGCACAGGTGAGGATGTAAACTATGATTGGGTGCATTATATAACCAGGCGACAAAACTTTTGTCTTGCCAAAATCTGACCATTCTCTGTCCATTAATTGATCAATATTTCTGTATTGATGCCAATTTATTTTCTTAACCTAAACCACATATTGGAGGGTTTCAGCTTTCAAAAGAATAATTTATACAATCAATGGATGAATTTAACATAAGTTTATAAGCTTTTATATACATAACATGGGTAAGCGACATATCGTCTGTTAGGCTACGTTCACATTAGCGTCGCGTCGCCGTTGCGTCGGCGACGCAGCGGCGACGCACGGAAAAACGCGCGCAAACGCGCGCAAAAACGCGCGCGTTTTGCGACGCGTGCGTCGTTTTTGACGAAAATCGGACGCACAGAAAATGCTACATGTAGCGTTTTCTTGCGTCCGACGCTAGCGTCGGAAACGACGCACGTGGCGAAAAACGGCACCAAAACAACGCACGCGTCCCCTATGTTAAACATAGGGGCGCGTCGCCGCTGCGTCGCCGCTGCGTCGCCGACGCAACGGCGACGCGACGCTAATGTGAACGTAGCCTTAGGGAGTGTAGAGAAGAGTGAGGTGCTGCAGGTGGAGGCTGTGTATAATGCCACATTCACACGTTCAGTATTTGGTGAGTATTTTACTTCAGCATTTATAAGACACACCTAGTAATATCCCTAAACAGGGTCATGAAGGAAAATATATCACCAAAACCGAAAGAACACCTTCACAGGAAAACCAGATAATAAAAGGAGAATATAATCTTTATTGAAAAAACATATAAAAGCATACAACTACTGGGGCAGTAACCACTGGTGCAGGAAAGGAAACCACATATGGACCAACCTCACAAAAGGCAGTATAATAATGGTAGCAGTAGGCTGATTATAAATAATACATATATACGCCTCAATAGTATACAAGTAAGTAGTAATAGCTAAATAACAAAGTGTTAATAAATATACAAAGAGATAAGCACCTAAGAAATAGCGTCATAAAATACAAGCCATAGAGATGGAACAGTCTAACAGTGCAAATATACAGTACTGCAAAGATAACAATAATAAATGCAAAGTACAGCATTTATAAGCCAAAACCACGAATGGGAGAAAAATACAGACGTGTTTCTAATATACTTTTCCTCTGATGGTTTTACTCCAGGTTTTAGCTTACAAATGCTGAGGTAAAAATACTGACCAAATAACGTGTGAATAAGGTCTAAAGAAGAAAAGTTTGGTGCTGCAAAAGAAGTAGGCTGTGTATATGATATGCTTTATTGCAATTAATGTAATTTCGGGATCAACTGTTTCCAATTGTATATGAAAGAGGAGTGTGAGATGCTGCTGGAGGAGGCGACTATAAAGGAGAGAAGCTGTGCTGCAAAAAAATGCTGTGTATAAAGGAGGAAAGTAGAAGAAAAGAATTTATAATTTACCGCAGACTCTCTTTGATAAGTTGCAAACGTGTACCGTATATCAAATGTATTCAAAAAATATCTTTATAAATCCATGATTAAAATACAAATAAATATCTTAACCCCTACATTTTTTCTCTCCTTCCAAGAGCCATAACTTTTTTATATTTCCATCAGCATAATCGTATGAGGGCTTGTTTTTTGCAGAACAAATTGTTCTTTTGAATTACATCATTGATTTTACGACATGGAATACAGGAAACAAATTCCAAGTGCATTGAAATTGCCCAAAAAAATATAATTTCACACTTTTTTTTGCGTTTTTAATTTACCATGTTCCCTATCATGTAAAACTGAACTTGTATTATCATTCTCCAGTTCAGTATGATTACGGAGATACCAAACAAGTATAGTTTTTCTTGTTTATTTAAGTGGTGGAAAACAAATTGGAAAAATTTTGAAATTTGTAAAAAAATTTTTTGCTTTTGTCACCTTTTCCAAAACCCATAACGTTTTTATTTTTCAGTATATGGGGCATTGTGAGCCTATTATTTGCACCCTGAGATGAGGTTTTTTACTGATACCATATTGGGAAGTTACAATATTTTGGTAACCTCTTATTACATTTTACTGCAATGTTACATTGGCCAAAAAAAGGGAACTTGGGTGTTTTGATTTTTGCTCTCATTCTGCCGTTTTTCCGAATAAATCAATTTACTATATATTTTGATGGTTGTGACTTTTATGAACTCAGCAATACAAAATATGTGTATTTTTTTGTTTTCTTTTTAATGGCGCAAAAGGGGGGTAATTTGAACTTTTTTTATTTTTTCATATTTTTCAAAACTCTTTGCCATATTTAATAGTCCCCTTAGGGGACTTGAAGCTGCACTTGTCTGATCAATTGTGCTTTATATACTGAATCAATGCATCAGCACTGCTATGTACAGAGGGAATGACGATCTCCTATGAACTCTAGGTATGGTCTGGCTTTCATAGGAGGATGTTAATGACAGGTGGAGCACCCGCTAGGACCGTGGGGTACTTGGTACCGAGCCAGTTCTTAAAGGGATATGTCACAGCGGCAGTGACCTGGTCCGTGACCCTGGGCGTTTAATAAAAAGGGGATTAATGGAAATGGGAATAAAGTCTAATGTAGTAGTGTTTGTGACACCACCTGTACTTGGCAATGGATGGCCAACGCTGCTTAAAGGGGTCCACTGGGGATGATGGTATTGCAGCAGAGGTGGTATTGCTCCCCACAGGTAGAGATTAGTCCCCAGGGCTCCCGGTGCCGTTGGTCAGGATGATAGATAGTGAAGTGCAGGAAAGAATTGGAGGACACCAGGTTGCAGTCTCTTTACCTTTTACTGATGATATTCAGGTACACAGATTACAGGCGGTCTTTGGAATCCGGGCAGCCTGGAAGCGATTCAGAATCCCCCTAGCCAGGTGGGGTTGGAAGCCTTCCTTACTGTGCTGTGCTCTCTGTCCCTTGCAGCCTGAGGCTTCACACAAGGTCCTCTCTCAATCTGTTCTTTTAGGTGGACACTACCCACATGGCAGGCAACTCAAGCCTTTTTACATGTGTCTCTTCTCGTGGTGACTCCGGGCTTTAATCTGCTGCTGTTCCTTCGGGTGTAAATGTTGCCAGGAGACTTGGAATCTCCTGCCGGTTTCTGCTGTGGGTCATACAGTTCCCCCCAAACCTCGGACTTCTGGCCTCCGATTTCTTGCGCTGATCCTGGAGGGAGCCCACTCACAGCTCCACTCCAGTTTCTCTCTCCTCCTTTGCTCCTTCTCCCCTCACTGTCTCCTACAGACTGACTATTAACTCCTCCTCCAGTCAGAATATATAGGGAAGCTACCCTCAAACTGGGTCTAGAGCTCCCCCTTCGAACCTGGAGTCAGAACAGTTTTGTATGTACATGTTACCTGCTAAGGGGATCCTTCTCGCTTCCACGCATGGCATCACCCTCCCCGTAAGGAAGCCAATACCACTGTGACAACTGAACTCCTAGGGTGTCACACAGGCATGACAACAGTCATGACAACCCATCGGTACCTCTCGATCATGTCACAGGTGCGCCGATAGTCACTTAGAATGAGGCGACCCCATGCCGGCACGTATTAAATTCCGCTGTCAGGGATTCAACAAGTTAAAATCCGAGGGAGTATTTCCTTTTCACACTTGGCCGTTAAAGGCAAATGATGGTTGATTAAATCAGTCAACTGCAATCATCAGACAATGGACCTTTCTGGAGGTTCGTTCAAATCTCCTTTTTCAGGCCTTTAGATGAAAGCTCTGACCATAATGTTTAGCCTCAAAGTAATGGGAAATCCAGCCTAAATTTAATACTTCATTTTTGTAAGAGGGTGAAGAACTCATATTCTGTTAGGGTACATACCCATATGTGAGAAAAAAAATGTTCTGATATCTGGACCGAAAACACGGATGAGTGCCATGCGAGTGTCATGCGAATACATTGAGATTTTCACATCTAGCATGCGATTTACATACGAGTGCATTGCGATTGCTATCCGATTGCAATGCAATTTTAACATGAGCTTTGACATACAGCAGTTCACTCTTATTTACACATTGTTTTCAAGGGAAATATTCCTCAATACACACACATATGTATATATATGTATATATATATATATATATATATATATATATATATATATATATATATATATATACACAGTTAGGGCCAGAAATATTTGGACAGTGACACAAGTTTTGTTATTTTAGCTGTTTACAAAAACATGTTCAGAAATACAATTATATATATAATATGGGCTGAAAGTGCACACTCCCAGCTGCAATATGATAGTTTCCACATCCAAATCGGAGAAAGGGTTTAGGAATCATAGCTCTGTAATGCATAGCGTCCTCTTTTTCAAGGGACCAAAAGTAATTGGACAATGGACTCTAAGGGCTGCAATTAACTCTGAAGGCGTCTCCCTCGTTAACCTGTAATCAATGAAGTAGTTAAAAGGTCAGGGGTGGATTCCAGGTGTGTGGTTTTGCATTTGGAAGCTGTTGCTGTGAGCAGACAACATGCGGTCAAAGGAACTCTCAATTGAGGTGAAGCAGAACATCCTGAGGCTGAAAAAAAAGAAAAAATCCATCAGAGAGATAGCAGACATGCTTGGAGTAGCAAAATCAACAGTTGGGTACATTCTGAGAAAAAAGGAATTGACTGGTGAGCTTGGGAACTCAAAAAGGCCTGGGCGTCCACGGATGACAACAGTGGTGGATGATCGCCGCATACTTAATTTGGTGAAGAAGAACCCGTTCACAACATCAACTGAAGTCCAGAACACTCTCAGTGAAGTAGGTGTATCTGTCTCTATGTCAACAGTAAAGAGAAGACTCCATGACAGTAAATACAAAGGGTTCACATCTAGATGCAAACCATTCATCAATACCAAAAATAGACAGGCCAGAGTTAAATTTGCAGAAAAACACCTCAAGAAGCCAGCTCAGTTCTGGAAAAGTATTCTATGGACAGATGAGACAAAGATCAACCTGTACCAGAATGATGGGAAGAAAAAAGTTTGGAGAAGAAAGGGAACGGCACATGATCCAGGGCACACCACATCCTCTGTAAAACATGGTGGAGGCAACGTGATGGCATGGGCATGCATGGCTTTCAATGGCACTGGGTCACTTGTGTTTATTGATGACATAAGAGCAGACAAGAGTAGCCGGATGAATTCTGAAGTGTACCGGGATATACTTTCAGCCCAGATTCAGCCAAATGCTGCAAAGTTGATTGGACGGCGCTTCATAGTACAGATGGACAATGACCCCAAGCATACATCCAAAGCTACCCAGGAGTTCATGAGTGCCAAAAAGTGGAACATTCTGCAATGGCCAAGTCAATCTCCAGATCTAAACCCAATTGAGCATGCATTTCACTTGCTCAAATACAGACTTAAGACAGAAAGACCCACAAACAAGCAAGACCTGAAGGCTGCAGCTGTAAAGGCCTGGCAAAGCATTAAGAAGGAGGAAACCCAGCGTTTGGTGATGTCCATGGGTTCCAGACTTAAGGCAGTGATTGCCTCCAAAGGATTTGCAACAAAATATTGAAAATAAAAATATTTTGTTTGGGTTATGTTTATTTGTCCAATTACTTTTGACCTCCTAAAATGTGGAGTGTTTGCAAAGAAATGTGTACAATTCCTACATTTTCTATCAGATATTTTTGTTCAACCCTTCAAATTAAACGTTACAATCTGCACTTGAATTCTGTTGTAGAGGTTTCATTTCAAATCCAATGTGGTGGCATGCAGAGCCCAACTCGCGAAAATTGTGTCACTGTCCAAATATTTCTGGCCCTAACTGTATATATATACAGTATACTAGATGGTGGCCCAATTCTAACGCATCGGGTATTCTAGAATATTCATGTCCACGTAGTATATTGCACAGCCCACGTAGTATATTGCCCAGCCACGTAGTATATTGCCCAACCACGTAGTATATTGCCCAGCCACATAGTATATTGCCCAGCTATGTAGTATATTGCCTAGCTATGTAGTATATTGCCCAGCCACGTAGTATATTGCCCAGCCATGTAGTATATTGCCCAATCACGTAGTATATTGCCCAGCCACGTAGTATATTGCCCAACCACATAGTATGTTGCCCAGCTACGTAGTATATTGCCCAGCCACGTAGTATATTGCCCAGCCATGTAGTATATTGCCCAGTCACGTAGTATATTGCCCAGCCATGTAGTATATTGCCCAGCCACGTAATATATTGCCCAGCTACGTAGTATATTGCCCAGCCACATAGTATATTGCCCGGCTACGTAGTATATTGCCCAGCCACATAGTATATTGCCCAGCTATGTAGTATATTGCCTAGCTATGTAGTATATTGCCCAGTGACGTAGTATATTGCCCAGCCACGTAGTATATTGCCCAGCCACGTAGTATATTGCCCAATCACGTAGTATATTGCCCAGCCATGTAGTATATTGCCCAACCACATAGTATGTTGCCCAGCTACGTAGTATATTGCCCAGCCACGTAGTATATTGCTCAGCCATGTAGTATATTGCCCAGCTACGTAGTATATTGCCCAACTACGTAGTATATTGCCCATTGATGCAGTATATTGCCCAGCTATGTAGTATATTGCCCAGCCACGTAGTATATTGCCCAACCACGTAGTATATTGCCCAGCCACGTAGTATATTGCCCAGCTACGTAGTATATTGCCCAGTCACGTAGTATATTGCCCAGCCATGTAGTATATTGCCCAGCCACGTAATATATTGCCCAGCTACGTAGTATATTGCCCAGCCACATAGTATATTGCCCAGCTACGTAGTATATTGCCCAGCCACGTAGTATATTGCCCAGTGACATAGTATATTGCCCAGCCACATAGTATATTGCCCAGTTACATAGTATATTGCCCAGTCATGTAGTATATTGCCAAGTTACATAGTATATTGCCCAGTGATGTAGTATATTGCCCAGCCACATAGTATATTGCCCAGCCACATAGTGTATTGCACAGCAACGTAGTATACAGCGCACAGCCAAGTAGTATACAGCACAGACACGTAGTATACTGCCCAGTCACGTAGTATATTGGCTAGTCACGTAGTCTATTGCCCAGCTACGTAGTATATTGCCCAGCCACGTATGTAACAGGCTAAAAAATAAAAAATAAACATATACTCACCTTCTGAAGGCCCCTTGAAGTCCTGTCGCCTGTGTGCGGTGCACGCGGCAGCTTCCGGTCCCA
Source organism: Ranitomeya imitator (assembly GCF_032444005.1). Taxonomy (NCBI): domain Eukaryota; kingdom Metazoa; phylum Chordata; class Amphibia; order Anura; family Dendrobatidae; genus Ranitomeya; species Ranitomeya imitator. Next base: position 187,673,682 of record NC_091284.1, on the reverse strand, counting down.
GGGTTGGTATGAGCGCAGGACCTGTGATGACGTTGTGGTTACATGACCGTGACGTCATGGCAGGTCCTTCTCACATAGCATCCTTAGCACCGAAACCTGCCGCTTGCACTGCCGAGGACAGGATGCGACTTCGGAGGGTGAGAATAACGGGTTTTTTTTTATTATTAGCATTATTATTTGTAACATTAGATCTTTTACTATTGATGCTGCATACGCATAGTAAAAAGTTGGTCACACAGGGTTAATAGCTGCGTAACCGGAGTGCGTTACACCGTGCTCCGGTAACGCTGGCATTAACCATGTGTGAGGGCTGACTGGATGACTGGAGGGGAGTATGGAGCGGGCACTGACTACAGGGAGGAAAGAGCGGCCATATTGCCACCGGACTGTGGCCGTCGCTGATTGGTCGTGGCAATGGTCGTGGGCGTTTTGCCACGACCAATCAGCGACTTGGATTCCATGACAGACAGAGGCCGTGACCAATGAATATCCGTGACAGACAGAACGACAGAAGGACAGACAGGAAGACGGAAGTGACCCTTAGACAATGATACAGTATATATATACATATATATATATATATATATATACTAGGACTAGGGGATCAGTGGGTCAGACTGGTGACCGTTCGCTACCGCCAGAAGAGTGTGATCGATTAGTTATTTTCCCTTTGTACCCCTCAGCTTTCACCTCATTTATCCCCTGTGGCTCCCTGCGAGGAAGTTATCAGTGTACTTATTAAACAAGTAATTGTTTTCCCGTTACCCATTTGATGTGTCTCTGTGTCACTGCATCCTAATACCTGTGTTACATTTATACTCCTACTGTATGAAGGTGATAGAAAACAGGTAATAAAGAAAAGACAACCAGTAGAATGGTATAGTATATTCAAGTATAATCCACATAAATTTGTGAGGTCACAACAAAATAATAGTAACCATGGGCTCCAATGCTCCTTTCATTATTCTTATTCCTCAGTAACTGTATCTTATGCATGTCTGAATAAAATTGGGCCCCGAAGTCGATGCGTCCATAGCTCCTGTCTGCCAACTTAGTAGTTCTGATAATTACAGTTCAAGTGAGAGGTCAAATTTATCTCTTTTTAGACCAAAACCTTTCTTTAGAAATCAGACAAAAAAACAAATAAGTCTGTGGTCTCATAGGTACGATAGTACACAATATGATCAGAGATGCAACAAAAAAATTTCAGGACAGCTTATAAATCCCAGACAGCCAACGTTTCTTTTTTATATTGGAAAACTATAAAAAAAAAGTCTTAATATTTTAAAGTTTCTCAAACTTCAAAAAAATTCTCAGTTGCAAGGGATATTTTTTGAAACTGAGGAAAAAGTGTTATTTTTACAGATTATCCAGGAATTTCTGGATGGTTGGCAGCCCTGAAGATAACCTAATGATGTGCTGCGTGGATTGAAGAGTTAAGTTATGATTGTCCAGATAGTATGTGGGTCACCGAAGCTCACCATGACCTTACAATCACGACATGCAAACAACCTCATTGCCAAGTTTACAAATATTAGGTACTGAGATATAACCGTGTGTTATGCGAGGGATTGAGTTAATTGAACGGCTGCCACAGCCTGGCTCTGAGCCCAAACTTAGATTATGCTACAAAATGTTTCTTTTATTGGCTAATACTTCCACGTTACGATAAATCACATGATTTCACTTTTGTTGTGTTATTCATATGACATACATTAATATGTGACTTTTAGCATCTTACATATTTTAGGCTTAACCCTGAAGGGAACTTAGGTCAAGTCCCATCAAACTGCTGCAACAAACAGATTCTCTAGAAACAAAAGTAATCATTCAGGCATTTTTACTTTTTATCTGATTTGGAATAAAGCTTTTGAATATTTTGCATATTTTTTATCCGAAAAACAGCTGGATTATCCTTATGCTTCAGACTTTTACTTGTTCACCAACATTGTAGTATTAGGAAAGAGTGAGCTTTTTATTGATTGTTTGACAATTAATCTTACTCAGGATACCAGACAGACAAATAGACATTACGTCACAAATGCTAAGCATTCAGACAGGGTAAATATTTGTACACATGGTCAGTTTTCATCTAAACTTCTAATCCTATGTGAAAAATGCGATAAAAAATGGTGTCAGATGCTGTCGCAATTCACATTAAAATGATTCTTCAATTTTTAGCAACCGCTAATTATACCACTTCAAAAGATGTTTTCCAAGATTAAATAAACAGCTGCATTTTTACAGAAACAGTCCAATACTTCTCTACGATAATAGGGCACGATGATATTACAGCTCAGCTGACGTTATTTAGTTTGAGCTGCAAAACAACGTGAAAACTGTGAAAATATGTGGTAAAGTACCTAGATCTTTTTTATAATCCTACTCAATTCTTTTCCTATAACTAATATATATAAATAAAGAGAATAGTTTTAGATATTGGTTAAGGCTCCATTTTCTGATACTTGGCTCCAAATCCCATGAGAAGTCATAAGGAATGATTCATCAACTTTGGCATAGCACACACTCACTCTATGCCAGCCTTGCTGTAATAGAAGGGGACTAAATTCATTAAGAGGCACAAATATAATAAATATATATAATAAATATAGTGCCTCTTCTAAGTGGCAAGTGCCTCCACATTACTGATGAACAAAACGGTGGCACATTTGATGAATTTGAGGAGTGGTGTATCCAAGCCCCATCCCATCCTGGATCATCCCCAGCTCCACCCATTTTGTCGGAGCTCATTAAAACTGGTACAAAAAAGCCAAAAACCAGTCAATATTGTGTGCAATTCCCTGTTCTGCAAATTTTTTATGACTTTTTTAAAGCTGTTGACCTACTTTTCTGTTAGGCTTTGATCAAACAGCCCCATTTTGCAAGAGTTATCAAAACTGGTGTTTCTGAAAACTGTAGAAAACTGTCCAAGGTAAGAAAGGCTGAAATCTAACCACCACTGAGCAAGACACATGTGATACTAATCACTACTCAATGTGACTCTAGTCACTACTCATGGACTTACCACAAGTCAGGATAGTCAAGAGGGCCTGGGTCAGTACCAAGAGGGCTCATAATAGATAAAGGTAATAGACAAAGGAAAAAGCAAAAGTGTAGTCAGGTAACTGTCTGACATCAGAGTATCAAGAAGGTAGCAGATCAAGATAAAGAGGAAAGTAAAATGGATGGTCAAAAAGGTAAATCCAAGGTCAGCAACAGAGATCAGAATACAGTTCAGAGTACAAAGCAAACACACATACCACTTGAGCAAAGCTACAATTGGCAAAGGTCTGACAATTATCAGAGTGCTAAATAGTCCTGTAGTCAACACAAATAGATGTCACCTGGAGGAGATCCCACAGACCCAGACAGATAGGATGGCCTAGCTGGCAATCACAATAATCACAACTCTGTATCAGATTGGGTAGTTGAGCTGTCACTGACAAACCTGACAGCTCACTCAGCTCTTAATTCCATAGGGTGGCAGAGCTGTCATTCACAGCATCCCTAGGACACCGTGAGTGGTGGAATCATGACAACACATATGTTGAAACTTCAAGTCTGGGCAAAGAATGGTTACAGACAATTTTTTCAATGGTTTTATGGACTGATGAAAACACAAAAATTCAAATCACCCCTATTTTGCCCCATGAATAATAAAACAATTAAAAAATCCATATTTTGGTATCTATAATTACTCTGATGGGTAAACGGTGTATATATGTTTTTTTGGCCACCGCAACTTTGCAATAAAATGCAAAAAAGAGATAATCAAAACAGTATATCAACCCCAAAATGTTATCATTAAAAACATCAGCTCAGGGTGCAAAAAAATAAGCCATTACACAGCATTATATCCCAAAAATTAAAAACGTTACTCGTCTTGGAAAATAGCGGTAGAAGCAAGAACATTTTTTTAAAAATTCTGTTTTTTTTACACCACTTAAAAAAACTATACATATTTGATATCTGCGTATAATATCTAAGACTAATAAAACAATTTTCAAGGTCTAAACAAAAGGTTAAAACTGCATGTGCATATAATTTGGCTGACATCTTTAAAGTGACAAATATACGGACATAAAAATTTTGATGCATTGACTCATTAGCTTCATGTCACATGACAAGTGTTTTTTCTCAGAATTTGACCTAAACAACAATCTATTTTGCTGAAGAAAGTTGAATAAATGCAGAAGGTTTTGAACAAGAAATACTCATGCGTTTCTGTAAAATGGATAGAAATTATCTATACCAGTAAAAGAATTGAACTAATCAAATTTCTCCAAAGTGTCGCATGTAGGTCAAAGCCTATGTGGATTTCAGCAGTAATTTTGGACTAGTCTCCCATGAAGCAAATCTGGGATGTCATTGTTTGGCAGTTACAAAGGAGCTGGCATGAGCAGATCTTGATGATTTGCGTTCCTAAGTGTATTCAAAGTAGCAGAAAATTTCTCAGGCAACCATTAGTAACCTCACTGAAAGCAGCCAAGACCCTATGTACATGCATTTCTATACATGGCACAGACGTGAGTAAATGAATGCCCACGGGCCACATCCGGCCCTTCAGCTGTTCATATCCAGCTTGCAGACCAGGACAGCATATGGGCTGGTAGCAGTAGTCTCCGGGCCACACTTCCATCCCGATTAAGCTAGTTTCACATTTGCGTTCAAATCTGCAGTGTTTAATCCGCATCCACAAGTGCAGGAAAAAACGCATAGAAACACATACAAACGCAGCGTTTTTTAGACGCATGCGAGAACACATGCAGTTAATAAAACTCTGCATTTTCACACTTTTCCATGCGTTTTGTCATGCGTTTGCATTTTTTGTGCGCATGGTGGAAAATTTTACACGAGAAAAATCTAGATAACCAGACACCGCCAATGGGACTACAGAGGGCGTGTATTATGGGATTTCTATATATAGACCCTAGGACTGCTGAAATCTTAACAGTGTGCTACTGTATCCTGTGTCATGATGGATCTTCGCATGGAGAGCTTTTATTTCAACCTGGATTTAAGCATCAAGCTGTTTCTTGCTTGTGTGTTTGCTTAGGAGCAACACAGAAATCGCGAAAGATGGAGAAGGACACGGCGCAGGCGTTTTTGGCGACACCCCATTATCGAACTACATGAGAGCCGTGGAGCCTATCACACGGTATATGGCAAGCTTAATGCCAACCCGGATAAATTCCCGGAATATACCAGGATGTCGCAAGACTCTTTCCGGGATTTGCTTGCTCATGTCCAAGGAGCCATCCGGAGACAGGACACCCAGCTCCGTAAAGCGATTCCACCAGAGGAAAGTCTGCTGGGTACATTAAGGTACGTTACAATTCTAAACAAATGGCAGTCCTAAAAATGTTGTTGTTCTGACATGTATTCTTTGTATTTTCCTTTATGTCTTTAGCAGATCAACACCATAAATAGAATTGATTGTTAATTTTTTTTTATTTATTTTATTACAGATTTCTGGCAACTGGAGAGAGTTTATCATCCCTCTACTTCCAATACCGGCTTGGAATTTCCACCCTGTCCGGAATGGTTGCGGACACCTGTCGGGCTTTGTGGAATGTTCTCCGGGATGAGTTTATACTCCTATCCACCGCGGACATGTGTATTGAAATTGCTGAAAAATTCTGGAGTGTGTGTGATTTCCCCAACTGTTTGGGAGTGGTGGATGGAAAGCACATCCGCATTATCAAACCAGCCAGAACAGGATCGGAGTACTTCAACTATAAAAAATATTTTTTTGTTGTGCTCATGGCAATAGCAGATGCGGACTGTCGCTTCATTAGACTCGAACAAAGAAGACCCAGGAAAACATACTCAGAAGGGAGGTAAGAACATTTCTAAAACAATCCACAGCGAGGAGATTGGAACAAAACAAAATCCTCTAAACTGCATGCTCGCAAACGCCAGAAGCCTGACAAACAAGATGGAAGAACTAGAAGCAGAAATATCTACAGGTAACTTTGACATAGTGGGAATAACCGAGACATGGTTAGATGAAAGCTATGACTGGGCAGTTAACTTACAGGGTTACAGTCTGTTTAGAAAGGATCGTTAAAATCTGAGAGGAGGGGTTTGTCTCTATGTAAAGTCTTGTCTAAAGTCCACTTTAAGGGAGGATATTAGCGAAGGGAATGAGGATGTCGAGTCCATATGGGTCGAAATTCATGGAGGGAAAAATGGTAACAAAATTCCCATTGGGGTCTGTTACAAACCCCCAAATATAACAGAAATCATGGAAAGTCTACTTATAAAGCAGATAGATGAAGCTGCAACCCGTAATGAGGTCCTGGTTATGGGGGACTTTAACTACCCGGATATTAACTGGGAAACAGAAACCTATGAAACCCATAAAGGCAACAGGTTTCTGCTAATAACCAAGAAAAATTATCTTTCACAATTGGTGCAGAATCCAACCAGAGGAGCAGCACTTTTAGACCTAATACTATCTAATAGACCTGACAGAATAACAAATCTGCAGGTGGTCGGGCATCTAGGAAATAGCGACCACAATATTGTACAGTTTCACCTGTCTTTCACTAGGGGGACTTGTCAGGGAGTCAAAAAAACACTGAACTTTAGGAAGGCAAAGTTTGACCAGCTTAGAGATGCCCTTAATCTGGTAGACTGGGACAATATGCTCAGAAATAAGAATACAGATATTAAATGGAAAATGTTTAAGAACATCCTAAATAGGCACTGTAAGCGGTTTATACCTTGTGGGAATAAAAGGACTAGAAATAGGAAAAACCCAATGTGGCTAAACAAAGAAGTAAGACAGGCAATTAACAGTAAAAAGAAAGCATTTGCACTACTAAAGCAGGATGGCACCATTGAAGCTCTAAAAAACTATAGGGAGAAAAATACTTTATCTAAAAAACTAATTAAAGCTGCCAAAAAGGAAACAGAGAAGCACATTGCTAAGGACCATTGAAGCTCTAAAAAACTATAGGGAGAAAAATACTTTATCTAAATACTAATTAAAGCTGCCAAAAAGAAAACAGAGAAGCACATTGCTAAGGAGAGTAAAACTAATCCCAAACTGTTCTTCAACTATATCAATAGTAAAAGAATAAAAACTGAAAATGTAGGCCCCTTAAAAAATAGTGAGGAAAGAATGGTTGTAGATGACGAGGAAAAAGCTAACATATTAAACACCTTCTTCTCCACGGTATTCATGGCGGAAAATGAAATGCTAGGTGAAATCCCAAGAAACAATGAAAACCCTATATTAAGGGTCACCAATCTAACCCAAGAAGAGGTGCGAAACCGGCTAAATAAGATCAAAATAGATAAATCTCCGGGTCCGGATGGCATACACCCACGAGTACTAAGAGAACTAAGTAATGTAATAGATAAACCATTATTTCTTATTTTTAGGGACTCTATAGCGACGGGGTCTGTTCCGCAGAACTGGCGCATAGCAAATGTGGTGCCAATATTCAAAAAGGGCTCTAAAAGTGAACCCAGAAATTATAGGCCAGTAAGTCTAACCTCTATTGTTGGTAAAATATTTGAAGGGTTTCTGAAGGATGTTATTCTGGATTATCTCAATGAGAATAACTGTTTAACTCCATATCAGCATGGGTTTATGAGAAATCGCTCCTGTCAAACCAATCTAATCAGTTTTTATGAAGAGGTAAGCTATAGGCTGGACAACGGTGAGTCATTGGACGTGGTATATCTCGATTTTTCCAAAGCGTTTGATACCGTGCCGCACAAGAGGTTGGTACACAAAATGAGAATGCTTGGTCTGGGGGAAAATGTGTGTAAATGGGTTAGTAACTGGCTTAGTGATAGAAAGCAGAGGGTGGTTATAAATGGTATAGTCTCTAACTGGGTCGCTGTGACCAGTGGGGTACCGCAGGGGTCGGTATTGGGACCTGTTCTCTTCAACATATTCATTAACGATCTGGTAGAAGGTTTACACAGTAAAATATCGATATTTGCAGATGATACAAAACTATGTAAAGCAGTTAATACAAGAGAAGATAGTATTCTGCTACAGATGGATCTGGATAGGTTGGAAACTTGGGCTGAAAGGTGGCAGATGAGGTTTAACAATGATAAATGTAAGGATCTACACATGGGAAGAAGGAATCAATATCACCATTACACACTGAATGGGAAACCACTGGGTAAATCTAACAGGGAGAAGGACTTGGGGATCCTAGTTAATGATAAACTTACCTGGAGCAGCCAGTGCCAGGCAGCAGCTGCCAAGGCAAACAGGATCATGGGGTGCATTAAAAGAGGTCTGGATACACATGATGAGAGAATTATACTGCCTCTGTACAAATCCCTAGTTAGACCGCACATGGAGTACTGTGTCCAGTTTTGGGCACCGGTGCTCAGGAAGGATATAATGGAACTAGAGAGAGTACAAAGGAGGGCAACAAAATTAATAAAGGGGATGGGAGAACTACAATACCTAGATAGATTAGCGAAATTAGGATTATTTAGTCTAGAAAAAAGACGACTGAGGGGCGATCTAATAACCATGTATAAGTATATAAGGGGACAATACAAATATTTCGCTGAGGATTTGTTTATACCAAGGAAGGTGACGGGCACAATTGGGCATTCTTTGCGTCTGGAGGAGAGAAGGTTTTTCCACCAACATAGAAGAGGATTCTTTACTGTTAGGGCAGTGAGAATCTGGAATTGCTTGCCTGAGGAGGTGGTGATGGCGAACTCAGTCGAGGGGTTCAAGAGAGGCCTGGATGTCTTCCTGGAGCAGAACAATATTGTATCATACAATTATTAGGTTCTGTAGAAGGACGTAAATCTGGGGATTTATTATGATGGAATATAGGCTGAACTGGATGGACAAATGTCTTTTTTCGGCCTTACTAACTATGTTACTATGTTACTATGTTCATCGCCGTGGACATTGGAGATTTTGGCCATGGCAATGATTCCCAGACTTTCAAGAACTTGGATATGGGGCACCGTGTGTATGGCAAAAATTTTAATTTTCCACGGCCACGACTTCTCCCCATCACTCAAGGTCCTCCTATGCCATTTGTTATGGTTGGGGATGAGGCCTTTCAGATGTGTGAAAAGCTACTAAAGCCATATTCCAGTCGGGACTTCAACCACACTAAAAGGATGTTTAACTACAGACTGGCCAGGGCCCGAAGAACAGTAGAGTGTACCTTTGGGATTCTAGTCTCAAAATGGCGCATTCTTGCAACAGCCATTAATCTAAAAATGGAGACAGTCGATGAGTTGGTCAAAGCCTGTGTAGTTCTCCACAATTACATAATGGCTAAGGAGCGACCCAATATTGAACTGGATGAACCAGTTGGAAACCCATTGCCAGATTACCAGCATCACCCGCTGCGGTCAACTGCTGAAGTTGGCCACATGCGGGACCAATTTGCTGCCTTTTTTGATTCTGATATTGGACGTGTGTAATGGCAGGACAATGTTGTGTAAATGTTCTGTTGGGATTTGGTCTGTAACAGTTATTTTTTTAAATGTTACTAATATTTCTTGGAAAAATACTTAGAATTGAGAGTCCTCAGTGGTTGATACCTTTTAATGACTAACTGAAAAGATGGTAACAAATTGCAAGCTTTCGAGACTACACAGGTCTCTTAATCAGGCAAAGACTAAAAGAAATTCTGAAGAATCACATATTTATGCACAACATAATATTTCTTGTTAATAAATGTTTCTAATATTTCTTGTTCCTAATATTTCTTGTTAATAAACTTTAATTTTTGGTATCTTGATCGTGTCTCCTATGTATTTCCTCTACAAACCAAGGCTGCCATCACACTAGCAGTATTTGGTCAGTATTTTACATCAGTATTTGTAAGCCAAAACCAGGAATGGGTGATAAATGCAGAAGTGGTAAATATGTTTATATTATAATTTTCCTCTAATTGTTCCACTCCTGGTTTTGGCTTACAAATGCTGATGTAAAATACTGACCACATACTGCTAGTGTGACGGCAGCCAGGTTGTTAGTGGTAAGGTTGATGACGTCATTGCGTCCTGATTCTGTTCTGCAGTATCTATTGGATGCAGACTGAAGAGACGATGGCTGTTTAATAGAAAACAGATCTATACTCATCAAGTCAGGTGTCAGAAATAATGAATTCATGATGCACATATAACAGCCTCCTGAATTCACCATTTCTGACACATGTCCGGGTGAGCATAGATATGTCTTGTATGACCGCCATTGTCCCTTCACCTTGTGTGAAATAGATTACGTACACAAAAGAGAAAATGGAGGTTATACAAGGCAGTTCTCTACTCACCAGGTCAGGTGTCCTAACTAAATAGTTTTTGGACACATGACCTGTTAAGTATAGTTCTGCATTGTATTGCCACCATTTTCTCTTCAGTCTGCAAAACTAGTCACAGACTAAGCAGAACGAAGAGATTATGAAGAAAATACAAATATTAATTTTTTGGCCCACCTCATATCTCTATACTAAAGACACACAAAGCTGCAGTGTTGTACTTGCTAACTAACTAGAACTATGATGTGGCCAAAAAATAAAGTGTGCGGCGCAGTCTTTTATTTGGCGCACGGTGTGTGTTGCCGGGGATGGGGCTTGACACAGGAGAGGCCTGAGATGCACTGGAAGGGTGAGAAAAACCTGACATTACAGACAAACTGGGAGATGAGGGGGAAGGAATACTGATAGTATGCAGTTTTTTATTTTTTTCCCTTTCTGGGATCTACGTGTTCTGGGAAGCCTCGGTGGGCTCATTTGTCGCGGCATGGTCGTGGTGGGTGACCTGTCAGGGTCCGGCTGCACTGTGCTTGTAGAACGTGCAGCCATGCCAGAGTCCATAGTGCTCGTAGAGCGTGATGTCAGAGTCTATAGTGCTCATAGAGCATGCAGCCATGCCATAGTAATGGTCATGATTAAGGGAGCCTAGTCTCCAGAAACGCGTTGAGATTCTTACCCATATGGTTGTGCTGAAGTCTTTATCCTCCAAGTTTAAAGTATGTGAATAAAGAAAACTCTTTTTTACGGAATCGGTGAAGCTGGACATTCCTTTCTTTTTTTGGATCTTGTACGCCAGACACAGCGGGTCCGTGCTCCTGAAATTTGGTTCTTGCATCACGGGTGAGCTGGTTTATGTTCCTTTCTACAAAGCCATGCCATAGTCCATAGTGCTCATAGAGCGGAAGGCCATGCCATGGTCCATTGTGCTCGTTGAGCGGGCAGCCATATCAGAGTCCATAGTGCTCGTAGAGCGGAAGGCCATGCCAGGTTCCATTGTGCTCATAGAGTGGGCAGCCATAACAGTGTCCATAGTGCTCATAGAGCAGAAGGCTATGCCAGGGTCCTTGTGCTCATAGAGCGGAGAGCCAAGCCTGGTTCCTGCTGCATTGTGGTGGTGGTAGAGCGGAAGGCCATGCCTGGGTCCTGCTGCATCATGGTGGTGGTGGAGCGGAAGGCCATGCCTGGGTCCTGCTGCATCATGGTGGTGGTGGTGGAGCGGAAGGCCATGCCAGGGTCCTGCTGCTGCATGGTGGTGGCAGTGGAGGAAGTCCAAGCAGGAGCAGCAGTTGTCATGGTGGTGGCGGTGGGCTGTCCAACAGCACTCGGCATGGTGGTGGTGCTGTAGTGGTATCCGGCAGTGCTAGGAATGGAGGTGGCCGTGCAGTGGTATGCAGCAGAGGTCGGCATTGAGGTAAAGCATGACAGTGTAGGCACAGGTGGATATGCCGCCACTGTCTGCTGAAAATACCGACTCTGCTGCACAGCCTGCACGTAAGCAGCATTGCAGGCCTGCATGACACTAAGCTGGAGATCAGGAGTAAGGTGTTCCGACATGCCCTGTTCAATTTGGTTAAAAAAATGATGTGCTGGACTCTGGAGCTCGGCTTTTACGTGGTCAAGGCTTTTGGTGACCTCCTGGATACGTGTATTCATATGGCTAATGGCAGTATCCAGTCAGTCACTCAAAGCCTTGAATCCATCATGAAAAACCGAGCTCAAGTGCAAAAACTCGGGCATGAGTGACCTGTCCAATGCCATCTGCCACTGCCAGGAGGAGCCCAAAAAAAAGGGGCAGAGGCAGAGGACTGGGAAAAGGGAACACCTGATGGACCAGCTTCCTGGTCTCCGGTTAGTGTGGCAGTCCCGCTTGCTGCAGCGCTGCTGGATGGCTGGGACGGGTCCATGGCTGTCTGATAAAGGACCGCTCCAGAACCTGGGTCAACAGTGCTGCTCCATGTGCTGTGAAAAAAGGAAAAAAAAATAATACCAAAAACTAAAAAAAGCCAACTCATGTTGAATAGAAACATACAGATTATGGCAATACAACACAACCTAATACACCAGAAACATACTTACGTTCTATGGGCAAGGACCAGCCTTAAAAATGCCAGAATGCGTGGTATTTATACTTTCGGATCCTTGCTAGAACCACTTCCTAGAACCACTAGGAACGGCTCTCTTGAAGCAGGTCCTTGTTGAAGCGGTCCTTCATCGAACGCCAACGTGTTTTGACTTTGAGCACTGTTGAAAAAACAAAAAATAATGGTTAGACAATGGACTTTTGGCCGTGCTTACACAACTGTGTGTGATGAGAGAAACTCCTGAGAGTTTCTGTCATCACACACAGTTGTTTGAGCACGGCCAAGGTCTCTGCTGCTTCACACTGCATTCTAATACTTACAAAATGCATTTCGGACCCAAGTCGGGGCGTTGTCCCAGCCATCCCACATCGCTTTGGCGACCTCATTCCATAGCCGCCGGATCGTCACGTTGTCCGAGTGCTGTGGAACCCGGGTGTCCCACAATGGATCTCGCTCATGGACCAGGGAGATGAGGATATCGTTGTCAATGAGGTCCTCATCCAGTTCTGGAACCTAAAAAATAAATGAAGACATTAATGTTGGATACATTAACATAAGGAAAAGAAAGAAAACAGAGGCTGAGAAATGGCATGAATAATGAAAGTCAAGATAAAAAAGGAGTCCAGAAGAAAAATGTAAACAAAGAGGAAAGTAAAGAAAGGAAGATTCAAGAATACTAAAGTGGGGATACAGTAAACAGTCAGCCAGGTATACTTACACGCTGCCGCCTTGCCACCCGACCGTGACCCCGCTGCTCCTGCTCACCCTCTGCCGCAGTGGAAGAAGTGCTCTAAAAAAAAGGAAAAAAAAGTTGTCACATGTGTAGATGTGACAGTGAATACTTACTAGTGTTGAGCGATACCGTCCGATACTTGAAAGTATCGGTATCGGATAGTATCGGCCGATACCCGAAAAATATCGGATATTGCCGATACCGATATCCGATACCAATACAAGTCAATGGGACATCAAGTATCGGAATGTATCCTCATGGATCCCAGGGTCTGAAGGAGAGGAAACTCTCCTTCAGGCCCTGGGATCCATATTAAAGTGTAAAATAAAGAATTAAAATAAAAAATATTGTTATATTCACCTCTCCGGCGGCCCCTGGACATCAGCGGGAGGATCCGGCGTCCGGCACGGCTTCTTTCTTCAAAATGCGCGCCTTCAGGACCTGTGGAATGACGTCCCGGCTTCTGATTGGTCGCGTGCCGCCCATGTGACCGCCACGCGACCAATCAGAAGCCGCGACGTCATTCCTCAGGTCCTAAAAGGCGCTTATTCTAGGACTTTAGCTGAGGAATGACGTCGCGGCTTCTGATTGGTCGCGTGGCGGTCACATGGGCGGCACGCGACCAATCAGAAGCCGGGACGTCATGCCACAGGTCCTGAAGGCGCGCATTTTGAAGAAAGAAGCCGTGCCGGACGCCGGATCCTCCCGCTGATGTCCAGGGGCCGCCGGAGAGGTGAATATAACAATATTTTTTATTTTAATTCTTTATTTTACACTTCCGATACCGATACCCGATATCACAAAAATATCGGATCTCGGTATCGGAATTCCGATACCGCAAGTATCGGCCGATACCCGATACTTGCGGTATCGGAATGCTCAACACTAATACTTACCAATCTGAGGAGCTGAGTACTCACTTTACTGAAATGTTCGGCTTGAGAAGGCCCATGACGTTGCTCCTCATCAGAAGAAGATGACATTCTGATGCATGCAGAAAGAAAGAAATGGCGGAAATTAGGACATGTAGAGACAGAAAATAGAAAATAAAGGCATTGGCTAGGATATACTTACATAGCTCTGAGTGTAGATTCCTTCCTGTGTCTGCTCTGCTGCGTCTGGAAAGCTTCTCTGTCTGCTGAGTAGTGACCTGCAAATGTCCACTCCCTCCTTTTATCACCTTGTATGTGGGGGGGTGGCTAATCAGTGTCTAGACATGTTGTTCTGTGTGTGCTTGTGGCCGCATGCGTTCACATAGACAGCAGTGCATTTTTTTGCCACATTCCTTCCGCAATCGACTGCATATGTTTCTAGGCTGCAACTTGACGCCTCTAAAATTACTACATGTAGCGTTTACCGCGCCAAACCGCAGACGACGAAACATGCGTTCCTAATGTTAAATATAGGAATACTCAACGCATGCGGATAATTGCGGAAGAAACGCTGCAGACACAACCGCAAATGTGAAACCGGCCTTACACAGGTAATACAGATGTTGGTGAATAAAATGGTGCCGTCGGTTATGTCTTCCCTCATTCAGCCGGTACAACTTTTTTTCTCAGCACAGCAGGCGTGATGACATTAGTAGATCCCAACTTCCATGGAGCCTCAGTGTGCAAAGCAAAGACAGGACAGGTCCAACATGAAAATGGGGGCAAGGTGATTAGTGTGTTTGGGAGTTTGTATGACACTTATTTGTATGGAGCTATAGAGAATCATATTGTGTGGGTGTCGTCATTCTCTGTGTGGGGTCATACTTCTGCGGGGCTTATAATAATAATCTTTATTTTTATATAGCGCTAACATATTCCACAGCGCTTTACAGGTTGCACACATTATCGTTGCTGTGCCCCGTTGGGGCTCACAATCTAAATTCCCTATCAGTATGTCTTTGGAATATGGGAGGAAACCGGAGTACCCGGAGGAAACCCATGCAAACACAGAGCGAACACACAAACTCTTTGCAGATGTTGTCCTTAGTGGGACTTGAACCCAGGACTCCAGTGCTACAAAGCTGCTGTGCTAACCACTGCACCACCGTGCTGCCAATGCTTAGTGGACCATCTAACTGTGTGTGGAGCTATAGGGGCCATCATAATATGGTGGGGGGATGTCAGGGATCATACTGTGGTGAGGGATTTTCCATCATTTGCATATCATTAACATGTCTATCAATTCCATAATTTCACGACTTTTCCTTTTTGGATTTGCAATTTCAATGTTAAATTGTAGTTACGCAATCAACTTATGTAATGAAAAACTAGAGCAACATTTTGGGTAAATTTAATTCAAAGACTATGCAAAAAAGACAAGTAACAAGTGTCAACACAAGCCATTCAAACTTCAAAGGGAGGTGAACTTAAAGGACACTAAACTGAATAATGCCCAAAAGAAACAACATATAGGACATCAAAAGGCAATTCCATATAGACTTGAGACATTTCCTTCTTGGAGTTGCAATTTCGGCATTGTGTAGATATACCGTCAATTTACATGATGTAAAATAATAGTGGAATTTTGGATAAATTAAAAAACTGGGCAACAAAGACAAGTAACAATTGTTAACCTTCAATTGTTGACCTTCAAAGGGAGATAATTGTAAAGGACACCAAATTGAAGAATATCTATATATATAATTGTCTAAGGGGTACTTCCGTCTGTCTGTCGCGGAAATCCCGGGTCGCTGATTGGTCACGGCCGGCCAGTCAGTGCCCCCTCCATACTCCCCTCCAGTCAGCGGCCACATAGTGTTTTAGGAGTCTGTTAAACGGACTGCTAAACACTGCGGCATAACGCAGTGTAACACAGTCCGTCAACGCTGCTATTAACCCTGTGTGACCAACTTTTTTCCATTGATGCTGCCTATGCAGCATCAATAGTAAAAACTTTTTAATGTTAAAAATAATAATAAAAAAAAATCATTATATTCTCACCTTCTGGCGCCTTTCCCGCTCCTCGCAATGCTCCAGTCCAAGAATGCATTTCGGCAATGACCGGAGATGACGTAGCGGTCTCGAGAGATGATGACGTAGCTGTCTCGCGAGACTGCTATATCATCATGTGTTATTGCTGCAATGCATTCTTGGGACCGGAGCATCGCGAGGAGCATAGCTAAATGCCTGGCTGGATCCGGGGGCCGCCAGAAGGTGAGTATATAACTATTTTTTATTTTAAGTCTTTTTTTAACAGGGATATGGTGCCCACATTGCTATATACTATATACGTGGGCTGTGTTATATACTGCATAGCCTGTCTTATATACTACATCTCTGTGCTATATACTACGTGGGCTGTGCTATATAGTACGTGACTGTGCAATAAACTGCGTGGCAGAGCAATATACTACTTAGCTGTGCTATATACTATGTGGCTGTGTTATATACTATGTGGGCTGTGTTATATACTACAAGGGCTGTGTTATATACTACGTGGACTGTGTCATATACTGCGTGGGCTGTGTTATATACTGTGTGTGCTGTGCTATATACTGCATGGGCTGTGCTATATACTACGTGGGCTGTGCTATATACTACGTGGCTCTGCTATATACTACGTGGCTGTGCTATATACTACGTGGCTCTGCTATATACTACATGGTTGTGCTATATACTGCGTGGACTGTGCTATATACTATGTGGGCTGTGTTATATACTACGTGGCTGTGCTATATACTACGTGGCTGTGCTACATACTGTGTGGACTGTGCTATATAATACGTGGGCTGTGCTATATACTACTATACATATTCTAGAATACCGATTGCGTTAGAATCGGGCCACCATCTAGTCTAAAAGAAATACAGTTAGGGCCAGAAATATTTGGACAGTGACACAATTTTCGCGAGTTGGGCTCTGCATGCCACCACATTGGATTTGAAATGAAACCTCTACAACAGAATTCAAGTGCAGATTGTAACGTTTAATTTGAAGGGTTGAACAAAAATATCTGATAGAAAATGTAGGAATTGTACACATTTCTTTACAAACACTCCACATTTTAGGAGGTCAAAAGTAATTGGACAAATAAACATAACCCAAACAAAATATTTTTATTTTCAATATTTTGTTGCAAATCATTTGGAGGCAATCACTGCCTTAAGTCTGGAACCCATGGACATCACCAAACGCTGGGTTTCCTCCTTCTTAATGCTTTGCCAGGCCTTTGCAGCCGCAGCCTTCAGGTCTTGCTTGTTTGTGGGTCTTTCCGTCTTAAGTCTGGATTTGAGCAAGTGAAATGCATGCTCAATTGGGTTTAGATCTGGAGATTGACTTGGCCATTGCAGAATGTTCCACTTTTTGGCACTCATGAACTCCTGGGTAGCTTTGGATGTATGCTTGGGGTCATTGTCCATCTGTACTATGAAGCGCCGTCCAATCAACTTTGCAGCATTTGGCTGAATCTGGGCTGAAAGTATATCCCGGTACACTTCAGAATTCATCCGGCTACTCTTGTCTGCTCTTATGTCATCAATAAACACAAGTGACCCAGTGCCATTGAAAGCCATGCATGCCCATGCCATCACGTTGCCTCCACCATGTTTTACAGAGGATGTGGTGTGCCTTGGATCATGTGCCGTTCCCTTTCTTCTCCAAACTTTTTTCTTCCCTTCATTCTGGTACAGGTTGATCTTTGTCTCATCTGTCCATAGAATACTTTTCCAGAACTGAGCTGGCTTCTTGAGGTGTTTTTCTGCAAATTTAACTCTGGCCTGTCTATTTTTGGTATTGATGAATGGTTTGCATCTAGATGTGAACCCTTTGTATTTACTGTCATGGAGTCTTCTCTTTACTGTTGACTTAGAGACAGATACACCTACTTCACTGAGAGTGTTCTGGACTTCAGTTGATGTTGTGAACGGGTTCTTCTTCACCAAATTAAGTATGCGGCGATCATCCACCACTGTTGTCATCCGTGGGCGCCCAGGCCTTTTTGAGTTCCCAAGCTCACCAGTCAATTCCTTTTTTCTCAGAATGTACCCAACTGTTGATTTTGCTACTCCAAGCATGTCTGCTATCTCTCTGATGGATTTTTTCTTTTTTTTCAGCCTCAGGATGTTCTGCGTCACCTCAATTGAGAGTTCCTTTGACCGCATGTTGTCTGCTCACAGCAACAGCTTCCAAATGCAAAACCACACACCTGGAATCCACCCCTGACCTTTTAACTACTTCATTGATTACAGGTTAACGAGGGAGACACCTTCAGAGTTAATTGCAGCCCTTAGAGTCCATTGTCCAATTACTTTTGGTCCCTTGAAAAAGAGGACGCTATGCATTACAGAGCTATGATTCCTAAACCCTTTCTCTGATTTGGATGTGGAAACTATCATATTGCAGCTGGGAGTGTGCACTTTCAGCCCATATTATATATATAATTGTATTTCTGAACATGTTTTTGTAAACAGCTAAAATAACAAAACTTGTGTCACTGTCCAAATATTTCTGGCCCTAACTGTATATACAACATCAAAAGTCAATATCATACAGACCTGAGCCAAAAAGGGTAACTGAAAGGAAAAGAACACAACCATGACTGAAATGTTTATATGTCTGCTGACAGAATCTTAATTACAAGAAAAATGTTAGGGAGAAGCCGCAATGAACAGCAACTTAATTAAAAAACAGACTTTTTTTTCCACAACAATGGGAAAAACCAATGTGAATTGTTGCATGGTGAGATCCTTCCATGGACAACATCTACAAGGAGTTTGTATGTTCTCCCCGTATTTGCATGGGTTTCCTCTTAATACTCCAGTTTCCTCCCAAACTCCAAAGACATACTCATAGGAATTTAGATTGTGAGACCCAAAAGGGACAGTGCCGATAATGTTTGCAAAGAGCTGAGAAATTAATGGTTCTATATAAGAAACAAATAATAAACAACAGAAGAATAATCTATAAAAGAAACAGTAGAAAAAAATCTATGTCAGATACAGTGATAATAGGGAAATATGCAGAATACAGAAACAGTTACTATTAGGAACATACCATATCCTCCTGCTGAGGTCTGTAATCGGCTACAGAATTTGGAAAACAGGAATTAGACATTGTTGGATTTGTGTCGGATGACACATCATTTTCGTCATCTGGCCATTGCAGCCAATCATGGACCCCAGCCATCAGACTACTGAAGAATGGGACATCAATATCTTCACTATTGAGGTAAGAGTGAGGGAGTATACCTTCTGTTGAATAAATGTATCGATCCTTGGCTTCTGTAATTTTTTCCTTTAATCGCACAACCACTTTAAAAAAAAAATTTTCAGCACAAGATTATGAATAAAATCCAAGCAAGTGTTCAATAGTGGACAATTCATAAGCATTTGTAACTGAATTACTGACATATGACAGGATACTAAAGATAAAAGGCATTCCTATGACTATTTCAGTCAACAGAAAGGAATCTACAAAGGTCAAGATGTCATCTACAGTAAATGGTACATGTGGGTAAAGCCTGAGATTGGATGATTGTTCTCAGTAGAATATGATATTCTGAACATTCACAACAGCAGATGACAGAGATGAGATGAGATTAATGGTGTTCCCACTGCACTAAAAATGAGACTGCTAAAGAATTAAAGTAGAAAGCTTAAAGGTATGTGCCCAGATAGTTTTCTAGTGGTGTTCAAAAACAAAGTCCCTGACTCATCAAGACCAGTGATTTTCACACCAGTCTTGAAGAGGAGGCATGATGGAGTCAGACACTACTGATTCAATAAGAGGTGCCCCCCTCTTAATGACTCAGGCATCTCTGACAAGTGGCGTGAGACT